>NC_090443.1:688867787-689167787 GCF_031143425.1 Pleurodeles waltl | reverse complement strand
ACGACACCACTAATACCAACTTGCAGTGTTTTGTGCCTCTAGGCACTATTTTTGTGATTTTAAGTGCTAAATTCATATTTTTAACAGGGTTTTGTGGATTTTGATCATATTTGTCTTTTATTCAGATTAAATAATAACTATTTTTCTAAACCAGTGTGGTGTCATTTTGTAGTAGTTCACTGTATTACTGTATGTGTTTGTACAAATACTTAACAATCTCTGAAGTTAAGCCTGCCTGCTCGTGCCAAGCTCCCAAGTGGGTAAGCGGGGGTTAACTGAGTGTGATTCTTTCTTGCCCTGACTAGAGAGAGGGTCCTTGCTTGGACGGGGGTAACCTGACTGCCAACCAAAAAACGCCATTTCTAACAGAGTTAACAAATATTCAAAACAACTCATATCTTGTAGCACTAAGGACAGCAAATAAAACTCTGGAGTGCAAATGAAGGAACACATTTGTCCACACTGACAAACAGAATTATTTGCAAAACCTCAAGACCTATAGAACGTTAAGAAAGAAAAACACACAAGAATCTCACCACAGCGTCCTGCCCACCCATGGAGCTAGCTGGGACAATCGCAGTGTTTCTGAGCCAAGTGTATTTCTTTTTGTATGTCACCAGTAAAAATCCTCTACGAGCCACACTTTATGGATACACTGAGAAGACTGCTGCAGACATGTCTAAATTGGAAGCTGTAAAAATGCCCATTCTGAACTCGGAACTGATTTTGTGCACTGTGGTACTCTTGCTTTCTTCCCTGAGGTGGGACTACGTCCCCCACGGTCATTGCTGTTGCCAGAAGGAGGGGCCGGCTCACACATTGCCTTAAAAGCACTCAAAGGCACCCGCAGCACTGGACTGATTTTGTGCACTGTGGTACTCTTGCTGACTTCCATGGGGTGAGACTACATCCCCCGAGGTCATCCCTGCTGCCCGAGGGGGGGCTAACTCACACAATGTGCCTGAAGCACCTCAAGGCCCACAAATCAGGTGGAAAGTTGGGACAGTGTGAACAATTGGATGGCAAATAATAAATACAACGCAAATCACCTGCATAATGAACTAGTTATGATAAGGAGGATGAATTGGGTGGGCTAGGGTCTGAAAATCTGCAAGACCCTGCCATGGTACAGAGTTTACTATCTATCCTGCAATATCACCAGCAGCATCAAGGTTGTTGTGTGGGAACTATTACCACCGTACCCCTTGCCCATTTTTATAGACTGTCAGGGCGTATCCTTCAGGGACGGGCAGCAATATATGAACAGAGTAATCAAGGATACACAGAATAGCGCTATCTGCTAACAGATTTGCGCCTCTTTCAAACCTTGATGATCTAGACTGATGCCAGGCAAATAATACATTGTGGGACAATGATGGTCTGGAGACTGGTTTAAAGATTGGTTTGGTGGCTCACACACCTAAAGCAAGGTTTCAGCATACCATGCGGACATTAATATTTACATCCTGGAATATTGCGGAAGTAAAAACTAAATTGGATAACAGTAATTAGTTAGATTGTGGCCCTTATTATGAGGCTGGTGGTCATGAGACTGCCAGCCTCCCCGTGGCGGTCCTTCCGTCGCGGATCCGGCGGTAAGGACCGTCACATTACAAGTTGTGGTGCTTGGCAGATTCCAACTCCACCTGGCTCGCGGGTGCTGTCGCACCACAATGGCCGGTGGTGAGCACCTCCAACCCGGCAGCAGGCCTCAGCCTGCCGGCCGGATTACAGGACTGCAAAACACCAGGCTTTTTGTGGCAGTCACCCCACCAGGAAAACCCTGGTGGTCACGCACCCGGCGAGAGGATTCTCTATTCCTGTCACCAGCCACACATGCAAACATGTCCCCCCACCCATCCACACACTCACAAACACCTCTCCACCCCTTCACACACACATGCATTCACATACATACCCATTCAGCATACGCATACATCCACACAGACACCTCCACCCACTCGCAAACATGCACTCATACACCCCCACTCACTGCATTCATCCACACAGACACCCCATACATGTGCATGTGCACATACACACACACACATTCAAATTCACTAGCATACATGCACGCATTCACCACCCCCCTTCGCAGACATGCACCCACGCACCCAACCACACCCCCCTCCTTTGGACGCCCATTTACCTTCTCTGTCGAAGAGGACATCCGGGAGGGGATGGGTCTTGGCGGTCTGCATAGCCAGCACCACCATGCCAGCAGGACTCCGCCAAGCCGTATTACGGCTTGTAATACGGCAGGTGGAGTCCTGCTGCCATGGCGGTGCTGGCGATGCACTCGCCACTTCGGAGTCGGATTTCCACCCAGAAATGGGCAGAGGTCTTCTAAGGATTCCTAAGATGGCAGGCAAAAGACCGCCAGCACTGGCGATCTTTTGCCTGCAGTGGCTTCGGTGGTCCTGGAAAAGGACAGCTCAAGTCGTAATGAGGCCCTATGTCTGTACTGCAGAATTGTTGTATTTTCAAGAAACGCGGCATTTAGAATTGTTTATATTTAGTAGATATGTTGCAGTAATTACACCAGCAACCCCCTTAGCTCTTTGGAGAGCAAAGGGCTGTTTAGATGTATTGGTTTCAACCACAGCCCCTATACATATAAAAAAGACCTTTTTCTAACTCACCTTTTTTCACAAGATTATCCATTGTGTTGATAAACTTTTACAATAACAACTTTAATGGTGAACAATGTGCGGTTGTAGGGGCACTAAATAAGGAATTAGGAAAATTTATGAAAGGCATCATTGGGGAGTGCGCACTCATTTGCGCAGGAGACTTTAGTATTGATCTCTACACCCACTCAGCAACAATCGTATGTGGTAATAATCAGGCGCACCTTCCTCATGATGGCCATGATGATAGCATAAATGAATTGATCCATAAATACAATTTAGATCTACTGTCCCAAAGTGAGACTGTTCCTCTACCTACCTTCTATGGAAACAGGAGTAGCTCACATATCAATCATATTTTGCTTTCAGCAAATGGAGCAAACCTTTTCAGCTCGTCAGCTGTGGATGCTATCTGTTTTAGTGACCACCTTCTACTTAAGTTAATTCTGCTACTATCTATTCATCCTTATGAATCACCTCGGATGCCTGATAACACTGATATTGCATAGAAAGAGAAGGTTAGTCTGAAATGTACTTCATGAGCCAGCTTTCCTTGAGAAGGTGGTAAAAAACAATGAAGAGGCTCCCCCACATAAAGTTGTGTCAGCCTTCTGTACAATTACTTCTGCTATTTCAGATAATTTTAAAAAGCCTAACTCAAATTCAAGGAAAGTTGGTATGGACTGCTTTGATTGACATTGTTCATAAGCAAATTTTAACTTAAAACAGGCCCTCCAACGATTTCCAAGGGGGAGAGAGGAAATCAGACTGCTTAGGCTAAATTACAAACAGGTCCTATGTCAACAGAAGAATGAACTGAGATAGCAGGCATGGGGTAGTCTGGATCAAGCAGCACAAACAAACAATAGTGTGCTTTTTTGGAAAATAATAAACTCCCTATTTTTGAAAGATACTGCAGATCTAAGAGTTGAGGTGCTAATATCACCAAAAAATTGGACAGACCACTATAAAAGCATCTTTAACCCTGAGCCAGCACAGCTGACTATTTGTGAGAATATTAATAATAAGACAGTAACGCCCTTACAAGCTGTTAGTCTAGAGGAGGTGATAATTGCCTTTGGGAAATCACAAGCTATGAAAGCCCCTGACTCCCATGAGGTGCTAGTGGACACATTCAAATCCTCTATGGAACTTTGGGCACCAATATTGACGCAGGTCTTTAATGCCATGGGACAAGGTGTTATACCCCAGACCTGGTTTGACTCCATTCTTGTCCCTATATTTAAAAACAGGACAGGGGAGAACCTAAATGTTACCGACCAATATCCCTCCTGGACTCTTCCGCAAAGATAATGGAGAGAATTATTTTGTACAGATTAGATAATTGGGTGCAGAGTATGGATTCAGGTGTGATATAGGGACTTTGGAACAATGTACTGATCTCCATCTTATAATTAATAAGTATACTGCAGCCAAACAGGGACATATTCACCTTTGTTTTGCCGACTTGAGCAGCGCTTTGACCTGGAAAATGACATTAGCTAATGGAGGACTTTGTAGGAAACGGATGCCCTTACGGACATAGTTTCACATGTGTCTCAGATGTATGGCTCATTGACATCACGAGTGAGATATGGGTTAGAGGGGGAGTGTACCCCAAGTTTTGCTTTCAAGAAAAGTATAAGGCATTATTGTGGCTTAGCCCCTACTCTTTTTGCCCTTTATATAAATGGGGTCGATAAGAAGCTCAGTAAATGAGATGCCGATCTACCAAGACTATGATCCCACCCAGTGCTCCTATATGCCGACGACGCAGTTCTATTGTGTAGATCTGCAAATGGTCTACTAAAAATGATCAATGGTTTCGTCAATTACATGAAGCAAAAAGATCTTAAATTCAATTTGATGACATTTGTAATGGTGTGTGGAGCGGTAGAGGGAAGAAGAAAGCCCATTTTGTGAGGGAACACAAACTGGAGGAAGTACAGAACTTTTCCTATCTTGGTGTTTTATTTTAATGGAGAGGCTCATGAAGACCCCACGCGGACCTAGCAAAGTTAAAATTTATCAGGTCTACTGAGACCCCGGTTAGTATACTACAGTATAGCAAGAGAGAAATTCGAGAAATTTTCGATAACAAGCATGCTATAGAGAGAGAAAACAAGGAAAGGGAAACACTAACAGTAATTGAACATATGGAAGAGCCTGTTCAGCAAGGATTACAGGGCTGTCTTGTGATACTAATAGATTCCACAAAAACGGTTTTACCTCACAAGATTGCATGTCGGTATTTTACACTCCATATTTTGGCAATTCCAAAAAGAGAGGCGTGATCAAAGAACCTTTCCCCATGTCCATGCAATGGGAATTCAACACAATCTACCATGCTTTTTATTGTGTTTTGTAAATTTTATAGTGCTTTGAGGAAGCTTTTTTTTATGTCTGTTGTTTTTATCACAGGAACTTTTATATTAACAGGATGCCTATATGTTTGTGTGCAGGCTTGAGTCAGACTTTATCTGTCATCTAGTTTCTTCCCTTATTAGGTGTGCCATCATTCAGAGGGAAGCATTAACAGTGTAAGAAGGTCTGGTATACGAAAACGCATAATGAGTTCAGAGTCACCTTTTGGTATCTTAGGGCCTGATTACGCGGCTGGCATTCTTGATACCACCAGTCGCACGGTGGTAGACAGGACTGCTGCTGCTGTGGCGGTCGTCTGCCACATTACAACCCTGGCAGTCAGACCACCAGGGTGCCGCTGTCACCGCTGGGATCAGTGATCCAGACGGGTTGACAGTGGTGGAGGTCGGAATCAGCCAGCCTTTTTATTGGGGTATAACTACCATGAAAAGGCTGGTGGAGAACAGGTGCAGGGGTCACCCTGCCCAGCACCTTCGCAATGCTCACTAAGGGTGTTAGTGCCTCCTGTGGTGCTGCCGCCACGTTCCTGCTGAACTGACAGGCGGAAACCTTGGTTTCCGCCAGTCAGCCCAGTGGGAAAATTGTAATGGGCCCGGTGAGGAGGTAGCCAGCATGGTGGCAACCTCCCCATCTGAAATTCGGCAGAGGGGTCTTCCCGTCTACCAAACTCATAATGAGGCCCTTAATGCAATTGATTGCAAATATTTTATATGTACATTATGGATCTGTTGAGATATTTAAAGACGGTATTCATTTGGAACTACAATTTTCTACATTCCTTATTTTGTATGTTTTACAACTGTGATAATATATATTTTCTCTATCGTGATTTTTTGAATTATTTTGTGGGTAGCTCACGACTTCAATTTACTATATTTGGGATTGCTATTTTGTAAATTTCCTATTCTGTATACCGTTTGCCTGTGATGACGTATATTTTTTATACGGTGGAAAACTCTCCTGTGGATAGTGTATAATTTCAATTTATTGTACAGTAGCACATCTATAAATGGATTTAAAATTCATCTTGGGATTTAATGATGGCTTCTACTATTTAAAAAAAATGAAAGGGCAGTTCATTTTAAGTGAAATTGCTGTTTGCCCATATGGCTGTGCAGAAATTTATCATTGTGTAGGAGTATTTTAATTAATTTTATGGATTGTAAAAAATCCGAATAAAGATTATTTAAACGGTTAAACGTCCACTCTGAACATTTGAGGTCAACCTTCCCTATTCTTCTGCGAAAAGTTCTAGTAATAAATTTAACCCTCTTCACCTGTTTCTTCAGGGCAGATTTTGATTACCTACTGGCATCTCTTGAAAATCTTTATCTGCACATGACACTTGTTCTTCTACCCTATTCAAAGACCGTCTATGCTTCACTGCAGCTTCCGTCGGCATAAAAGCAGTTTTTAATGCCTCCTTTGAAGCTTTTCTCCAAATCATGGAGGTCTCTTAGATCAACCCTCTATCAAAGAAGCTTGGTCTGGAAATAAATAACCTGAAACGTTATAACTGTATTAAAAAATATCAAAATTTTAAGACGTATCTGACTGCATTTTGACGAGCTATGTCCCATGTTGATTTTAGACCTTATCATGGTACTGAATCTTCAGTCATTCCTAACTGCGATGACCTGGAAGCTTTAAGAAATGGTAAGAAGCTGCCACATGCACTTTTTTGGATCTAGCCTCTTTAGTGCACATGGTATACCATCCCACCCTCATCCATTGTTTTGCTGAAAACGGAATCCAGGACAAAGAATTGACGTAAATGTTTTCAGTTCCTTGACACTCTAAGCCAACGTGAACTCTCTCCTCAACGACCAGTTCGTTTTGCTATTTCTCACAACTCAACTATTACCCCCAGGCTGTATATACTCTTACAGAACCCCTTACGTTCTTGACACTTTGACCCCACCAATTACGCTGATGACACTGACTTTATCCTCATACACCAGCCTTCCAACTATGACTCTGGCACCTTAGGACTTTGCCGTCTTTCATTTATTAAATGAATGATTGATAAAGCATATATGGTTAAACAATGGCAAATGTTGTATTTTGGCACTGTATCTCATTTTGATCTGGCTTCCCATTGGTCCATCAAGTTGGCTTGTTTACCTATTTCATTTGAATCTGTGAGAAGTCTCTGAGTCATTCAAAATGTCTAACTGACATTGCATGTCCCTTAAAGACGCTTTGCATTACACACCATGTCCTCAACTGAATTGTAATTAATTCCCTGCAATGGTAACTGCATTTTCAACATCTCAGGTTTAGTTTCTGCTCATGATTAGTCTAAGCATTGAGGTCCTCTGTTGCACTAATGCTCACATCAGAAGGCCATTTTGCTTGGCATAATATGCTAATCTTTTTGCTAACGGCCTGCATCCATTTGTAAAACTGAGATCCACTTCTTTTTTTAAGGACAGTTATTGAAACTTGTCTCCTCCAAGCACCTGAACCAGCGTTTCGCAGTTTACCTTCCTCCTACTCTGGAACAGCTTGATGACCAACTTAATGATAATTTATTATCAACTCTTCAAACAGAATCACAATCCTCAAGGGGGTACAGAGATACTCATCTGTTCTCTAACTAATGCACCCTCCTGTGACTTGTGCATGCTTAGCTGAAGTAACAGCTTCTTCTCCTCCAAACACTATCATACTTAAGGTGCGGTGCCAAGCTTGCCACCACTTGGTCGGAGAACCTTTGCGGCCCTCACTCACAATAGCAAATACTTCACACGTAGGCCACACTTAAACAAGAAACTCTTCTACTCATGTGAACTCTGGCTGGCAAAGCTCTTGGACATGGCAACAGTGCTCGAAGTCACAAACGTGGTGGCGTCAATCTTCACTGCCACCAATGACAAAGCATACTGGGCTTCCCTCTTCTGGTCTCTTCTTTGATCTTCCTTCATTTAATGATGACTGAGTTAATTTCCCCACAAGTTTACCTTTAGGAAGAGACGTCTGTTAAGCTTTATTGACTGGTCATGTCAAAGCCTGAGGCTCTACTAGAAAAGCTGCTGTCCTTGATTGTTAAAACGTTTTCATCAGTGCAAACACATGTGGTAGAATGGGTGTGCTCGGGAGGGAAAATTATCCCACAGCACAAAACACCTGCAGTTTCTGTGGGATTAATGACCAGTGCTGCAAACAGGAGAGGAGAACAGAATCAGAGGTGTGGGGAAGTTGTTGTTTCAATCTCTATAATAAGTGGACAATCATTTTCAAAATCCTTTTATTTTCTATCTAACACCTCTTCACAAAAACAGCAGGGAATGAATAAAGCCGTTCTCAATGTTGCCCCAAGATAACAAAAGAAACCTCTGTGGTGTATGCCAGTCCTCTCCACTGTACACAACAAGATAAATTTGCGCTATGGAAAATACAGGCACGCGCTTGTCTGAGAATTTGAATGTATTAATTTCCCAAAATAAGCCAGGGACTGGGCCTGCTGTAACTTGTATCTTCTCAGACATGTACCTTCACTTGTCGATTCCATTCGGGAGGCTGTGTTCACTGTGTCTCCGAATAAACAGTACCGCGGCATCTTCGTTCCCACAACTCCAGCAACCACAGGGCCTAGACAGGGAGACAACCACATCTTCTGTTAGGAGAGTTACGGGGACGCTCTGCTGTGTGGGTTCCACAAACTCGGTGACATCTTACATGCAAACTCCAGGAAATGCTATTTGCTTCAACATTTATCTGCTCTGAGAGTTTAAGGCGGTAATGTCTGAAAGGCAAATAATTTTACCTCTAAACAAATTAGAGGTTAATCAGTGAATATTAAAAATGTGTATCTGGGCCGTGTGTTTTTTCATTAAGAAAAGGGATGTTAAGTAATTCACTCATCACATGAAGGGGTAAGCATTGGGAAGAGTTCAAACGGCAGATTTTTTCAGAAGACATTCATGTACGTTTTAGTGGT
The DNA here is from genome assembly GCF_031143425.1 of Pleurodeles waltl. NCBI lineage: Eukaryota > Metazoa > Chordata > Amphibia > Caudata > Salamandridae > Pleurodeles > Pleurodeles waltl. The sequence goes on along the minus strand of NC_090443.1, from coordinate 689,158,829 downwards.
GAATTTGCACTGGCTTTAAAACTACTATCTGTTGCCCTGCTAAAAACACAAGAGGTGAATAGAAACTAGCGAATTAAGGCACACTAGCTGAGATTCTACAGCACTAAAGCAAGCACTGGCAAAGCCACTAGGCCTCACGTACAAGAGTTATTGCCGTTGTCAATGTTTGGTAGCCATGTTGTATAGCAGTGCAGCTGGTGTGCAGCATACCTGAAAGTAATTTAAGAAAAGTAATATGACGTGGTATTGCTAGGCACGTCACAGCTGTTATTATTTCTATCTGTGTGGTCCCCCAAGGTAACAGTGAGGGAGGGAGAAAAGGACAGACGAGAGGGCATGGCGGAGCTCACAGACAAGGGAAGGTAGGAGTACGGGATGACTTGGACAAGGGAAGTTCGGCAATAATAACCAGATGTATATCGGAGGGGGTAAGGTGGGGCAAGCAGACAGGCAGTCCGTGCAGTATTGCTAAAAGTAATAAGAAAAAGGCTCTATGACACAGCCAGCACAATGACCTAGGGACCTTTTATAATTGTACAAGCTATCACAACCACCACCACCGTTATTTTGCAGACAAACTCACAATCTCTGATGCATCTTTGTACAACTGAACCATCAGACTACAGACTAAGATGTGTAAAAAAACACAGGACTGCAGGCCTTCTCCATCTATACGCCCATGATCTGGAATGACATCCCTGTGAGTATCATGACCTTTCTAATGCTGCTGCATTAACCATCCTTAATCCAGCTCTATCTCCCCCCACTCGTTAACTTCATGCTTGTCTTTGACCATGTGAAGTGCTTTGATGCCCTTTGGCTAGGTTTGTGCTATAGAAATACCAAATACATATATTTGAGTGTATTGTTCTATTTAGTTTTTTTTTTTATTACATGAAGCTGCAAGGCCAGAGCTAAAAATACATTATCGAGCCCTCTTGCAAAAGGGATGAAGGTAAGGTCTGAAGAAGAAAACACAAGCTGCAGCTGCATCCAGGTCCCTTCCTAGCACAGGGTGGACCAGTGGGAAGAACTGTGGCCCTGCAGCAGTGGCAAGCGGTTGGATGCTTTAGTTTGGCCCAGATTTTCTTCGTCTGCTTTTGCATCATGGAAGAATCGCTACCTAACTTTTGTTAATCGCTGTGGCTAAAGATAAAAATGTAAGGTGAGCAGTTTGATATTTTAGTTTTAAAGGGCACCTCATGTACACAACAAAGAAACAATTAATAGACCCGTAGATTATTCCTTTTCGAATAGGGATTGCACTAGACGCTCTATTGATGTGTATCGAACATAAAGAACTGCAATCTGCAACTCTAAAACTAATGTAACATATTTTTCAATAGCAAATTAAAACCTGCATTTGTTATCAGGTGGATCAAGACAAATTCATCATGTGTCATGCAGGGTAGTCAAGGGTCTCAGCAACAAGGTCATACATAGCTGCCAAGTTTTCAGTTTGCTTATGTGTGAATTTCCGTGGTGTTAGAAATGGGGTCTTTGGTTGGCAGTGAGGTTATCCTCTGTCCAAACAAGGACCCTCACTCTAGTTAGGGCAAAGGAGAAACACACCTGGTTAACCCCCACCCACCCCCTTAGTAGCTTGGCACGCACAGGCAGGCTTAACTCAGAAGCAAGGTGTGAGGTATTTGCACCAACACACAGTAATACAGTGAAACACTACAAAATGGACACCACACCAGTTTAGAAAAATAGGCAATATTTCTCTGAATCAAACAAGACCAAAACAACAAAAATCTGACATGCATAAGTTAAAATATGAATTTTCAAAAGAATAAGAGTCTCACTCCATAGAAAACAATGGAAATGATGATTTTGCACAAAGTACTTGGTTTGCATAAAAAATAAAGCCGCACGGGCGAGCATGCGAGCACACAACCTCACACATCACCCACACCATATCATGGCACCTCAAAGACACCCCAGGTTCTCTGAGGAGGAGCTCAGTGTCATGGTGGAGGAAATCGTCCAGGTAGAGCCACAGCTATTCGGATCACAGGTGCAGCACACCTCCATAGCTAGGAAGATGGAGCTATGGCGCAGAATCGTAGACAGGGTCAACGCAGTGGGACAGCATCCAAGAACACGAGATGACATCAGGAAGAGGTGGAACGACCTATGGGGGAAGGTGTGTTCCGTGGCCTCAAGACACCAGATTGCAGTACAGATGACTGGCGGCGGACCCCCACCTCCTCCCCCACATCTAACAACATGGGAGGAGCAAGTCTTGGCTATACTGCATCCTGAGGGCCTCGCAGGAGTAGCAGGAGGAATGGACTCTGGTAAGTCAAACCTTTACTATTACATCCCCCACCCTACCTGCATGCCATCACATACCCCACCCTCACCCTCACCCCATCACTCCAACACCTCACAAAAGTCCCACTATCACAACCCAACCATCCCAACACCAAGCCCTGCATGCAATACCAAAGCATGACACCCATCACCCAAGCATGTCCACCACAGATACTCACACAGACCCCAAACCAATTATCGCACAAGTTCCTAGACAAGAATGCAAGCACTGGAGTACAGGGTCACCCACCCATTGCACACAAAGGAACACACAGCTGCAATAATCATGCCTTTACACCCCTGCAGGACCCCTACCCAACATCACCGGACGGAGGTTCCAGACATGTTCACTCCCCCCACAGAAGAGGTCCACAGTGATGACAGCAGCTCTGTCCAACTGGATCAAGATGACCAGCCCAGCCCATCTGGGACCTCGGGACAGTCGGTTCCCCTGACACTGGCACATGCCACCACAGAGCCTCCTCCTCAGGAAACACCAGCACAGCACCCACCCAGCGGGCCCATCCCTCTGTCCCCAGGACACGTCAAGCAGCAGTGTGTCCACCACTACAGGGAACCCAGGCAAACCCACCACCCCAAGAAAATCAGGGACCTGGGGGCAGTGGGCACACGGTTCAGGGGACAGAGGAACAGGAAAACAGGGGAACTGAGAGGGCTGCTGTGCGGCAGGGGGAGGACAGGCCCAGGGAACCCACTCTCTACGAGGCCCTCTCCAACATCATGGGAGTGTACCATCATTCCCAGGAGACGATGGCAACGGTACTGGTCAAGTTTCAGGAGACCCAGCGGCTGCAGGAGGAACCGTGTCTGGGGATCAGGGAGGAACTCAAGTCCATCAACACCACCCTGGTCACCATTGTAGGGGTGCTGATGGACCTTGTGAACACCAGGAGGGACACTGTGGCACAACAAGGGGCCCCTGACACTAGCCTGGATGATGAACAGCCCACCACCTCTGCCTACGCTAGTGGACAGGAGGCACTGCCACAGGACCACAACACCAGCACCCCACCCCCTGCAGATGGAGAACCACCCCGCAAACGGTCCCTGAGATCCAGGACAAAGACATAGAACAATGGCAAGACCCCCACCAGGAAATGAGACCCCCCCCAAATGTCATCCTTCTGTCCCACTATGTCACCCTGTCCATCTATCAACTGCCCTAGCTCCACTTCCTATGCCCCTTTGGACAATGCGCCTGTGAAACAAATAGACTGGACTCTGGCATGGACAATCCTCCACCATCGCCCCTGCCCATTTTATGACCCCCTCCACTAATTTGCACTGAAATAAACACCCTTGAATCACAAAACAATCTGGAGTCAGTCTGTGCTTTCACAAATGTGTATTTACAATAACTATGGAATATAGCAATGTCGATTGTATTGTCAACATAACGATGTAACACAGCTCTAGTCCATGAGGTAATATATCAGAGGTCACACAGTGGGACCCACATCTGTGAAATGGAAAGGCAAAGTGACAAGTCAGGGTCCATACACTGGATGAAAGTGACAGACATATGATAGGTCTAACAATTGTATGAGATGTGTGAGGCAGTGACATCTTCTTACCTGTGTCTCACTGGAAGTATTGCTGGATAGCGTTGTTTCTGTTGTCGATATCCTCTTCTTCTGCCTCCTCTTCACTCTCCACAGGCTCCACAGCTGCCACAAGACCTCCTTCTGGTCCATCCTCCTGCAGAAAAGGCACCTGTCATCGCAAAGCCAGGTTGTGCAGCATACAGCAGGCCACAATGATCTGGCACACCTTCTTTGGTGAGTAGTAGAGAGAACCACCTGTCATTTGGAGGCACCGGAACCTGGCCTTCAGGAGGCCGAAGGTCCTTTCAATCACTCTCCTAGTTCGCCCATGTGCCTCATTGTAGCATTCCTCTGCCCTTGTCCTGGGATTTCTCACTGGGGTCAGTAGCCATGACAGGTTGGGGTACCAAGAGTCACCTGCAAATGTCGAGGGACAACTGCTAGACACACACTAGCCCTTAGGGACAACCCCAGACCCAGACAACTATTCACAGGGTATAGGGTCCTTGTCCTCACCTATTAGCCACACACGGTGCCTCTGGAGTTGCCCCATCACATAAGGGATGCTGCTATTCCTCAGAATGTAAGCATCATGCACTGAGCCAGGAAACTTGGCATTCACATGGGAGATGTACTGGTCAGCCAAACACACCATCTGCACATTAATTGAATGGTAGCTCTTCCGGTTCCTGTACACCTGTTCACTCCTGCGGGGGGTACCAAGGCCACATGTGTCCCATCAATGGCACCTATGATGTTGGGGATATGTCCCAAAGCATAGAAGTCACCTTTCACTGTAAGCAAATCCTCCACCTGAGGGAACACGATGTAGCTGCGCATGTGTTTCAGCAGGGCAGACAACACTCTGGACAACACGTTTGAGAACATAGGCTGGAACATCCCTGATGCAATGGCCACTGTAGTTTGAAAAGACCCACTTGCCAGGAAATGGAGTACTGACAGGACCTGCACTAGAGGGGGGATCCCTGTGGGATGGCGGATTGCTGACATCAGGTCTGGCTCCAACTGGGCACACAGTTTATGGATTGTTGCACGATCAAGTCTGTAGGAGACTAGTACGTGTCTCTCTTCCATTGTTGACAGGTCCACCAGCGGTCTGTACACTGGAGGATGCCGCCATCTCCTCACCTGCCCCAGCGGATGTGCCCTATGGATGAGAACAGCGAGCAGAGAGTCAGCCAACACTGAGGTATTAAAAAATATTTATTGCACACATTTGTCAATCCGCAATGTGCCTGTCACTGTGTGTATGCCTAGATAGGTGTGACGGATTTAAAATTAATGCCATGTGGCCCCCGGAAATGGCAGCTGCCTGACCTGTAAGGTGGGACAAGGGGATATGAGGTAACTGCGCTGGTGTTGTACACCGTCGCGGTAGGCGGTCGAAGACCGCGGCGCAATGCTGCATTGGTTAACATTGGACCCTATGGGTCCCAGCAGCCAATGACGATGTACGCCGGCGGTGAAGGTACGCACCGCCGCGGACATGACCGCCAGTTTCTGTCTGTTCACTCACCTGATACCTGACTTTCGACAGGAGAGGACCTACACTGCAAGTGCTGCTGTGACCTCAGTCTGGAAGCGACGATGGCTCATGTGTCTGGGGAAAGGGCCCCTCCCTTCACTTCGGAGGAGTTGGAGAAGTTAGTGGATGGGGTCCTCCCCCAGTACACGCTACTCTACGGTCCTCCAGACAAACAGGTGAGTACACTGTGAATGTGCTGTATGGGCATTGCCTGTTTGGAGTGGTGTGGATGGAAGACAGAGGGGGGGGGACTGAGCCCTGCATGAGTGGACGGTGAGTGTATGTGCATCAGGGGAAGGGTGGGAACGTGGGTCAATGACTGTGACGGTCCGGACGGTTAAAGATTTTCCTTTTCCCCTGTACTATTCCTCTAGGTCAGCGCCCACCAGAAGGGTATTCGGCATGACATCGCCAAGGACGTCCGGACCCTGGGGGTCCACCACAGACAGAACACCCACTGCAGGAAAAGATGGGAGGACATTCGCCGCTTGAGCAAGAAGACGGCGGAGGCCCAGCTGGGGATGGCCTCCCAACGTGGGAGGGGTGCCCATCGCACCATGACCCCCCTGATGTTCCGGATCCTGGCGTGGCATATCCGGAGTTGGATGGGTGCTTGAGGGCATCACAGCAGCCACAAGGGGGTGAGTACTGTCACATCCATCTGACTCTGTGCGCATTACGAGGTGTCTGGGTGGGGGAAGTGGGCAGTGGGTTCCCCTAGGCCAGGGCGAGTTTTGTAGGCAAGGTCCCTTTGTGAGGCAGGCTATGTGGCACCCCAACCCCACCAGTGGTAAGAGCCATCTACACCTAGTCAGGCTCCTGTGACTTCCATGTGTGCAGCAATCGGGCATAGGCCTTGTACCCCATGGGCATGTGATTAATCTAGGAACTATAAGTGCATGGCATAGTGCAGAGGGCTGTTGTGTCTGTAGTGCCCGCCAACTGTAGTGGTATTGCATGCACTGAACATGTCTTTCTTCTGTCTCCCCCCCCTTTTTGTGGTCTCCCTGTTCTTGTGTGCATTAGCATCATCAGGCGGAGGAGCAGTGGCACCGAAGCAGGAGGAAGCTGCATCCCACTTGGCCCTGGAGGGCAAGACAACGGAGTCTGAAGCCACCAGTGGGACGGAGGGCGAGGGGAGATCCACGGCGGGGACAGGAGGTGACATCAGCGACAGCGACTCCTCCTCTGATGGGAGAATCCCTTGCGGTGGCGGGCCCCTCTGTGCCCCCCGATCAACAGGTACAGCAGCCCCTCAGCATGTCCTGTGCCCGCTAACCCAGGAGGGTGGGCATCTCCTTTGCCCCAGGCACCTCAGGCCCTGCCCCAGTCAGCCCTGCTGCCCTCAGTGAGGAGGCTATTGACCTCCAGAGATCCCTCACTGTTGGGCAGTCTACCATTCTGAAAGCCATCCAGGGTGTCGAGAGGCATTTGCAACAAACAAATGCATACCTGGAGGGCATTCATTCTGGCCAGGCAGCCCAACAGAGAGCATTTCAGGCTCTGGCCTCAGCACTGATGGCAGTCATTGTCCCTGTGTCCAGCCTCCCCCCTCCAACTTCCTCCACCGAGACCCAATTCCATGTACCTCAGCCGATCCCAAGCACACCATCTGACCAGCATGCACACACATCAACACACAAAAGTGGCTCAGGCAAACATAAGCACCACACATCCCACAAGCACTCACGCATGCATCATACCCATGCACACATACCAACATCCACTGCCTCCACTGTGTCCCCCTACTCCACGTCGTCCTCCTCCCTCCCTGTCTCGTCTCCACTCACACCTGCCTGCACTACATCCTCAGCCCATCACCACACACCGCTCACGTGCACTCACCACCCCACTACCATTCACACATCCCCTGTGTCCTCTCCCAGTGTGTCTGTGAACCCTCCTCCCAAAGTACACAAACGCAGCCACACACCCACCCAACAGCCATCCACCTCACAACAGCCTCCAGCCCATGCACCTTCACCCAAAGTCAGCAAACGTACACCTCCTACAACCACTACCTCTTCCTCCACTCCCAAACTCCCTCCATCTACCCGTACCAGTGTGTCGAAAAAAAACTTTTCCTGGCTAATATTGACCTCTTCCCTACACCTCCCCCCCGTCCATCCCATAGGGCCCAGCTTTCCAGGTCCCACCCAACCCAGCACCTCAGCCACCACATCACCGGGCACAGTGGTGCCGGCAACTGCGGGCTTTTGGAGTGCGCCAAGCGACAGGGCTGCCAGTGTGACACGGAGCGAGGGCAAGGACATTCCGCCACCTCCAAAAGTAAAAAAGTTGCCCACATCCCGGAGGGAGAAGGCGAAAACACCTGCCACCAAGGGCTCAGGCAAAACAAAAGTGGATAGTGGCAAGACAGCTGCGCCCCCATCCAAGGTGGAGAAGGGCCAGAAAACCAAGGGCAGGTCGATGTCGACGCCAACCTGCAAGGCGGACAAGACCGCCACCAACACCGCCACCTGCACTGCCACATGCACCGCCACCAGCACCGCAGTCACTGAGCCCGCCACCAGCACCGCAGTCACTGAGCCCACCACGAGCACTGCAGTCACTGAGCCCGCCACCAGCACCGCAGTCACTAAGCCCACCACCAGCACCGCCGCCACAAAGTCCACCGCCAGCACCGATGGCACAGACCCCGCCGCCAGCACCGATGCCACAGAGCCTGCCGCCAGCACCGCTGGCATAGAGCCCGCCGCCAGCACCGCTTGAACAGAGTCCGCCCCCAGTACCGATGCCACAGAGCCTGCCGCAAGCACCGCCGCTACTGACACCGCCGCAAGCACTGCCAGCGGCTCGCGACACCCTGAGCCAGTGGCACCACCGCAGACATGGCTGCCATCCCCAGTGGTCAGTCGTCCGAGCCTGGTGGTCAGTTCCAGGAGCCTGGGCAGCTTGCATGCTGCACCACTGTCAGTGGAGTATCTCATCCACTACCCCAGTCCTTGGCAGGATGAAGCACTCTGGGCACCAAGCCCCCTCCAGAACCAGTGGAGAGATACATCCACTGCCTCAGTCCTTGGCAGGATGAAGCACTCTGGGCACCAAGCCCTCTCCAGAACCAGTGGAGAGATACATCCACTGCCTCTGTCCTTGGCAGGATGAAGCACTCTGGGCACCAAGCCCCCCCCAGAACCAGTGGAGAGATACATCCACTACCTCAGTCCTTGACAGGATGAAGCACTCTGGGCACAAAGCCCCCTCCAGAACCAGTGGAGAGATACATCCACTACCTCTGTCCTTGGCAGGATGAAGCACTCTGGGCACAAAGCCCCCTCCAGAACCAGTGGAGACTGTTATCCACTTGAGAGACTGTGGCTTTGCACTCCCCAGGATAAAGCAGTGGGCAAACCACCCACTGGAAAGACTTGAGAGACTGTAGCTTTGCACTCCCCAGGATAAAGCATTGGGCAAACCACCCACTGGAAAGACTTGAGAGACTGTGGCTTTGCACTCCCCAGGATAAAGCAGTGGGCATGGAGCCCCCTCGTTGAGCTGGCGTCGTGCACTCATCCGGCTGAGGTGCCCCCCTTCCCTTCCTCCTGAGGTGCCTGCTTCATTTCGATCTGATGCCCCTGCAGTGTTCTCTCCGTTTGAAGTCTGGTATTGAGTGTGGGCCTCGCCCATGCATTTTAGGCCCAGTGGTCCACGGACAATAATTTTTGCACTCTCCGGACTTGTGTAGTTGGTGTACATAATTGTATATACTGTATTTCAAGTTTTGACTATTGGATTTTTATTTATTACAATTGTTCAACTCATTTCCTTTTGTCCTTGCGTTCTTCCGGGGGGGGGTGTAAATGTAATGTTGCAGCATGTATTTGTGTGTATGTTGTTGTGGGTGAGGGTGGGGCTGGGGGTATTGGGTGTGTGTGTCACTCTCTTTTCTCTCCCCCTCCCCTGTGTTGTAGGTGCAGTACTCACCGTGGTCGTAGCTGCAGTCTTTCGTGCTCCTGGTAGAGGAGCAGGAATACCATCGCAGGGAGTATTTGGAGTTCTGGCTCCATGGCGTCCTGGTTCCTCGTGGGGTGTGTAGAGGTGAGTATTTTCCCTTCCAAGTTCTGTTTCCGCCGTGTTTTTGTTCGAGTTGGTTCCGCCCCGGAAAAGGTGGCGGATTGGCCTCTCATAATAGTGTGGGCGGTACATTGTCTTCCGCCTGTCTGTTGGCGGTGACCGCTGCACTGTTTGTTTGTACCGTTGTGGCGGTCGGAGTGTTAAAGTGGCTGTCTATGTTGGCAGTTTCCGCCACGGTCGTGATCCCATTTTTTTTTTCGTCGGCCTGTTGGCGGTATTACCGCCACTTTAACACCGACCGCCAGGGTTGTAATGAGGGCCATATTCTTGTAAAACCAATAAAAATGTTAGCGCCTACTAACACTAAAGTGATGCTAAGCCTGTTTTTGGCTCAGACCTTATTAAGTAAACTTACAAAGGAGCCGCGAATTGGCCGATTAACCTTTTGACTCGTTTTGAGGTTTTCCCACCATATATCCTGTACCAATACAAATCAATGGCTTCAACAATCAATAACATCAATAATCAATAGTAATTTCCACTCTCCATGACCTTGCAGCCAGGAATAACCACACCTTTGTATACCAGTTAAAAAATGTATTTCCCTATATTAACAATGCTTATATCACGTAGCTCAACCTCAAAATCAAATGATAAACATATAGAAACAATACTGGCTGTCCAAAGCAGCAAAAGAATCGCAATCTAATCAAAGCTTTGGCCACTACACATTCTAATGTTACAGTACAAATTAATAACAAGAATAACTGTGCAAACAATGTTACATACATTTAGATTCAGCAAAGAAAAGACATCAGCTGTTATTACATGTAGCAAACTTCATCAGTGAGAACCCTAACTAACATCAGATTAGAATAGCATGTTTGGACTTCACGCAAATTTGGAAAAACATCTATCTATGGCTCTATGAAAATAGCAGTTGGTACCTAGAAACAAAAGCAAATAGACATAGCAGTCAGTAATGCCAGTGTATACCTCTCCTCAGCAAGCTGTGACAGGCTTCATCATCAGTACATCTGTGTGGTCAGCTAGACATCAGGATTCAGCATCAAAGTTCAGAAAAAGCCAAGTCTCTCTAAGCGGTAAAGTTAAACACTTCTAGGCAAGGACAGTAACAGCGTTGGGAAAATAAATTCTCCTCTCGGTACAGTCTGGCTAAGTTAGATTTCCTAAAACTGCTTCCCACATCCTAATTGGTCAGTGGATCGCATGTTAACACTTTGTCCAATGAAACTAAAACTTCAAATCTGTAATTCTAATAGTACATGGTTCACATGTCGATGATTGGCTCCTCTTCTCCCGCTCTCGTCATTCGGCTTGTCAGATATCAATATTGTTGCCGCTTATACTCCAGTCAGTGGGTCCATTGTCTTCTCCTGGGAAGGTCAGTCTTACACACATTACATTAAAATGTGTTACACTAGCAAGTATAGCATCTTCATCTTCTAGCAGGCAGTTTCTCGTGAGAACAAACTTCAGCTACGAGCAAATGGTCAGTACAGTGGAAAATCACAGTTTAATTCTTCAAGCATCCATTTTATTAGTTGTCTAAAAAATGCATCTTGACATGAGGCCGTGCAACTCGGCCAAGACCTCGCTAAGTTAAGACCTATAAGTAACAAAGCTAACACATGGTGCATAACCATTAATATGACATATTATTACTACATTAATCAAACATAAGCTCAACATTTCATATTAATAAGTACACTTCGTGAAAATTGATGGCCACTCTGGTGGGCGCCCCTTCAAATGTGTACATTATTTTTCCCTAAGTTAATATAATTTCTATGCAAATTCAGCACTCAAAATACATGAACATTCATTATTAAAGTTAGCGTTAACAAGCCAAATACGGATTTAGCCAGTGCCGGACTGGACAGCAAAATCAGCCATCTTAAAAACGTTCCACCCAGCCCCACACTGCAGGAGAGAAAGAATTAAAAGACATCATGGGGCATATTTATACTCCGTTTGCGCCGAATTTGCGTCGTTTTTTACAACGCAAATTCGACGCAAAACTAACTCCATATTTATACTTTGGCGTTAGACGCGTCTAGCGCCAAAGTTCATGGTGTTAGCGTCATTTTTTTGCGTGAACACCTTCCTTGCGTTAATGAGATGCAAGGTAGGCGTTCCCGTCTTAAAAAATGACTCCCAGGCATGTGCGTGGTATTTATACTCCCGGGCAAAAATGACGCCCGGGAGTGGGCGGGGCAAAAAACCCCGCATTTGCGCCTCTTTTTAACGCCTGGGTCAGGGCAGGCGTTAAGGGACCTGTGGGCTCAGAATGAGCCCAGAGGTGCCCTCCCCTGCCCCCAGGGACACCCCCTGCCACCCTTGCTCACCCCAGGAGGACACCCAAGGATGGAGTGACCCATCCCAGGGAAGAAAAGGTAAGTTGTGGTAAGTATTTTTTTTAAAAAAAATGTGTGGCATAGGGGGGCCTGATTTGTGCCCCCCTACATGCCACTATGCCCAATGTCCATGCCCAGGGGACAGAAGTCCCCTGGGCATGGCCATTGGGCAAGGGGGCATGACTCCTGTCTTTGCTAAGACAGGAGTCATGTTAATGGCGTCTGGGCGCCCAAAAAAAATGGCGCAAATCGGGTTAAGACGATTTTTTTGCCTCAGCCTGACTTGCCCCATTTTTGGACGCCCAAACGCCATTTTTACCTACGCCGGCGCTGCCTGGTGTACGTGTTTTTTTTTCACGCACACCAGGCAGCGCCGGTCGGCTAACACCGGCTAACGCCATTCAATAAATCCGGCGCCCACATGGCGCTTCAGAATGGCGTTAGCCGGCGCAAATTTTTTTGGCGCAAAACTTGCAGTTTTGCGTCAAAAAGTATAAATATGGCCCCATGTGCGCATGGTTAGGGCAAGCAGTCCATACTGCTCTGAAAGCAGCCCCACCCTGCAGCCTACTGGGGAATGGCAGAGCGGCAGAATGGCCAGTATAGCCCTGCATGAATCTATTTTTTGGGCAGAAAACATTTTTGTAAAAATCGTATGGCAGGTTTCATTAACCAATACTTTGCACAGTCAGAACCTCTATGCTTTGTCACGTTCTTTATTCAGAAAGAATTGCTTATAATATTGAAGAATCTAATTTCATACAATTCAACTACTGATTCCATAATGTATTTTCAAATTATCTGTGATTTCCTTTTTCAATTCTTTGAAACCACAGTTGCAAACGAGTGCTCAAACACTCAATCTTCCACCACCGCCATGTTCAAGTTTTACCTTGACCTGACTTTGCCTTATATGCATATTACTTGTCAAAATGGAGTACTCCCAAGATGTTTGTACTCCAGCTTATTGGCTTTTATACATCTCCTCAAACCATCCCTCCTAGAAACAACGGCCTTCGATTCTCCCTCATTGATAAGCTCATGTATATGCCCCCATCCAAGCTTATGGAGAACACAGGGGCAGCTGCAAGATTACAACATAGTGCATCCACATGGAATAGAAGTTAGATCTTTCTGAGCTGGTGAAGTGGAACTTTCAACAGTCTCCACTGATCTCGTGATTGAGTTCATCCTCTTCTACGTAGCAGGCGGGGTTTAATATCTTGAGCGTGAGGGCACTGGTTCACAGCCTGTATCATCTCAGAGTAAGGGGCTCTCTTTGTACTGATAATATCATTCTTTCCATATAAATGGAAATAATGATTCCACCATAATTTCAAATCGCAACAACCTTCTGTTAACAGAGAAGTAGATCAGCATCAATTCACCTCTGCCATTTTATCATACTCCCTTGGCCTTCCTGAACCAGTCATTACAGTTTATATTTTTCACTTAAACATGAAACCATCACACAAATACTATTTTAATTAGCATAAGCTTCCATGCTAAACTATCATCTTTATGTCAGTAATAATCCAGTGAATTGTAACCTGTATGTAGCGCCTCTTAACACAGATACATTCTGTCCCATGTCCTTGAGCAATTGTCAAACACCAGTGAAATATGGCTGCTCTGATCAACTTCCATCACTCATTGGTGCTACAGCAGTTTACAACATAGACAGCCGAACACCCAGAATACAGTTTCTCAACATTTCAAGACAACTAATTATGGGAAAGTGTTTCTCATGCTCCCATTATCTCAAACTGATCACTAGTCACAAATAGGGTGCAATTTAAATCTGTTTACACTGTCTATAGGGTCTACAGAGCTTTTAATTTCATAAGTAGTGGTTTTATCTCTCAGAAATGTTGCTCTGGTACTCAGCAATGGGTGCCAAGTAATTTCCTGCTGTTACATCTATTATGCAAATGTGTTGTGGTGGTGATGCCTTCTTAGTACAGGCAGCAAAGCGTTGGAACTTACTTCTAGTTTACATCTGCAGGAAGGATAATCATCTACAGATCTGATGTGCCACTGTGGTACAACTTCTAGTGCTAAGTGGGATTTGTGCCCTCAGTTTCCAATACTTAATATAACATAACAAATAGACCTTCACAGTAGTGCCTTTGATTGAAAAATATATCTGATGCCCATTGACTTAAGGTACCCACCCGTCTGTCTCACAAATGCAAGGGCTGACAATTGCAAGTGGCACAGTGCTTTAAGTTTATTTTAATAAACAGACCACATAACACACAACTAGATACCTTCAATTTGCTTCTCTTTTAAATAACTTCTTAAGGAGGTCACTTCATCAGTCATTGTAGGCCCATGTACATGAAGCATCCATTGGCAGATGATAAGCAAACACCTTTGTGGGATATACTTCGCACCAACTTTTTCCGACGTGTGTTTGTGACATACTGTTGATACTGAAAGAGCAGTAACACTTAAGAGATTAACCCTCACTATGACATTGGCAGTGAGTGATAAAGTGGTAGAAATACCGCCAACAGGTCGGCGGTAATTATCGCCAAATTATGACCATGGCAGTGAGAACTACCATAGGCAGCCAATGTACCACACCATCCGCCAGGGCGTTAACATCACGCACCACGGCGGTAGCCATCAACAGCCAGGCGGAAGACAAAGTACCGCCCACCATATTATGACGCAGCACACCACCATGATTTCTGGGGTGGTGCCAACGCCATCAAAAGCCTGGCGGAAACTGAGCACAGAAACGAAAGACTCACAGAGGACTCCACCACCACCATGGAACCGGAACTACAAGTCTTCCAGATGCTCTTCTACGCCATGCTCAACCTGGAACACCAACGCCAACAAACACGACGATGGTGGGTACAGCCACCTAGCACACAAGGGAGGGAGGGAGGAAAACGAGAGTGACACACACATGTACAACACACACCAGACACACACCATACACACAACCAGCTGCAGACATAAACCAATCACTCACGACACACACACAATAAAACATGGACCAGATTTCGTAAGTACAGAAAATGTATTAGCAAGGGAAAAGCCACCACATGAACATGATATATACAATTGTCCACAAAGGACCAATGCCCAGTCCAAAGTACAAAGGGCCCACATAGCCACAGGGCACAGTCCAAGGCCCAACTTGTCTCCTGACATCAACTGCACAGAACTCTGCAAGGGCATCATGTTGTAAGTGGGCAGACACCTCAGGGGAAAGGGGGTGAGGAGGCTTCTCAGCTGAGTTGGGACCCTTGCCCACTGGTTCTGGAGGAGGCTCCATGCCCATTACTCTGTGATGGGAAGTGCAAGGCCATAGTCTCTCAGGTGGGTGACTTTCCCACTGGTTCTGGGGGGAGCACCATGCCAATTTCTCTGTGCTGGGGAGTGCAAGGCCACAGTCTCTCAGGTGAGTGACTTTCCCACTGGTTCTGGAGGGGGCTCTATCACATTTCTCTGTGCTGGGGAGTGCAAGGCCACAGCCTCTGGAGTGGGTGACTTTCCCACTGGTTCTGGAGGGGGCTCATTGTACAGCAGTCACAGGAGGGTAGCCTACATGCCCTCTGTTGCAGGTGAGGGCTGCACTGTCTCATCTGGAGGTGAGGGCTGCACTGTGTCAGCAGGCGAAGATGCCTCCTGGACAGCCTCTGCTGGAGGTGAGGGCTGCACTGTCTCATCTGGAGGTGAGGGCTGCACTGTCTCAGTCGGTGAAGGTGCAGCCTCTGCAGGAGGAGTGGGCTACACTGCCTCACCTGGAGGTGATGCTCCAAGACCACTAGTGGTGGTGGTGGTGTCATCCTGCCAGCCTTTGCTGGAGGTGAGGGCTGCACTGTGTCAGCAGGTGAAGGTGCCTCCTGGGCAGCCTCTGCTGGAGGTGAGGGCTGCACTGTCTCAGCGGGTGAAGGTGCAGCCTCTGCAGGTGGAATGGGCTGCACAGCCTCAGCTGGAGGTGAGGGCTCCGTGACCAGTGGTGGTGGTGGTGCCACCCTGCCAGCCTCTGCTGGAGTTGAAGGCTTCTTCCCCTTCATGGCAGACATCGAGGGCTTCTTCACCTTCATGAGAGGAGGTCCGGGCTCCTTCCCCTTCATGGCAAGAGTTTAGGGCTTCTTCCCCTTCATGGCAGGAGACAAGGGCTTCTTCCCTTTTATGGCAGGAGGTGCGGCCTCCTTCCTCTTCATGGCAGCAGGAGCGGCCTCCTTCCCCTTCATGGCAGGAGTCTAGAGCTTTTTCCCCTTCATGGCAGTGGAGGTGAGGTCCTTAACCTTCCTGGCTGGTGGTGTGGGAACAATTACTGTCTTGCCTCCACGACTAGGAGGTGCCTCCACTGTCCGTATGGACTGTTTGGCTGAGGTGCTGAGCTGGGCCGTTGGGAGCCTGCTCTTATGTTAAGGAGAGTGGGGAGGGGGAAGGAAGAGGTCAAGTTAGGCAAGGAAAAACTATTTAAGGACGGTGGGGTGGGAAGGGAGGAGGGATGGGAGTGGAGGTTGAGGGAGTGGATGTTGGAGGAGTACGTCTGCTGGACTTGGGTGCAGGTGCATGGGGAGTGTGCTGAAGTTAGGTGGATCGCTGTTGGGTGTCTGAGCGCTTGCGTTTGTGTGCTTTGGGGGGGACAGACGGGGTTGGAGAGGACACAGGGGACGCATGCATGGATGTTGTGGAGGTGTCTGCTAGTGAGTTGTGTGTGCTGCTTGGTGTGGTGATGCTGGTGGTGGTTTTTGAAGCAATGCATGCAGGTGTGAGTGTGGACATAACTGTGAAGGAGGTAGAGGAGGAGGGGGAGACAGTGGAGGCAGTGGATGTGATTGGGTCCTGTGGTAAACAGCTCCCTCTGTCGCTGGTGCCCCTGCTCCTCCGCTAGATGATGCTAATGCACACATGGACAAGATAACAGAAGATAAAGGGTGGCTAGAGAAAGAGAACACAGGGTCAATTACTGCACCAACACCACTGTTGGCATACACAGCAACGCCACACACAGGGATCAGGATTGAGCACTATGCATTGCACTGACATTGATTTGGCTAGATGCCACAGCAACATGAGGGCCAAACACTGCCAATTGCGCGCCTCCTAGGACCGACTAAGCCCTGTCTGATATGGATTGCAACCTAGCTAGGTTACCTTATTTTCCCTTTCAACGATTACCCTTGAGCTGGATCACGCTGCAATGTCTGGCCTGGCATTAAGAGGCACCAACTAACTGACACCCACCACCCGGATCCCATGCCACCTATCAATTATTGTCGTAATGCCCACTGTACTCACCCTCATGTAGCTGCTGTGATGCCCTCAAGCGCACATCCAGCTCTGGGATGGCCACCGCCAGTATGCGGGCCATCAGGGGGGTCAGGTTCCGACGGGCACCTCTTCCTCGTGGGAGGCCAACCCCAGCTGGGCCTCTGCGGTCTTCCGTGTCAAGCATCTCAGGTCCTCCCACCGTTTCTGACAGTGTGTGCTCCACCTGCTATAGACCTCCAGGGTACGCACGTCCTTGGCAATGGCATGCCATAATCCATTCTTTTGATGGGCACTGACCTACAGAGGTGATACAGATGGGAGGACACCATTACACATACAATCCAGCCTGTCACACATATGGCCCACCAATCCTGTTTCCGTCACCATTGGCACACACATCGCCCGCCGCACACTATGTACACCACCACATTACATCCCCCACAATACACAATGCTTACACACACATATCCATGCATCCTTCCCACATGAATCATGCCCAAGGTATACTTACCTGTTGGTCTGGAGGCCCATACAGCAGTCCGTACTGGGTAGGACCGCATCCACCATTCGCTCCAACTCATCCAAAGTGAAGGCAGGGGCCCTTTCCCCAGTCACACGGGCCATGGTAGGTTCCAGACACAGATCACAGCAGCACACGCAGTGTAGGTGTTTTACTGTTGAAGGTCAGGAAACAAGTGAGGAATCGGATAGAAAATGGAGGTCACGTCCGCGGCAGTGTACACCATCACCACAGGCGCTGATCCCCCATTGGCCACTGTACTCCATAGAGCCCCATGTTATCCAATGAGGAATTGCACAGCGGTGCAAGACCGTGTTCTGCCACGACGCCCAACGTTGGCGGAGTTCCCTCACTTCCACCTGTCCCTACATACAGGACAGGTGGACGCCATGTCATGGAGGTGGACAACCATCAGATTAACCTTGACTGCGTCACTGCTTAGATTTGCACATATCTGTCATTACCACTGTCCCATCACATAAATGCAACATGTACAATGAGGTTGTGTTTTCATTGTTCAAATTGTGACAGCCTACTCAGTCTTGTGACCCATAGATACCTACTGCTGCAGATGAATGGCGGAGAAGACGAACCCCTGTGTACAGACCCCTTGTGGACTTGGCTACACTGGAGGACACTGGAGGACAGGCACATTATACTCACCTATAGATTATCAGCTATCCGTCATCCCACTGGGATCCCTCCTCTTGTGCAAGTGCTATCAGTGCTCCATTTCCTGGCAACTGGTTCTCTCCAAGTGACAGTGGGCTGGGCAGCTGGAATGTCACAGCCAATGTTTTCTATTGTGCTGGCAAGGGTCTTGTCTGCCCTGGTGAAATACATGTGCAGCTACATTACTTTCCCCCAGGTGGAAGATTTGGCCACTGTAAAGGTAGGATTCTATGCAATGGGCCATATCCCCAATATAATTGGTACGAATGATGGTACACATATTGTGTTAGTCCCCTCTGCTATAATGAACAGGTGTTCAGGAATCAGAGGAGTTTCCACTCACTGAATGTGCAAATGGTTTGTTTGGCGGACCAGTACATCTCCCACGTCACTGCCAAGTATCCTGGGTCAGTACATGATGCCTTCGTCCTGAGGAAAAGTTGCTTCAGAGGCACAGGGTGTGGCTAATAGGTGAGACAGATCCCCCACCCACTGTATGTCAGTGTATGCCTTCAGGTGTTCTCCCCATAGGATTGTGTAAGGCTAAATATTGTCCCTCAATACTTCCAGGTGACTCTGGCTACCCAAACCTATTGTGGCTGCTGACCCCTCTGAGGAATGCCAGGACAGGGGCTGAGGAACGTTATAATGAGGCACATGAGCAAACCAGGAGAATTATTGAAAGGACATTTGGCCTCCTGAAGGCCAGATTCAGGTGCCTCCATCTGACAGGTGGATCCCTGTGCTACTCACCCGGAAAGGTCTGCCAGATAGTAGTGGCATCCTGCATGTTGCACAACCTGGCCCTCAGACGACATGTGCCTTTTCTGCAGGAGGAGGGGACTGTAGATGACCCTGTGGCAGCAGTGGACCCATAGGACAGTGAGGATGAGGAGGCAGAGAATGAGGATGAGTACAACAGAACATCAGTTCTACAACAATACTTCCAATAACAAACAGGTGAGACAGTGGAACTGACCATTACTCGGACTATTTGTTTATCTGTGTGCCTGTGGCATGATGGCATTCACTTCCTTTGCATCTCAACTTACTGTCACCTCTGGCTTCTCATTTTCTAGATGTTGGTGATATGACAACGTTGTCCTGATGTGATCACTACAGACTGTTCCAGGTCATTATTTGTTAGCTATCACAGTGTTCAGATCATTTGCACTTGACGTTACTGTTCCCAGAAAGGCACATTATAGACACATAAAATAGTATTACTCAAATTGTGTTCAAGGGTGTTTATTGTAGTGCTATATAATTGAGGGTAAAGTGCAATGACAGGGGTGATGGTGGAGGAAAGTCCAGGGTATTGGTCCAGTCAGTTTGTAGCACAGGTCCAGTGTCCAAGGGACCATAGAAAGGGGGGCAATGTCAGTTCAAAGTGGACAAGGTGACAGGGTGGGACACAAGGGGGACAATCAGGAGAGTGTCATTTCCTGGCAGTGGTCTTGGTCTTGGCAAGTGTCTCTGGCTTCTGTCTGGTTCACAGGGAACGTTTGCGGTGTGGTTCACCTTCTGCAGGGGGAGGCGTGCCGGTAGCCTATGGGTCCTGTGGCGGGGCCTCCTGTCCACTAGCTGCAGCAGAAGTGGAAGGCTGGCGAATAGACTGGCTAGTGGCAGGGGCCCGCTGCTGTGCTGTCCATTCCCTCATGATGTTGGCCATGTCTGCCAGCACCCCTGCTATGGAGATCATGATGGTGTTGAGTGCCTGCAAGTCCTCCCTGATCTCCCAATGGTGTTCCTCCTGCAGCCGCTTGTTCTCCTGCATGTTGTTCAGGATCTGGTTCATCGTGTCCTGGAATTGTTGGTAGGCACCCAGGACATTGGTGAGTGCCTTGTGGAGAGTCGATTCCCTGGGCCTGTCTTCCCCCTGGTGCACGGCGGTCCTCCCAGTGTCCCTGTTGCCCTGTGCCCCTGTCCCCTGAACTTTGTGCCCACTGCTACTGACCCCAGGTCCCTGATTGTCTTGGGGGTGAGGTGTGGACTGGGGTCCCTGTACAGGTGGGCACACTGCTGGTTGACGTGTCCTGGGGACAGAGGTGTGGGGACGCTGGGTGGGTTCTGTGGTGTTGGTAACTGATGGGGGGGTCTGTGGTGGACTATGAGTGGGCTGAGGTGACCGACTGTCGAGTGGTCCCTGATGGACCAGGTTGTTGATCCAGGTCCTGAAGTCCAGAGCTACTGTCATCACTGGGGACATCTTCTGTTGGGGGACTGGATAGTCGTGGCACCTCCTCTCCACTGAGATTGGCTGGGGCACCTGTGGTTATGTAAGAGATGTATTATGCTTCATGTCTGTGACATGTTGTACATCCCTATCTTCTCCTCTATGGTTGCTTTTGCCCTGCCACCTTTGATTGTGTATGGTGATGTATTGTGGGATTGTTAGTTCCCCTATACTGTGTATGCTTTTGTGATGGGTGTCCATGCAGGGCTGGGAGGGCTGTCCATGCATTGGTATGGCATGCAGTGCTTGGCATTGGGGTTAGTCATCTGCGTTGGTGCAGTGTGTGGGATGGAGTAGAGTGTTGGGAGTGAGGGTGAGGGGGTGAGATGGCATGCAGGTATGGGGTGATAAGTGGTAAATGTTGACTTACCAGTGTCCAGTCCTCCGGATACTCATGTGAGTCCCTCAGGATGCAGTAATGCCAAGATTTGCTCCTTCCATGGTGTGAGCTGTGGGGGAGGAGGTGGGGGTCCACCGCCACTCCTCTGTATGGCGAGCTGGTGCCTTGCTGCCACTGAACGTACCTTCCCCTGTAGGTCGTTCCACCTCTTCCTGATGTCGTCCCTTGTTCTTGAGTGCTGTCCCACGGCGTTCACCCTGCCCACAAGTATCTGCTATAGCTCTATCTTCCTTGCAATGGATATCTGCTGGACCTGTGCTCCAAACAGCTGTGGCTCTACCCTGACTATTTCCTCCACCATGACCCTCAACTCTTCATCTCTGATATGGGGGTGCTTTTTGGGGCCATGGTGTAGTGTGATGTGTGTGAGTGTGTGGGTGTTGGGTAGTGTGATTGGGTGTGCTTAGTGGCGTGCGTGAGGGATGTATGGGTGTGTGTGTATTTGTTGCAGTGGTCTTGATGTCTGTCTGGTGGCAAAGATTTGTATACGTAAAGGATTGTGGGTAATGTGGGTGTGTGTTTTATAGTGGTGTGAGTGGGTGTGTGTGGTGTGTGTATGGGTGTCAGGTATGTGTTGTTTGAATTGGCCAATGTTGTGTAGTTTAGTTTTTGGGTGTACATTCTGAACGCGGCGCTGTGTACCGCCAATGGTTTACCACAGTTGAATGTCCGCCCTGGTGATTCATGGGTCATGATATGGTGGGCGTTGTTCTGTTGGCGTAATGGTATGGGTGTTGGGACCACCACTTCAGCACTGACCTTTGGGCTGGTAAATTTGTGTATGTGGCTGTATTCATTCGGTTTGGTGTGTGTGTGTGTGTGTCGTAATATGCAGAATGGTTATCCACCACCGAGGCGGTATGTTGGTGGCAGTCAATGGGATTTACCGCCAATGTCATGATGAGGGCCTAATACCTCACATAGTAGGCTATGTGGATCTTATACTTCTTAGGGAGTTCCAGACTATAGGAATGAGGCAGATGGCAGAGTTTGTTTTTGAGGTTGTTTTAAAATATTCTTTATACAGACAAAGAACATGAACTGCGAACATGAACATAAATAACTGTCTTGGAGTTTTAAAAGACAATCTCTCAACTAACACAGATTTTTAAATTTTTTTTTATAGAAAAGCAATAAGAGATTTGAAGCCAGAAAACAGCAAGAAAATAATTTGGGACTGTGAGGTGATAAGACACAAAAAGAAGGAGGTGAAGTGTTGCAGCAGCAATGTCCCCAGGCATGTTCTCCCGGCCCTGAGTAATGGACTTTGTGTGGTTCTGGTATCCTGACTTTTATTTTGGCCCTGGCATCATGCTAATCTAGCATGTGTGCAGAAACCTAGGCATGCCCCTGACTATGTGAGATCCAGGACCTATTCTGTGACTTTTCGGGGTGCACAACACTTGCCTTTATGGTGGAGAGAGGACTACTGTCCCTATCCTAGTTTAACACATGAAGCTATAGTACCAGTGTACCATGCTTTTGGATTGATATTGTAACCAGAATTTTTTATCTTAGTCAGTCAAAGAGTGGCCTACTGGTCATTTCATGTAAATGTCCGGTGTTATGTAAATGCCAAATACCTGGTGCTGCCTTCTTGTAAACAGGTCGAATGCGTTTGCATGTAGTTTACTTTTGGCACATGTGCAGCAGTAGCACTCAGTATGTGTATCTGAGTTCTGAAGCCAGTAGGATGCATTTTGGATACCCCTGGTTTATCAGGGCACAAGATGGAGGGTGAGGACCTGTACCCCAGGCAGTGGAAATGCATTGCTTTCATTTCTATAATTGTAGGGTGGAGATCTAGATACTAAATTGAGGAGGATGGGCACAGGCCTTTCTTTAGAAATGTCTTGACGTCTTTGTTTATAAGGGGCTCATGATTAGTTCTTCATGAGCACTCCAATTTGATGGATAGCACAGGTGAAGGGTAGCAGTTTCTGTTGCTCAAGGTGAGGATATTTAATTTCTGGGTCAGGCCTGCCCTTTTATCTACCCCTCATTACTACTTCGGGGAGGCTGATGACAGCCAGGTGCAGAAACCTCACAATTAATTGGCTCAGGTTGTGGATTCTGTAGTTTGGAGAAAGTCCAGGTGTTACCTTCTATGAGAAGCACCACTTTGCACAAAAGCTGTTTCTAGAGAAGAAAAGGCATTCACCTCTCTGGTAAAGAAAATATGTACAAAAGTGAGACCCAAACTATCCCACTTTGTTTTAATTCCAAATTCTTTATAAGCAAGGAAGTAAGTGCTCTGCACAGTACAAACATGACTGCTGTGTGACCATGGTCTGCCTGACAGCCATTCTCCTATGGGTGAGGGGACATCACCTGAAATGATCACTTTGATCTCGAGGTACTGAGGGTCTGTGTACTGCCTAGAAGCCTGCCTGTCTGCTGATAGATGGAAGGAGTATGCCTGTCCCCTCCAAGAGGAGAGACTGTTCAGAAGGAGAAGTCTAAAATGTTACTGGTCTGAGAACACAGAGAGAGGGGGAGGAATGCCTTAGAGCGAAGTAATAAGTGATCCATGCTGCAGAGGGTCTCATGGCTTCCCAGAAAAAAAGGCTACATTATGCTGTGCATCAATCCCACTTGAGGCAGCATCTGTTTGGTGTCTGGTCTATTTGGGGCTGTAGCTGTCTTGATGTTTGCATTGGCCCAACAGGAGCTCTAACTTCTGTGGTGCTCATATCATCCCAGTTCAGCTGCCATAGTCATGGTGTTTGGATTGGACTCGTAGGTGCTGCAACTACTGTAGTGTTCACATCAGCCCAGTCAGAGGTTGCAACTGACTCAATGATCCCACTGGCTGGTGCAGCGCTACAGCTGCTGAACCAGAGCCTGAATGATGGCACCAGGATTGCTGATCAACATCAAATTATTTCAGTCTTCCAGTTATGGAGAGATGCAGGCTGTGTAAGCATTCCCAGTGGCTTTAGAATGACTTCATCTGATCACCGCTAGTCCCCACACGCTCTGGGATCAAATCGTCAAGTTTGAAGGACTAAGAAACTGAATTCCTACCCATTACACCACCAGGTGCAAGAACTAAATCAAATAAGTGAATTGATTTCTCACATAATTTATTGCAAACTTAATTTGTGGGTACTAAGATCTGCATTTGAGCATGATTCATGCTTTACAGTTATTTGGTGAGGGTCAGTTGTATCTATGGCCACCCAGGTGGGAGATAGCAGTGGAAAATGATAAGGGGTGTAGCACCACAAGAGAATTGTGACCAAGATCACCATGTTGTATATTGGATCAAAATGGGTAGTATTGAGTATTGTAGCATTAAGTACTGTTGTGAGATTGAGATTAGAAAGGGTTTTCTTAAAAAGATAAACACTTGGATGGACATTGAAGTTATTTGTCTGTTGGTTGATAGTTAAGTTCTGTCAACACCAGGGCAGTGCGTGCTCTATTGGCGACTAGAATGCAAAAACCCATCACTCTCAAAACAATTTAATTTATGCATTGTGCTGGTATGTTGTTTTTTAACCTTTTGCATTGCAGAGTTTAATCCTGAAGACTTATTTTTAATGTGTTTACAAATACTGTTCATTTGCAATGTATTGCTGCAGGCTTTCAGAGTGTGTTAGGGTGTGGCCCCTTTCCAGGGCCTTCCAGAGACTTTCCCTGCAGCATGCCTGGGTGTGGTTGTGGGCTGGGCCAAGACTCTATAAAAGGGAGCCAGTCCAGCTCCAAGTGCTCACTATTCAGAGGTCCTGGTGCAGAGCAGCAGCTACTTCCTGAGTTCCTGTCCCGGTGGCCTATTTGATCTTCCAGGCCTCTGCCCTTCATTCTTCATTGGTGATCCTTGTTCTGGGCGGTAAGACGGTGGTTGGGCTGACCTCCAGAGGTCGTTATCGAGAACTTTCATATTCTTGGCTAATTCTTTAATGATTAACAGATTACTTTGCGCGCTACCATTTCTTGACATTTGTATGGTGGCTTGAGAATCGGCAAGACGCGCGATTCGTTTCATGATGATTTGACTTTGTTATTCATTGCACGCTACCATTTCTTGACATTTGTATGGTGGCTTGAGAATCGGCAAGACGCGCGATTCGTTTCATGCTGATTTGATCTTGTTATTCATTGCGCGCTACCATTTCTTGACATTTGCATGGTGGCTTGCGAATCGGCAAGACGCGCGATTCATTTCATGATGATTTGACTTTGTTATTCATTGCGCGCTACCATTTCTTGACATTTGCATGGTGGCTTAAGAATCGGCAAAAGACGCGCAATTCGTTTCATGGTGTTTTAATCTTGTTATTCATTGCGCGCTGTTATTTTTTGGCATTTACATCGTGGCTTATGAATCGGCAAGGCGCGCGATTCATTTAATGGTGATTTAACCTTGATATTCATTGCGTGCTACCATTTCTTGACATTTTACATGGTGGCACTCGAATCGGCAAGACGCACGATTCTCTCTTCGAGCTTAATTCATGTTGTTCATTGTATGCCATTTATTCTAAGACATTTATTAGGTAATATTCGAGTTGACAAGTTGTGTGATTTGTTTCCTGAATCCATATTGTGTTATTCATGGTGCACAATCCTTTTATGGTGTTTACTATATATATGAAAATCTGCAATGTGCGCAATTCGTGTTGAAACATTTCAAGAGAACACAGAAGACCAGAGTTTCTAGATGCAATATTGCATGGTCCTAGTATGCATTCTCAAAAAAGGATTCATATGACTGGTTTAGAACTTATTCAGAATGTTTTCCTGATTCTCATGTAAAGGAAAGTACTTGAATTTGAAAGTTTCATTTAATCCAACTTGATTCCCTTACAGGTATCCGGCCATCTTGAAACTTAGTCATTTTAAGCCTAATTCTTAGGTTGTTCATGTTTTCAGAATGACTAGGCTTAGAGTCATAGTCTAGTATTGATTTCATGAGGTGTAATTTTCATATTGTGTGTTTTAACCTTTTTCTTACTACAGGTCTCCTTCCCAGCTGTTCCCTTCCTAATCCCCTCTTCCCCTCTTGAACTCTCTTAGCCTCTGTGATTTATATATCAGAGTCTTGGAGCTGTTCAGTGGTGGACGTGTTGGGAAAGTGCGCAGACCCAGAGGATCTGGTGACTCTGACAAGTTCTGAGTTCATGCCCCTCACACTACCTCCTTGAGAGACCTGTGACCGCTCACTCTTGCTACCCTGCCAGTCTGGAATGGAAAGCGTTCACTTGGTCCAGTTTGTTGAGCCATATTAGGACCATCCTTGGGATACCAGTTGCAAATGACCGGAACCACCAGGTTTGAGGTACACTAGCCCATATTGGCCTCTGGCCCTCAAACAGGGTCTAAAATTAAGCAAAAGAGTAAACATTTAACCTGGAGATAGGGGGAATAAAAGGATGATAGAATTGTTTTTTAAATTAAGCAGTACAAAGTCTCTCCAATGTACAAATGTTCACATAAAACCTATTTAATGCAACACACAGATTTCTCTAATTAAGTGCCCTCATCCTGAAGACATACTCATTTAAATCAGGAAATTCCTCTGTGACTTTGGTGTAATATTTAAATGAATTATTCCTAATTCAATCAATCTACTAAGGAGCTCATTCTCAAAAGTAATAGAACATCACCTCGTACTATATAGTTGGCCCAAATACCATTTTAAAGCATTGCTCCTGTTGGTGTAATATCACTATATTGTGGTCAAAATATCAACCAGAAAGAATACTATATTCATAATGTAGACTTCTAACATATCATCAAGATAGGTAGGGAGGAGATAATAATAGTAAATCTATATGTATTTATTTATACTTACCTTAACAATATTTTGGCTGTCAATATCATAGATACAGTATTTTTGCAGCTCCATATTTTTACCACGATCTTGTGACATACAACCACACCATGTGTTACTTGGTTCACTGCCATCACCCAATGATGCCAATGGCATATCTGCATGCTGATGTTCTAACTGAATATTAGACATGTTTTAAGATGTCTTGATGAAAGGGAAATATCTTTGCAATGACTGAGAAGCACTTACCTGAATGTATGCCGGAACGGATCCTCAGCTGAGCATCTGACATGTGGGGTATTTTGAAGGTGTAGCAAACAGCGACTAGATCCAAGGCCATTCTGGAGATTTCAGATACATGCTTTATCCCATTTTCTTTGGGTACACCTGAAACAACCATATCTGAAAGGAATACATGTATCTCAATAATCTATATATGTTCACTCAAGTGGAACACAGCAGGATATGCCCATTTGTAGATGAGTACCATAAGTTCCATACATTACTTGGTCATTCATTTAGATTTCTTAATATACATTGCCACATGGGTGCTCTATTAGTGTTCTCAGTACACAGTAAAACAGTGTCACTCTTTATTTAGTTTAAAAAAATGAACAAAAATAAATCATACCCAAGTAGCCTAAAAAGCAGCTGTATTTTACTATATCTGATCCAGGGCCTTGAAAATAGAACATGTCCCTTAGAAACTTTTGTTTTATTTGTCTCTTGACAGGTCATGGCTATTGGAGAATAGAGGGAGGCACAAATTATATTTAACTTTCTGTGCAATGGGTGCTTTTTTACAACATCTACTATGACCTTACAGAAAAGTTAAATGTGTCAAACAGTGTTAATCCAAAATCAGCATGTTTTAAACGAGAGCACAGGCACTTTTACTATTGATTAGCAGAGGTAAAGTACACTGAGGTCTAAAACCGGCAAAGCAGATAGTGCCAAAAGTTGGGTGGACATTGTGCAAAAGATAGTAATTTCCTATATTAACAATATGCAGTTTGGAAGGGGCTTGTTTTGGACGTTCCTTACAAATTGTGAATCAAAACAGTAGCTAGCAATGGTTTGTAACTGTAATTCCAAGTCACAAACCACTGACCAGTTACCATCCCCTAAGTTTGTGCAGTAATTGATTTTAAAGAGGAAGGGGTCCCCTGTGGGCTCCTTTCTCTTTTGGAATAAGAGTGGCATCGGGGGTTAGGCAGTGGTCCAGAGGACCACTGTCAACTTTAACTGAATTTTCATATAAAATGGAATTGCTTTTTAAAAGCAGCCCAAGTTCATTTAAGGAACTTAAGCTAATTAAAAAAAAAGTTTTTCATTTTTAATTGTCACAGGGATGGTTGTCTGCTATAGTTGCAGGCCGCGCTATGTGTGATCACAGCTAATAATATGGGTCGCAAATTGCAACCTGCCTGAATATTATTCATTTGGCATGTAGTCTGTGAACCTCTATGATTCCTTATTTTGTGAATCAATGTAGTAGTGCATAGGTCTGTTCACAAATTTAAAAACTAATCGTAAAAAGTCTGGTGACACTTCGTGACCACTGTGTGAGCAGTATCTTAGCTCATCTGACACATAGGCCCTCATTATGACTCTGGCGGACGGCGGTATTTTGGAGAAAAGTACTGGCAACAGGCTGGCGGTACTCTTCCCCAAAATATGACATTGGCGGTTTGGCTCAAGCCAAACTGCCAATGTACCACTCCGTCCGCCAGGGTGGTAACAGCCACCGGGCTGGAGACTTCAGTCTCCAGCCAGGCGGCCGTCACAGTCCCACCTGCGGGATTATGACCCTGCCTATCGCCGTGGCGGTCAGGAAGCCACGAAAACCATGTGGTAGGCACTATCAGTGCCAGGGAATTCCTTCCCTGTCACTGATAGGGGTCTCCCCCGCACCCTCCTCCTCCCCCTCCCAGAGTCCTCACCCACCCTCCCCCTCCCACTTCAGAACCCCCCATGACATACACTCACATTCACGCACCAACATATACACAAATACACACACTCATATCCACATTTACCCATGGATGCATACATCCATTTACACACACATCCTCACACACTGACATACATATAAACAAGCACACACACATTCACACAACACAACACACTCACACCCATTCATGCACACACACATTCCACACGCCACACACCCGCATACACGCACACAGAAACATACACCCACACCTCCACACACACACACACACACACACAACATCCCCCCCGTCGGAGCACCCGACTTACCTGCTTGCAGGGGGTCCTCTGACAGGAGACGGACGTGGCGCTGATGCCAGCAGCAGCATCCGCCAGCAGAACACCGCCAGGCTGTATCATGGGTCATGATATGGTCTGCGGCGGTCTACTGGTGTGGTGCTGCTGCTGGCAGCATCGTCACCTTACTGCCGTCCGCCTCCATGACAGCAGCCAGAATTCCGCCAGCCTTCTGGCGGAATTCCGGCTATATTCATAATATGGGGGACGGTAGGTAGCCACCGCAGTGGTGTTTTGGTGGCCGTCGCCGCGGCGGTAGGTGGTCATTACCGTCATTGACATAATGAGGGGCTTAATCCTCAGTCTTGTAAAATTGTGGTCTGCTATGATTGATATTATCACAAGATCCATATACCAACCTTTATGACCCATATGCATGCCACAGAAGAGGCACATTTTCCTGACACCTTAGGAAAAGAATCAGTGTTGTGCTGCGGCTTTAAACACATTCTGTGCATTGTGAAGAGACATCCCTAACAGACTGGAAAAACAAGATGGTAGAAGACAGACATTATTTAAGGACAATTGGGCAAATCAGTGAGATTTTGCAACCTAAATGGCTGTTCTCTTCTTCAAATACTTCTCAGTAATATGTGGGGGCGAAGCTGAGAATATTTACCAGTACTTATATCATGGCCAGTGTAATGAAATAGATAGGGGCAGATTTATACTTTTTCACGCAAAACTGCATTAGTGCGTTTTTGCGTGGAAAAGTACAGCGCCGGCTAGCGCCATTCCAAGATGTCAGCCGGGTGCCATATTTATGGAATGGTGCAAGCTGGCACTAATGCAAAAGGTCGCTAACAGGGCGGGGGAGAAGTACAGGGAACCAGGGCTTGTGCGCAGAATTATGGCGCTTCACTGTTGAGAGGCAGAAAACCTGCCTCTAAGCAGTGTAGCGCCATTTTCTGCCGAACAATGCTCATAGGCATGGCTACTGTCTTAATTAAAAAGACAGGAGCTATGCCCACCACCTCAATGGCCATGCCCAGGGGACAAATGTTGTGCTGTGGTGGCTTTAAACACATTCTGTGCATTGGGAGGACACATCCCTAACAGACTGGAAAAACAAGATGGTAGAAGACAGACATTATTTTAGGAGAGTTGGGCAAATCAGTGAGATTTTGCAACCTAAATGGCTGCTCTCTTCTTTAAATACTTCTCAGTAATATGTGGGGCGAAGCTGAGACTATTTACCAGTACTTATATCATGGCCAGTGTAATGAAATAGATAGGGGCAGATTTATACTTTTTCACGCAAAACTGCATTAGTGCGGTTTTGCGTGGAAAAGTACAGCGCCCGCTAGCGCCATTCCAAGACGTCGGCCGGGTGCCGTATTTATGGAATGGTGCAAGCTGGCACTAATACAAAAGTTCGCTAACAGGGCGGGGGAGGAGTAGGGGAAACCAGGGCTTATGCGCCGAATTATGGCACTTCACTGTTGAGAGGCAGAAAACCTGCTTCTAAGATGTGTAGCGCCATTTTCTGCCGAACAATGCTCATAGGCATGGCTACTGTCTTAATTAAAAAGACAGGAGCCATGCCCACCACCCCAATAGCCATGCCCAGGGGACATTAGGGCCAGTGCTGTGCAGGTGGCCCCAAGTCAGGGCCCCCGAGCGGGGTATGATAAAAAAAAATATATACATACCAGTACTTATCTGGGATGGGTCCCCCATCCTTAGGTGTCCTCCTGGTGTTGGTGGGGGTGGGTGGGGATGTCCCTGGGGCCAGGGAAGGGCACCTGTGGGCACTTTCCAGGGTCTCTGACCATGGAAATATGCCTACAGGTCCCCTTACGCCTGCCCATACCCAGTTGTTAAATAATGGCACTAAGCAGGCTTAGCGCCATTATTTAAGGCCCCCATCCCCTGTGCTGGATTTTAGTAGGGTGGATAAATATGGCACAAAGGCCATATCATCCTTTTCTGGACGGGAACTCCTACCTTGCATCTCATTGATGCAAGGTAGGTGTTAACGTCCAGAAAACGACATTAACTCCATAGCCATGGCGCTAGACATGTCTAGCGCCAAAGTATAAATATGGAGTTAGGTTTGTGCTGAATTAGTGTAAAAAAAATGACGCTAATTCAGCGCAAACCAAGCATAAATATGAGCCATAGTGACTTTCTGTTATGATTACCAGTTACTGGAATGAAGCTCTACAGTCACCAAGTCAAATCAAATTATTAACATTTATAAAGCGCGCTACTCACCCGTGCGGGTCTCAAGGCGCTAGGGGGAAGGGGTTACTGCTGCTCGAAGAGCCAGGTCTTGAGGAGTCTCCGGAATGCGGAGTGGTCCTGGGTGGTCCTGAGGATGGTGGGGAGGGTGTTCCATGTCTTGGCCTGCAAGGTAGGAGAAGGACCTCCCACCCGCCGTGGAGCGGCGGATGCGAGGGACGGCGGCGAGAGCGAGGCTGGTGGAGCGGAGAAGACAGGTGGGAGCGTAGAAGCTGAGGCGACGGTTGAGGTATTCTGGTCCCTTGTTGTGGAGGGCTTTGTGTGCGTGGGTGAGGAGACGGAAGGTGATCCTTTTGCTGACGGGAAGCCAGTGCAGGTGTCTCAGGTGGGCGGAGATGTGGCTGTTGCGGGGTATGTCGAGGATGAGGCGGGCGGAGGCGTTTTGAATTCGTTGCAGACGTTTCTGGAGTTTTGCGGTGGTCCCAGTGTAAAGGGTGTTGCCGTAGTCCAGACGGCTCGTGACGAGGGCGTGGGTCACGGTCTTTCTGGTGTCGGCGGGGATCCAGCGGAAGATCTTCCGGAGCATGCGGAGGGTGAGGAAGCAGGAGGAGGATACGGCGTTGACTTGTTTGGTCATGGTGAGAAGTGGGTCAAAGATGAAGCCGAGGTTGCGTGCGTGGTCTGAGGGGGTCACCAGGAGTCGTCCCAGGCGGTCGGGGTGTTACCGAGAATGAGGACTTCCGTTTTGTCTGAGTTCAGTTTCAGACAGCTGAGTTTCATCCAATCTGCGACGTCCTTCATTCCATCTTGCAGGTTGGTCTTTGCGCTGGTGGGGTCCTTGGTGAGGGAGAGTATCAGTTGAGTGTCGTCGGCGTAGGAGGTGATGATGATGCTGTGTTTGCGTACAATGTCGGCGAGGGGGCTCATGTAGACATTGAAGAGTGTCGGGCTGAGCGAGGAGCCTTGTGGGACGCCGCAAATGATCTCGGTGGGGTCTGAGCGAAAAGGAGGGAGGTAGACTCTTTGAGAGCGGTGGGAGAGGAAGGAGGCGATCCAGTCCAGGGCCTGGCCTTGGATCCCGGTGGAGCGGAGGCGGGTTATTAGGGTGCGGTGACAGACGGTGTCGAAGGCAGCCGAGAGGTCGAGGAGGATGAGGGCGACTGTTTCACCGTTGTCCATCAAGGTTCTGATGTCGTCTGTGACTGAGATGAGGGCGGTTTCAGTGCTGTGGTTGGCTCGGAATCCGGATTGAGAGGGGTCGAGAAGCTTGTTGTCTTCAAGGAAGTTGGTAAGCTGCTTGTTGACGGTCTTCTCTATGACTTTGGCAGGGAAGGGGAGGAGCGAGATGGGGTGGAAGTTCTTCAGGTCGCTTGGGTCAGCCGTAGGTTTCTTCAGTAGGGCGTTGACTTCAGAGTGTTTCCAGCTCTCGGGGAAGGTGGCAGAAGAAAACGAGGAGTTGATGATGGTCTGGAGGTGCGGGGCGATGATGTCGTTGGCTTTATTGAAGATGAAGTGTGGGCAGGGGTCCGAGGGGGCACCGGAGTGGATTGAGTTCATGGTGGTTTTGGTCTTTTCTGTGTTGATGTGGGTCCAGGCGTTCAGGGTGATGGCTGGGGGTGTGGGTTCAGTGGTGGTCGGCTGGGTCTGATGTCCGAAGCTGTCGTGTAGGTCGGTGATCTTACGATGGAAGAAGGTGGCGAGGGAGTTGCACAGGTCTTGTGAGGGCATGATGGCATTGGGGTTGGAGAGCTCTTTTACGATGTTGAAGAGTTCTCTGCTGTTGTGGCTGTTTTTGTCCAGTCTGTCTGTGAAGAAATTCCTTTTGGCTGCGCGGATCAGGTGGTGGTGTTCGCGGGTAGCGTTCTTGAGGGCAGTCATGTTGTCTGCGCTGTGGTCCTTACGCCAGGCTTTCTCGAGGGTACAACAAGTTTTCTTTGATTCCTTAAGGGTGTCAGAGAACCAGAGAGGTTTTTTGGTTGAATGATTTGAGTAATGATGCTTCCACAAAATGAACCTAACTGGGAATCAGTGAGTGCTGCACATGTAATGGTGAGGTCACTGTTCAAGATCATATACTCATTAAAGGAGGCTCTCTTCATGTGTGAACTGTGATTAAGAACATACAGTAAGTTCCTGTTGATCGAGGACATTTCCAACTTGTTCCCCAGGTAGTGGAGTACATTTCAGGAATGTTATTCTTAATCTTTAGTGCATAAAGAAAAATATATTTTTTCACTTTTTGCATTTATTATTTCCAGTCTGCCAATAGCAAAAATGTGTGTTGTTTGTTGGCCGTCAGTTATGACGATCATTTGGCCAAGTAGGGTAGAATCCTACATTTGTGATTACTGCCCTGATGATGATTCAAGAGGTAACTAAGGTGATACATATGCCATATACCAGTGGGAGGTGCCAGTGTAGTAATTTCAGTTTGTATTATTATTGTTGTAGTTTAGACATTTAATGAGCCTGGAGGCTGGGGGTAAGCCAATAACCTGCGAATTGAGGTGGAAGCTAGGAAGGCTTTATCAGTCAGACTAGTGCTTGAAAGTGTCTGCTGAAATTTGCTTCAGCAAAGTAGGATTTAATGTCAGATTAAGAGATAAACTGTGCCACACGGTCGAGGTTGCAGACCCAGTTACAGCTTACACTTATATGCGCTGGGTCTTCTCGCTCTTCTTTTTCGGAACTGCTTTTATTATACGAATGGTGAGTAATAGCCAATTATTCTCTGTTACTATAATCAAAAAATGACAATCCTTAGGTCGAACAGCAACCAGAGGCAGTGACATGTGATGAAGCAGAAAATGAAGGTTTTTGATTTATTAACGCATAAACGTAGTGTGAAATAATCACGTGTGACTTTAACCGAACTAATAAAGATTGTACGGGGACAAAATGTGCCCTCAGAGTAGTTTCCCAACATTTATACGCGTGCTTTATGTAACGTGGTGTATTAGAATTGCACTAATCCGACATAATCATAAACGTGTGCTACGATTTGCTTGTTTGAAATGCGTTAGCTTAGCATTACTTTAGAGGAGGCTTTGGCCTAGTGGCCTGGTCTCACGGTTTAGATGCTCGTATTTTTCCAATGTGCTATTAAACGTGTATTTCTGCTTGAAGCTGTACTTTTCCACAGAAACTGTTCACATGCTTATCTTAAAGTTTCGTGCCAGCCTGGCATATTTTCTCTTTAATTCAAGGTCGACTTGCAGGTGCGGACAATGGAGGCTCTGAAAGTGAGCTAATTGGTAGACAATGTTGCAACTTGCGTACCCATCTCCAAGGATAATGTATGCTTAAGTAAAAGCTTGAGAACTGTCGTTTTTGATTGGACAATTTGAAGCTAACCTATGAACCCTCCAATGGAGACCCTACTGGACTCAAACTGTTGTCTATAAAAACCAGGTGCACAAGAAGAAGGTAGCTATTATCAGCCATTACCAGCTCGATACCCGCCATTTTGCAGACTTCGTAGCTATTATGGCCCACTTTGCTGCGACGCCATTTTGAGAGACTTTGATACTTTCTCTAATCGAGAGAAAGAGACTTTAAATGATTCTTGCCCTAGAGACTTTAACTTTGAAATGCCCTTTGCATGAAGTAGTAGTCTTACTTTGCCGCCGTGAGGCAATTGCCCCGTTCACCCCTGCCCATTTGTCCCGTCCCATGCTGATCGAAGAACGGTACCTGTGAGACGAAGACTTCCTTGTATGCTGATTGTAATTGGTAAATATGAAAGGAAATTGTAAAATTGCATTGTGTTTCTTTTAGGTAACCAACTGCTGATTATGATAAGAGCCCTAGCTAGGAGTTTTTCTAAATTAATGTTGCTAAATTGTTTTTGCATGAAGTCCCACATGCCGATGCTAATTTGAGGTTAGATGAGGATTCCATATGTCGCACGATGCAATTTGAGATCTTGTTATGCTGACTAAATGTACGCAATTAGCTCATTACAGATTATCGTATTAGTGCTTTGCATTGCCATTATCGAATGCCTTGTGATTCAAATGCTACATAGATTACACTTGTTTCGCCGTTATGGACAGCTATTAATGTTCATTTATGTTTATCATTTGGTGTTGAGACACATATATATTGTGCTAGCTTTGTTAATATAGGGAAATAAATTCACTAACTTTGCAAATAAACTGGTGTGGTTATTCCTGACTGAAAGGTCAGGGTTCGCCGAAATGTATTCTGGATTAATTGTTAAGTGCTATGTTGATCAAGGTATTGCTTATGTTCGTTATTGATTATTGATTTCAGGAAATTGATCGATTAAGAGTACAGAGAGTTCCCACTTAGTCAAAAGATTCATCGGCCTAAAGAGCGTCCGAACATAGGTAAATTGTTACTACGGTTCGCTCTATCAGTAGATGGTAGCAGAGGACGGTTACGTCTTTTGGGACCCTGTACTATTAAAGTACATGGTGTTGAATTAACGGTTACGCATTTTGAGACCCCATTCGAGAAGTTGGATTAGATTTTTCTTGGATAAAACTGATTGACAGAATGATGATGGGTTAGGTCCACCGCGACTTTCCCGGGATCTCGGAGCTTGCGAATGGAGAGAACGGAGGTGTGGAAACAGCGTTGGCGGTACTAGTGATGGCATGAGTGATGTTAGGGTTTTGCGCTTGCACAGCTTATTGCCGCAGGGTGCGTGAAAAGGGTGCGAGGGATTTTTATAGCGGAGGTGCGACTCCGAGTGTAGAAGTAGAGAAGTCGTCGAACTTCATGGAAATAGCGGAGGTGCGGCTCCGGGTGTGAGAGTAGGGAAGTCGTCGAACTTCATGTGCGTGTGGCGCTTTGTGCATAAAAAGGTCCACGTGGTTGTTGTTGTTGAGACGGGCCCTGCGAGGTCAAGAGACTCCGGAGTATGTTGATCTATGTTGTGGTCTGGGCGGTTTAGTAGGTTGATCGGGCGTGGTCAACGAGTCGGTACGTGTGTTAGGGAGTGAAAGAAACTTCGACTTCGGGCTTTGACAAGATTCTAAGTGCACTAGAACAGATCATTGACAAGTTGAGAGTAGGTCTGCGGGTCAGATTTGCTTGCGAACGTGGGGACCGAGAAAGACGGAATAGCGGCCGAGGCTAGTGAAAGGTCCCTAAGGTCCTGAAGCGATTGTGTTACCCTTCCTGTAGTAAACCGACAGATCTGTTTTAGTTTTTGGTAGCTCGCGATACATGCAAGAAGTTGTTACGGGAGGAGCTGAGTGAAGGAAGACTAGCCGCGAGGCTTTGTCAGCCGCAGTGTGTGTGAGTGTGACGTCACTAGGAGCCGCGCTGGGATAGGTTGGTTGGAGAGAAGGGTCGCGCACGGATTGGACGCAGTCCGTGGGGCTCGTTTGGAAGGGGAAAGGCAAGCGAAGAGTATTCCGGGAATTAAAGTCACCTATTGATTACAAATTTTGTGGAATAAAAGTGACCTATTGATCATAAACTTTGTGAAATAAAGACGAGAAAATGAAATTCCTTAAAGCATTTAGGAGCGCGATGAAAGGGGAGTCTTACATCAAAGCGAGCGTAGGAGAGGAGACGCCGCCCGAGGGCACACCAGCTTACATTGTAATGGAGGAAAAAGGAGTAGCTCCGTGTCTTTGGCTAAAGCAATGGCACAAACTGACAGAGAAACATGGGAGCGTAGCGTTCCCGATACATGGGACATTCAATATAAGGATCCTAGAGAATTTGAGATTCACGATGTATGACATGAAGGTGCCTCCAAGGCCAGCCCAGTTTGAGGCTCTAGCGATCTGGGAATTAATGGCTAGACAGCAACAGAAAAATAAGTTTGAAACAAGGATGAGGAAGGTAGAAAAGACACTAGCGGATGCTAGGTGGGATAATGCGCAGAAGGTGTGGAGGTCAGATGTATTGCAGGGGATAAAATTGTTTCCCGCAATTACTAAGGAAGAAGAGGAGACAGGTAAGAAAGCTACCTGTAAGACAGACAGGAAGTGTTCGAAGGATAGAGAGGACGAGGAAAAGTTGAGAAGAGAAGAGGAGTTAGAGGATGAGGAGTTAATAATGCAATTGCTGAACGACCGTCCACCACCTTATGCGGAGAATGGACAAGGTCCAAGTACCAGTTCTGCCCCTCCGGCATCGGTACAGATCAGTGAAACCCAGAGTTCAGGAGCGTCATCGGGGTCTAAGGACCCGAGTTTACTGTTCACCCCGCAGATACCGCAGGTTAGGAGAATATATCCAGATGTGCCCATAATGAAACCAGCAGAAAATTATCAACCGCAGATGCCAGGGTACTACAGCAGTGACAATAGTGGAGGAATGGTTCTAGAACAAACAGTAAGGGGAGTACAGAATGGTCACAACCCAACAATGATACAGGCTGGATCAACTCAGTTTATGATGCCTCAAAAGCAGATGCAGGGAGGAAACGCACATGCTCAGATGACGGGGAGTCAGATGGGCATGCCGGCAATGATGACCCATAGTATGGGAATGAACATGCCTCAGAACATGGGAAATGGACAGAACCCAGACGCGATATCACTACCCATTACTGTAGGTCCACCGGTACCTCTGTACAGTCAGCCTAA
The DNA here is from genome assembly GCF_031143425.1 of Pleurodeles waltl. NCBI lineage: Eukaryota > Metazoa > Chordata > Amphibia > Caudata > Salamandridae > Pleurodeles > Pleurodeles waltl. The sequence goes on along the minus strand of NC_090443.1, from coordinate 689,121,087 downwards.
CTTAGGTATGAGCGGTCAGGGATCAATACTGCAGAATGGGACAGAAAGGAGGTGCATAGAGAACACTCCAGGGATAACTCCTATAGCGGCTCAGCCAAATGGATCTGGATCCTTGATGGAGTTTAGTTCCATATGTGCTCAGTCTACACTGGTGAGGTCGAGTCCCCCACTGATAATACCTCTAACATCGAATGCTGAAAAGTTGCCGCAACCATCAATGGCAGTCGATGTGAATGCTACACTGATGGGGGTAAATGCGCAACAGCTGACACAGTGGTTCAACAGTCTAAATTCCACACAAAGTTCAGCCAGTGGGAAAGGAGAAGACTATATGAATAGGGTCAGGTTGAACATGGAAGCACAAGAATTGGTGGAAGGGACTATGGGTGTAAATAGGTTAGAGTCCTACACGGAAGAAGAGCTGAGGTATCTATGTCCCAGGATTACGAAGGAAGTGAACAAGGTACATAAGAGCTTGCAGGAAGCAGCTGACAGAAACGGGGTTGACATAGACAAGATGAAACACTTGAGCAGAAGCTACAGGTTGGATTTTGGAACCACAGATTTTGAACACATGAGGTCAGCAGGCATGAAGACACACCTTAGAGAATTGCTACAGAGTGCACAAGTGTGGAGGTGCTTAGACAAGTGGGAAAGCAGATGGGTAAAGAGGAAGGAAAAGAGGAGGGACAGTGCTACAGAGCATAATGAGAAAAGACCACAAAGCAGCGAGACAGTAACCATGTTACCAATGAGGGAGACAGCAGGGGGAAAATTAATACATGTACCATGGCACAGAAGCGACATTCAGTCATTTACGGATGATTTTCCCAAACTGAGAGAGAAGCCAATTGAATGGTATCAACAGACTGATAGGTTTGTGAAGCTTGCAAAATGTCTCTGGGAAGACCTGAACACTCTCTTTGAGATCGTGGTTCCGGCAGATTTGTGGGAGGATTGCAAAAGAGCTGTAGGTTGGCCGACAAGTGAACCAGAGAGAGACAGGGAGACGGGTGCACCATCACCTATGGTGATGAGTTTGTACTATAAGGTGATTGAGCATTTGAAGACGAAGGTTGCTGCGAAAAATGTGGATTGGCAGAAGATTGATCGAACTGCCCAAGAGGCTAAAGAATCGATTCATAGTTACTATGAGAGGTTGTTGAAGGCGTTCAAGAATTACAGTGGCACGGAAACAATCGAGGCGAAGGATATGCTTCATTTTGTGTTCAGATTTGTGGAAGGGTTGAGACCAGAGATAAGTCAGATGATAAAGTCGCATTTGATTTGCTGGCAGTCGAAACCGATTGATGAGGTCTTGAATTATGCGAAATATTGTAGCGACGAGATTGAGGTGAAACAGAAAAAGCTGAAAGAGAAGGTGATGATGATGCAACTTAAAGCAGCTCAGACAGGTCTGCAAGGTTTGCAAGGGATGCAAGGGTTCCAACAGCAGGTACCGCAGCCGCAGCCGCAGTTGCAGGGAAACATGCCGTTTCAGCCACAGGCTAGAGGCAGAGGCAGAGGAGGTTTTGTGAATAACGGTCCGGATTTAAACACTGTTGTAACGGGTGTGCAGGCAATGAAGAAGGTGATGCCGTGTCACGTGTGCGGAATTGTAGGTCATTGGAAACGCGAGTGCCCGATGGTGGTGCAGGAAGGTGCAGGTGCAGGTGTAGGTGTTGGTCAGCAAAACAATGATGTCAATGCCTTTCAGACAATGAGGGGACTGAAAATGAGAGGTCCAAACCAAAATTTTCAGACCATAAATCAATTGCAGGGATTACAACCTATGCAGCCGCAGCAGATGCAGATGCCTCGTATGCAGATGACGCAAATGCAGCCGATGCAACAGCAGTTACCCATGGTACCTAATCAGCAAATGCAAATACCTTTGGCACCAATGAGTCAGCAGCAAGTGATGGTTCCTCCACAGGTCTCGGGTCAGGTAATGAGTACAAATGGCACCGTACAACAGTTCCCATTACACAGTGAGAGTGGAATAAACAATGTATGGGAGAGTGAAAGCTCAGAAGAGGAAGGAGATTGTGTGCTTGCAGCATCCTTAGAAGTTGATCAAAAGGGTCCGTACGTAGATGGAAGAGTAATGGGTCATCGTGTTTCATTCTTGGTGGACACGGGAGCCACACGTTCAACTGTTAAGAGCAGTGAAGTACCAAATTTGCCACTCTCAGGGAGGACAGTTCAAGTGGTGGGAGTAGCAAACAGGCACCTGACGAACCCAATAACAGATCCGGTACCAGTCAGCATCGGTAACTATCAAGGGGTGCATCAGTTTGTGATATGTGACTCAAGCCCGATAGCACTGTTAGGGAGAGACCTATTGTGCAAATTGGGTTGTTCGATCATGTGTTCGAACGAAGGAATAACGATACAGACGAGCAGTGATGGGGAAGAAGAGGACAGTGTAGAGGGGGATGAAATGGAAACAGTCAATGAAGAGTATCCTCTGATTTGTCTTTTCCCGATGATAACTGAAGAAGATATTCCAGCTGAATTACGGGAGACAGTCGGAAAGGAAGTGTGGGACATGACAGGGAAAGAGGTGGGATTGATGAAAGGAGTGGAACCAGTGAAAGTGACTGTAAAGCCCAATGCAATCTTTCCCCAGACCCCACAATACCACATGGCACAAGACACCCTCATGAAAGTTGCCCAACTCATTGATGAATTTGTAAAACAAGGAGTACTGAAAGAGGTGTTAAGCAGTCCATGTAATTCGCCAATAATGGGACTAATAAAGCCGAGTGGAAAGGTCCGACTCGTGCAGGACTTGAGGAAAATAAATGACATTATAGTCAAATGCTGCCCAGTAGTACCGAATCCAGCTGTGATAATGTTTCAAACTCCTTGCGATGCCGAATGGTTCTCGGTCATCGATTTGTCACAAGCATTCTTTTCTGTGCCTCTTCATGAGGACAGCCAATTTCTCTTTTGTTTCAAATTCCTAGACAGAGTGTACAGTTGGTGTCGAATTCCTCAAGGGTTTTCTGAGTCACCGTCAATATTCAATCAGATTCTAAAGAAAGACTTGGAAGAGTTAGAATTGCCATTCGAGTCAACCCTAGTACAGTACATTGACGACTTACTGGTTGCATCAAAGACAGAAAGTGACTGCACCGCCGATACCATTGCTCTGTTGAACCATTTGGGAAGGAATGGACACAAGGTGTCTCCTTCCAAATTGCAGTTCTGTCAGAAGAAAGTGAAATACTTGGGTCACCAGATAGAGAAGGGGTCACGGAGAATAATGAAGGAGAGAATAACAAGCGTGCTTCAAATGAGTCCACCAAAGACAAGGAGGGAGGTGAGGAAGTTTTTGGGAATGGTGGGCTACTGTCCCCAACTTCTCCACTCTAGCGAAGCCTTTACTGAAACTGACCCAGAAGGATGCTTTGGATCAAATTGAGCTGAAAGGAGATGAGATGGATGCTTTTGTCGAATTGAAAGAGTGCATGTGCAGGGCTCCAGGTTTAGGTATGCCTGATTACACAAAGCCTTTCACATTGTTTTGTCATGAACGTGATGCATGTTCTTTGTCTGTCTTGACTCAAGCCCATGGTGGCGTAAACAGACCAGTAGCGTATTTTTCAGCTACTTTGGATCCGGTCGCAGCAGCACTCCCAGGGTGTTTGCGCGCCGTAGCAGCAGTTGGTATCAGCCTCACTCAGAGTGAAGGAATAGTGATGGGACACCCAGTAACAGTCATGGTCCCTCACTCAGTTGAGATACTTTTGACCCGCTCCCGAACGCAACACATGACCGGAGCGAGACTCACAAGGTATGAAACGATTATTCTGGGCTCACCGAATGTGCAGCTGAAAAGGTGCACTACGTTGAATCCAGCAACCTTGCTTCCTGGAGAAAATGTCGAAATTGAGAACGCTGAAGACGTCGAGCATGACTGCCTTCAGGTGACTGAATTTTGCACAAAACCTCGACCGGACATTAAAGATACTAAGCTTGATGAAAATGACCAAATTCTTTTTGTTGATGGTTCATGTCTAAGAGACGGGATGGGGATTTTGAAAGCAGGATACGCTGTATGCACTGTAACAGGGGTCTTGGAAGCGGGATGGCTCCAAGGAGTCTATTCTGCACAAGTAGCAGAGCTTGTAGCGCTCACCAGAGCATGTCAACTGTCTGCATTGATGAAAGTCACCATTTACACTGATAGCCAATATGGGTTTGGGATTGTGCACGACTTTGGACAACTATGGTCACAGAGAGGGTTCCTGACTTCTTCAGGATCCCCAGTGAAGAACGGGGAGAGAATAAGGGAATTGTTACACGCTATTGAAGTGCCAGCCGAAGTTGCAGTGGTAAAGTGCAGTGCTCACACGAAAGGACAGGACTATGTTTCTCTGGGAAATGCATATGCGGATCAAGTCGCAAGATTTTGTGCCTTGAACTGTATATTACTGAGAGATGAATGGAACTCAATAAGTGAGCCAGAACTCGAACCAGCTGAAGCATTTGCCTTGAAGGTCGTAGATACAATAGAGGAACTAAAAGCACTACAGAATAATGTCAGAGAGGATGAAAGAGATTCCTGGATTAAATCACAATGTATAAAGAGACAAGACGAGTTATGGGTTTCACATGAGGGAAAATTTGTTTTGCCAAACAGTCTCTTATCACAGCTTGCGCGGTTCTATCATGGGCAAGCTCACCTAGGGAGAGATGCCATGATAAGATTGTTCAAAACTGATTGGTTTAACCCCAGATTTCGTCAAGCTGCAGAAGCAGTTTGCCATCGATGTGTCACTTGCCAGCAGATGAACCCAGGAAAAGGAACAGTTGTGAACGCGAGTCACATTGGGAGGGCAAGCGGGCCTTTTAGTCGTATGCAGATGGACTTCATTGAGATGCCTGTGCATGGAGGTCTGAAATATGTGTTGGTGATTGTGTGCATTTTTAGTCACTGGATTGAGGCATACCCCACACGTAGAAATGACAGCCTTACAGTTGCCAAGCTATTATTGAGAGAGTTGATACCACGTTTCGGATTCCCGATCTCTTTAGAATCAGATAGGGGAAGTCACTTCAATAACGAGGTGATAAAGTTACTTTGCGAAGCGCTGAACATTGAGCAGAAACTGCATTGTAGCTATCGCCCTGAAGCATCAGGACTGGTGGAGCAGATGAATGGTACACTGAAATCAAGAATGGCGAAAATATGTGCATCGACAAATTTGAAATGGCCTGATGCATTGCCCTTAGTGCTAATGTCAATGAGAAACACCCCTGATAGAAAAAACGGATTGTCTCCGCACGAAATTCTCATGGGCAGGGCTATGAGACTTCCTGCAGTTCCCGCAAACGCGCTTTTGAATATTACAGATGATATGGTGTTAGACTACTGCAAAGGGCTGGCTGACGTGGTTCGCTCTTTCTCTCACCAGGTGGAAGCGACCACCTTGCCACCGATCCAAGGTCCAGGACACGCACTGAAAGCAGGTGACTGGGTCGTGGTGAAGAAGCACGTGAGGAAGTCGTGCCTGGAACCCCGTTGGAAAGGTCCTTTCCAAGTGATCCTGACGACAACTACCGCTGTGAAGTGTGCGGGGGTTCCCAACTGGATTCACGCCAGTCACACAAAGAAGGTGTTGTGTCCCACAGATGAGGAAGTTGAAGCGCTGAAATTGCCAGTGCCTGATAAAACAGTGCCGAGTGCTGAGACAGAACAAAACCGAACTGAAAGCGAACAGGCAGAAGCAGGAGAGAAAGAGATATTATTGGAGGGCGAAGAGTCTGACTCACTTGGGGAAGACCAAGGAGAAAGTTCAGACAGCGACGAAGAAGCTACAGGTGACAAAGAACCTGAAGCAGCTGAGGGTAGCAAAAAGCCTGAAGCAGCTGAAGGTGACAAAGAACCTGAAGCAGCCGAAAGTGATACAGAGCCTGACGAAAGTAACGGTGAGGAAGGGCTCGAAAAAGGTGAAAAAAGCAGGAGAGCCTGATCAGAAGAAGGCTTTCCCAGAAACAGACGATACAGAAAAAGAAAAGGAGAACGTGATCGATTCCCCTGAAGGAGGGGACAAGGCAGAGCAGAACGAAAAAGTTCAAACCTCTACAGAAAAGGTCGCAGGTCCGTCAAATGGACATGGTGCAAAGAGGAGACTAAGTATATCACCAGTAAAACAAAGGTCCGGAGAAGGTTTGAACGACGGAGAAAGGCCAAAAGTAAAAGAGAAAAGAAAAGAAGTGTCTGTCGTGGTACCAACCTCGAGTGAAGAAAAAGACTTGACAAAAGAGGAAAGTACCAGCGAGGCAGAATCGAAAAGAGAAGCAAAATTGAAAAGGAAAAGGATACCAAACAGAAGGTATTCCGGTCCAGAATGGGCATATGCAGTCAATGACGATTGGACTGACGAGTTTGTATCTCTAAGCATCGAGAACGAAGAAGAGGAAGAGATACCAATAGAAAAGAAAAGTTTTATGGACAGTGTTGATTGAAAGGGTGATAAATGATATTGCTTGCTACAATCTAACGTGAAATAGACAACCAGCTGAGACATTGCTAAAACGGATGAGACATTTGCTAAACCGATAAAGACTGAGTTATTGCCGAATTGAGACAAATGCTGCTAACCGATAAGTGACTGGCCTCTTGAAGAAGACGGTGTGAACATTGCGCTCGCTCAGCTTTGTAACTGAATTGCTAAATAAGTTTCATTTATAGGTGCTTCTAGCTCTCTGATTCTATACAGATCATGACGCAAAACAATAGAAAGAAATATTGTAAATATGTGTGTATAGGCTTGGTAATTACATGTGTACTAATAGTAATGCCAATTGTGCTTGGAATGCATGGAAAGGGTGAGAATGAGAATATTGAGGCTTCTACCTTTGTTCCTGTTACTGTCACTGAACTAACCGCATTGAAGAGGCTAGCACTGGATGAGAGACTCTTGCATGATAGGAAAGAGCTTTCGTATAATGTTTTCTATCGCTTACTAACAGAATATGTTGAGACAATGGATGCGAAAGATTGTTATGTGTGTACCCAGATACCGACATCAGTGAAGGAAGGGGTGACATATCACCACATGCCTCTTACATACGGGATTACATGTAGTATAGTAATGTCTAGGTTTTATGGTCAAACTAACATACAGTATTTTTACTCAAATTATGATGTTACCTTTGCTTATGTTCCTATAATAGCGCAGCTAAGCCAGACTGCAAAAGATTGGGATGCAAAAATTATGAGGGAATTTTTCGAGCCAATGCAACCTTTTGAAACGGCTCACGCTCATAGGGAAAATCTTACCTGCTCGCTCAGTGCAGTAGAAATAAGCTTTTTAGATCGCACAGATGATAGAAGGGCTCAAATGAAGGCGAAATTAGAAAAGGAGTTACATAAGAGGACTTCAGTAGATAATTATGATTTTGCTGCAATAAAGACACAAGGGAAAATTGCTTTAGATGCTTGGCATGTAGGGAAGTTTTGTATATATCGAGGTGAATCTTATTATGACAACATTTTTGTAGGAGCGAGTGAGTGTAAACACACGTTTATCTTTAAGGCCAAATGGACATTCATGATGGACGGACTTGACCCTGTCATTCCAGGGGTATATTACATTTGTGGGTATAATGCCTATTATCGTCTTCCAAAGGGATGGTGGGGGAGATGTTATTTGGGTATAGTGTTCCCAAAGGTTTATCAACTGGATGACCTATCGATGATTCAAAAGACATCTGGATCCCATCGTATCCAGAAAAGAGAGACCGCAGCTGCTGTGGTAGGTGATATATTTGGAGCCATGAATCCTTCATTGGGAGTTGTGCTGAATTCCATCAAAATAAGAAAGTTGTCTACTATAGTGGATAACATGTTGACAAAGTTTTCAGGTGCTATAATCCTGATAGATGCTGAACTTGCAGCGGAAAGAGCTATGACTCTTCAAAATAGGCTTGCTTTAGACATTCTTTTAGCAAAGGATGGTGGTGTTTGCAAAATGCTTGGTGCAAGACACTGTTGTACCTATATACCTGACAATAGTGTGAAAATTAAAACTATGCTTGCTAATCTAACAAAAGAAAGTGCAGATTTGAAGGAACTGAAAGAACCAGGAGTGTGGGAGAAGGTTGGAAAAGGACTTGCTTCAGTGGGACATTGGATTGGGGGAATTTGGAATGGAATATTGTTAAAAATAATAGAGGGAATTTTAATAGTGATAATTTGTGTATTTGGAATTTGGGGAATAAAAAGGGGAATAATAATGATTATGGAAAGAATTAAAAGAAGAAAAGAGGAGAAAATTATGAAAAGAATGGCAGAAGAATACAAAGCGCAAACTAGGGGAACTAAAAGGAAAAGAGAACTGACAGAATTTTAATGGAATAAAATTTGTGGGTTAATTTGTGTGATGACAAGTAGTCATCAGAGGAGGGATTGATGAAGCAGAAAATGAAGGTTTTTGATTTATTAACGCATAAACGTAGTGTGAAATAATCACGTGTGACTTTAACCGAACTAATAAAGATTGTACGGGGACAAAATGTGCCCTCAGAGTAGTTTGCCAACATTTATACGCGTGCTTTATGTAACGTGGTGTATTAGAATTGCACTAATCCGACATAATCATAAACGTGTGCTACGATTTGCTTGTTTGAAATGCGTTAGCTTAGCATTACTTTAGAGGAGGCTTTGGCCTAGTGGCCTGGTCTCACGGTTTAGATGCTCGTATTTTTCCAATGTGCTATTAAACGTGTATTTCTGCTTGAAGCTGTACTTTTCCACAGAAACTGTTCACATGCTTATCTTAAAGTTTCGTGCCAGCCTGGCATATTTTCTCTTTAATTCAAGGTCGACTTGCAGGTGCGGACAATGGAGGCTCTGAAAGTGAGCTAATTGGTAGACAATGTTGCAACTTGCGTACCCATCTCCAAGGATAATGTATGCTTAAGTAAAAGCTTGAGAACTGTCGTTTTTGATTGGACAATTTGAAGCTAACCTATGAACCCTCCAATGGAGACCCTACTGGACTCAAACTGTTGTCTATAAAAACCAGGTGCACGAGAAGAAGGTAGCTATTATCAGCCATTACCAGCTCGATACCCGCCATTTTGCAGACTTCGTAGCTATTATGGCCCACTTTGCTGCGACGCCATTTTGAGAGACTTTGATACTTTCTCTAATCGAGAGAAAGAGACTTTAAATGATTCTTGCCCTAGAGACTTTAACTTTGAAATGCCCTTTGCATGAAGTAGTAGTCTTACTTTGCCGCCGTGAGGCAATTGCCCCGTTCACCCCTGCCCATTTGTCCCGTCCCATGCTGATCGAAGAACGGTACCTGTGAGACGAAGACTTCCTTGTATGCTGATTGTAATTGGTAAATATGAAAGGAAATTGTAAAATTGCATTGTGTTTCTTTTAGGTAACCAACTGCTGATTTTGATAAGAGCCCTAGGTAGGAGTTTTTCTAAATTAATGTTGCTAAATTGTTTTTGCATGAAGTCCCACATGCCGATGCTAATTTGAGGTTAGATGAGGATTCCATATGTCGCACGATGCAATTTGAGATCTTGTTATGCTGACTAAATGTACGCAATTAGCTCATTACAGATTATCGTATTAGTGCTTTGCATTGCCATTATCGAATGCCTTGTGATTCAAATGCTACATAGATTACACTTGTTTCGCCGTTATGGACAGCTATTAATGTTCATTTATGTTTATCATTTTGTGTTGAGACACATATATATTGTGCTAGCTTTGTTAATATAGGGAAATAAATTCACTAACTTTGCAAATAAACTGGTGTGGTTATTCCTGACTGAAAGGTCAGGGTTCGCCGAAATGTATTCTGGATTAATTGTTAAGTGCTATGTTGATCAAGGTATTGCTTATGTTCGTTATTGATTATTGATTTCAGGAAATTGATCGATTAAGAGTACAGAGAGTTCCCACTTAGTCAAAAGATTCATCGGCCTAAAGAGCGTCCGAACATAGGTAAATTGTTACTACGAAGGACTCAACCTTCCTAATTTTCTGACCCATTTTTAGTATACCAGCGTTGAGTAATAGCTAATCATTGATTGTTTGTATAATACAAAATTCCAGTCCGCAGACTGATCAGCAACCTGAGGCAGTCACTTCTCTCTAAACGCTGGCACAAGTGCATGAAGGCAACTTCACCCGTCTACACAGTGATTGCCTAGGGCTGGTGAAGCCTCAGCCCTCGGCTCATGGCCCTGGTTACCTCATGACCTCCCCATCTTTGATGTACTGAAGTGTCACTGTTAAAAGTTACCCCGGGCACTGTAAGCTTAGGTCTACAGTGCCCTGAGCTAAATGCTAATCAGCATGTTGCTCCCAACCAATTGCCCAACTCGTCACTGAGTTAGGAAATGTATGTTGGAAAAGCAGACAACTGAAACCTGGCACCTGCAACTGTGCAAGCTCAAGGTTTCAGTTTTATGCACCAGTGCTGCTTGAGACAGGAAAGAGCTGTGAGGCACATATGTTACCTGCAGAGGCAGTAAGGTAGATGCAAAATAATACCAAATGTTATGTTGATGCATGTAGGTGAGATTGTGTGTGAGATTGTATGTAGATGTGAGCAAAGTGGGGATCCCATTTACCTGATTTGCCAAGGTTGCAAGCTATGTCCACTGGAAGGTTCGAAATATTATTTCCATGAAAGCTAAGTGAAGCACTTTAGCACTAACTATCAGTGCCCTTTGTGTGAAGGTTTGAGGCTGGCACTGCAGAGAGGGCCAGGCCCAACTACAATCTATACATACTCACCTTTCCACATTTTGTCCCTCAATATTCTGGTCATTATACTATGAACAATCAATATTTTGGCTTCAACATTCCTCACCCACACCTCATTCGTGAATATGTGTTTTTCTGAAAGATCCATCCCATTAAGAAATCATATTGCTTGTTGCCTAGAACTTCTTTAGAGGGGTTTTCTGCATCTCCTTTACTAAATATTTTAGGATTTGAGTTTAGTAGTGAAATTTACCCGTAGCAGTCAGCAGGTATTACATTCTTCACTATACCATCTCCTTCCAAGTATTTTGCAAGACAAACATATACTGATGAGAACATTTTTTAACTCTGGATCTATATATTTTTTACTTCTTGTTTTTGACTAGATTCTAAATATTTCATATATTAAACTATGTTTTTAATAAAAAACAAGAGCATTTGATGCAATTCACAGGATTTTGACCTATACTTACAGGCATCTCCAATAGTTTCCACTTTATACACGTCATAGTTATCAATGATGTCATCAAATGTGGTGTAGAGTTTATTCAGAAAGTTGACCACTTGATGGGGAGTACTTGTACCAGACAGCTGTGTGAAACCCACAATATCACTGAAATATGGGAGGAAGAAAACATAAGTGCATCATCCTTTGAACTGCATAAACTGTTTGAAGATATTTTCTCTAACTGTGTTACAGTTATAGCATTGTACAAAAGTTGCCAGAAGCATTAGGAATGTGCTGTTAAGTTAGGTGATTTTATTTGTATTTGACTTTCTTCCTTTTCTCAACAACTTAGTTTGTTGATCATCTAAGAGCAGATTGGTTCCTTTCCATTTGAAAAACATGAGCCATCATTACTTCTTTTTTATTATATTTGCTGCTTCCACTACTCCAGTTTCAAGTGTGAATCAGAAGAGCAGATTATTGCTTTATGTTTCACCAAATCAATGCCTGTGTTCCACTTTCAAAATGGAGACTGAACTATTTTCCTGACATTGAAAGCCCTATCTTAGCGTTCTGCTCAGCAGTCATCTTTGAGAAATAGTTGCATGTCTGGTGCGCTAATTTTAGTCATCATCTTTCTGTTGGAGAACAATCTTTTTACAACTCCACCTTTAACTTGCAAAAATGCTTGTCAACCACAGATTTTTCCACTGAAAAAGTAGATTCGTAAATATAGTGATGACTAATATGCATCATCTTTTGTAGGTTGTTTGTTGTCACAAAAATGTTCAGGTACAGTATTCTACTTCTAAGATGCACCATAACATAGTATATTTTAAAATGCTGGCGCAGATCAGAAAGGTGGAAATTAAACTTTCATATATTCAGATGTGACATTGCTGCACAGTGAAAGTTAATATAGTAGACTCAAGTAAGAGGGACAGGTACCACTTCTTATGAAAACCTCGATGTTGTGGTGTATTTTAGTGTACAGATTTAAGTGACATATACATCGGGAAAAAAACTGGAGCCCTAATCCATAGTGCGTTCTAAACCTCCTACAGGGAGAAAAAGTGCAAAGCGTTTTTTGTATAAGCCTCACCCACCAGGATTACCCATTGGTTCCATGCTTCATTAGAGGGTTCTTTCTGTTCCGCAAGCAACAGGGCACGCTGCTACCTGTGAGATACACGGAAGCACTGAATGGTATACACCCAATGATGGGAAATAGGAGTTGGAGGGGTTTTACTGTGAATTAAAAGTACCTGCCAGGTAGAAAAGCTGGGCTTTATTCCGTTTTCTAGGCGGTATGTTTAAAAAGGAAAGACATATAGAAAGTATGTGTGGTTTTAATGACCCTTCTTTCTACATGGTCTCTGTGTTTCAAGCCACCCTTCCCTATGCCTTTCGTTAGGACCAAGGATTACACTCCCTGATACCACTTCTAGGTAGACTATCCAATAACTACAAAGTATAGTGACTCCACACATTCTGCATGAGCAAACATACTTTTCACCTACTTGGTACTATATTCCGTGATACATATAAAAAGTAAGAATTTTGCTCCACAGGCCCTCCCAGGGCAAGACAAAACCCACAAAATAAGCAGTCATTTTCTTTTAGGCTCATTGTCTTATGACCAGTTCTTGAATGACTATCTGTACTGAAGGCTTGATTCAGAAAGAAAATTCCCGCCTTCCCTTGTTTCTCAAGTTTAAGTCCCACATTTTGAGTGCCAGACTTTCACCTGAAGCGATAACTGTAGGTGCAATTCTGCCACCTATAATTCCGAATGTCTCTGGACCAGGAATTATCATGTCTGCAAACTGAGTCCAGACTCAGTATATTAGGGCCTGGAGACACCAGGGGCTACGGCAGAACTATACTCTCGCGAATTTCTGTTGTACCCTGCATCAGATTTCAAAAAGGTTTTTTGGCATGTTGATGATTATTTATCAAAACTTCTAAAAGTGAGCGCAGTTTTGCATCAAAAACCAATATGCCCCAGTAGGCCCCCAGGAGAGTGTTAAGTATAAACCTGCCCTGTCCCCAACTAATAATTACTTTCTGCACTGCTGCCTGTCTTAAGATAAGGAGCAGTAAATGTTCTGCCCTCTCTGCCCTCTCCGTGCAGTCACCACACGCATGTTAAGAACAAGTCAAACACGAAGAGAGTAGATGCTCATCGCGCTATGACACAACACAACATGGCTACGTGCCTGAAATAGATGGTTGCACTGGAATACGTCTGGGCCTCCGAGGTGTAGCCTTGGCGCAGGTCATCAGCCACCGGCTTTGGCAGCATACCTGGGGATGGTCAGAGACAGCCGACAATAAGAACGAGGTTTGAACAGCAAGAAGATGTTATACCAACCCTGATGTCACACAAAGAATGTTTGCTAACCTTAAAGGAAGAGTTCAACATCTGAATACTAGCTTCTAGACACACTACAGCCACCAGGCTGTGGGGGGCCCTCTCTCGCATTATAAGGCTGAGCCTACAGCGAGGAGAGGGCATTTAACAATTGTGATAGCCCTCGGCCCCTCAGCAGCGGGCTATAATGCTATTTTGCAAAAAAATCCCCTTTACAGACCCAATAGTCTATTCCCATACAGGCAGAAATATTGATAGAAAGCTACCTTTCGTTCCTCAGGTTGAAGTTACCAGGCTCATCCAGTGTGAGTTGCCTTTACAATTTAGTTTAGCCGGAAATTTTAAGCACCTTCTAGATCACATGAATTTGGACTAGACAGGAAGAAGCAACGCCGTTCTAGTTAGCTTTAACAGCTTTTTTGTTATCTTAAATCTGATGGCTTGAGATCTCCCCAGTCGGTAGTCTTTTGTCAGTTTATTTACTTAAATGAATTGCTGTGAATTGCTTTATCTAAAGGAGCTCTCACGTTTGCCCTAGGTAATCCTTGAGTCGCTCACCCATCTTTTGCCCACTAGGGTGCACAGTAAAGAAACATTGACAAAGCCAGTAGGTCTGGCCTTGGAACACCCTCCACTTTGTTTATTTATTTGTTTGTTTATTTATGTATTTACTTATTTATTTATTTATTTTGTAAATGTATGCAATATATAAAAGAAATGGAAACAAATATAGAAAATATAAAAATTGAGGTGTGGCCCACAAGCCCAGGAACACCAGCGTTGGTATTGCAGTACTCTTCTTGGTTAGCAGCTGCCCACAATGGTGTACATCCCTTATCTGACCTGGTGTAATGGAGTACAGCCAGTGCTTAATTTGTAAATATAAACGTGCGGGCCCAAAACCCCCCTCTTAACCCTTTTCCTGGCAGCTCTTTTCCCCTCCTGTGCTGAGCCTTTTTTGGCTATTTAGGGTAGTTCGCGCTTAGGCCCTCATAACATTTTCTCCACATGAGCTACCCATGCCAAATTTGCGTCCTTTTTTTTCAACATCCTAAGGATTCTAGAGGTACCCAGACTTTGTGGGTTCCCCTGAAGGAGGCCAAGAAATTAGCCAAAATACAGCAAACATTTTGTTTTTTTAAAACACATGGAAAAAAAGGGCTGCATAAGGTTTGTGTTTTTTTCCCTGAAAATGGCATCAACAAAGGGTTTGCGGTGCTAAAATCAACATCTTCCCAGCCTTCAGAACCAGGCAGACTTGAATTAGAAAACCCCAACTTTGGCACTTTACTGGGACATACCCCATTTTTACTATTTTTTGTGCTTTCAGCCTCCTTCCAGTTAGTGACAGAAATGGGTGTGAAACCAAAGCTGTATCCCAGAAAACTAAATATTACTGAAAAGTAGACAAAATTCCTAATTGAACAAGGGGAAATTTGTGTAGATCCTACAAGTGTTTCGTACAGAAAAATAACAACTGGAATAAAAGAATATTGAAATTGAGGTGAAAAAACAGCCATTTTTCTCCACGTTTCACTCTGTAACATTTTCCTGCGACGTCTGATTTTTTAAAGCAATATACCGTTACGTCTGCTGGAATCTTCTGGTTGGGGGTATATATAGGGCTTGTAGGTTCATCAAGCACCCTAAGGGGCATATTTATACTCTGTTTGCACTGAATTAGTGTCATTTTTTTTTACTCTAATTCGGTGCAAAACTAACTCCATATTTATACTTTGGTGCTAGACCCCTCTAGCACCAAATTTATGGAGTTAAAGTCATTTTTTGAAAGTGGAGTCCTACTTTGCCTTAATGAGATGCAAGGTAGGCGTTTGCGTGCAAAAAATTACTCTATGGCCTTAACACCATATTTAGGGGCATATTTATACTCTGCGGCATATTTATACTCTGTTTGCACCGAATTAGTGTCATTTTTTTTACTCTAATTCGGTGCAAAACTAACTCCATATTTATACTTTGGTGCTAGACCCATCTAGCACCAAGGCCCTGATTTAAACTTTTTTTGCACTGCATTAACGTCATTTTATGACACAAAAGTGGCGCAAACTTACAAAATATTGGCCCTTATTTATACTTTTTGCTGCAAAACTGCACTAACTCAGTTTTGCACCAAAAAAGTTGAGCACCGGCTTGCACCATTTCTGTGCACCAGCCGGGCACCATATTTATGGAATGGTGCAAGCCGGTGCAAAAGGTAGGCTATAGTTTAAAAAAATGACTTTAGTCGGGTGGGGCTGGCAGTATAGAAGAAGAGGGTTTAGCACCAGAAAATGGCTTTAGGCAGGTTAGAGTAAAAAAAAATGACTCTAACCAGATTAGCGTCATTTTATGGTGCTATACCTACCATGCCACATGACTCCTGCCTTAGAAAAGGCAGGAGTCATGCACACCACCCCAGTGGCCAGCACAGAGGACAGGGGTCCCCTGGGCATGGCCATTGCACCCGGTGACATGTATGGGGGCCCATTTCAGGGCCCCCTATGGCACTTTCAAAAATAAAATGCACTTACCTGTACTTACCTGGGATGGGGTCCCCCATCCTCGCAGTCCCTCTAGTGTGGGTGGGGGTGCCCCTAGGGCCTAGGGAGGGCACCTCTGGGCTTATTCCATGGTGTTCCACCATGGAAATAGGGCCACAGGTCCCCTAACACCTGCCCTGACCCAGGTCTTAAAAAATGGGGCAAAGCACGCTTTGCCCCATTTTTTGACCCTTCCTCCCTCCCTTGCACCATTTTTACATGGGAGTATAAATATGGTGTTAAGGCCATAGAGTCATTTTTTTGCACGGGAACGCCTACCTTGCATCTCATTAAGGCAAGGTAGGTTTCCACTTCCAAAAAATGACTTTAACTCCATAAATTTGGTGCTAGACGGGTCTAGCACCAAAGTATAAATATGGAGTTAGTTTTGCACTGAATTAGAGTTTTAAAAAAATGACGCTAATTCAGTGCAAACAGAGTATAAATACGCCCCTTAGCGTCAAAAAATTATGCTAATCTGGTCAGAATCATTTATTTTGACTCAAAACTGCCTAACGTCATTTTTTTTTAAGCTAGCCTACCCTTTGCACCGGCTTGCACCATTCCATAAATATGGTGCCCAGCTGGTGCTAAAAAATGGTGCAAGCCGGTGCAAAACTTTTTGGGGCAAAACTGCCTTAGTGCAGTTTTGCACCAAAAAGTATAAATAAGGCCCTAGGTACCCAGAGCCAATAAATGAGCTGCACCTTGCAATGGGTTTTCATTCTATACCAGGTATACAGCAATTAATTTACTGAAATATAAAAAAAAAATAATAGGTTTCAAGAAAACCTTTGTGTTTCCAAAATGGGCACAAGATAAGGTGTTGAGAAGCAGTGGTTATTTGCACATCTCTGAATTCCGGGGTGCCCATACTGGCATGTGAATTACAGGGCATTTCTCAAATAGACGTCTTTTTAACACACTGTCTTACATTTGGAAGGAAAAAACGTAGAGAAAGACAAGGGGCAATAACACTTGTTTTGCTATTCTGTTCCCCCCCCCCAAGTCTCCGAATACAAATGGTACCTCACTTGCTTGCGACAGGAAACACAACATGGACACATCACATTTTTACATTGAAATCTGACATGTTTTTTAAAAGTGCCTAGCTGTAGATTTTGGCCTCTAGCTCAGCCGGCACCTAGGGAAACCTACCAAACCTGCGCATTTTTGAAAACAAGACTGTAGGAAGTTGGCTCTGTATGTGCTATTTCAAAGTAAGGAATAGCATGCACAGAGTCCAAGGGTTCCCCTTAGAGGTAAAATAGTGGTAAAAAGAGATAATACTAATGCTCTATTTTGTGGTAGTGTGGTCGAGCAGTAGGCTTATCCAAGGAGTAGTGTTAAGCATTTGTTGTACATACACATAGACAATAAATGAGGTACACACACTCAGAGACAAATCCAGCCAATAGGTTTTGTATAGAAAAATATCTTTTCTTAGTTTATTTTAAGAACCACAGGTTCAAATTTAACATGTAATATCTTGTTTGAAAGGTATTGCAGGTAAGTACATTAGGAACTTTGAATCATTTCAATTGCATGTATACTTTTCAAGTTATTCACAAATAGCTACTTTAAAAGTGGACACTGCAATTTTCACAGTTCCTGGGGGAGGTAAGTTTTTGTTAGTTTTACCAGGTAAGTAAGACACTTACAGGGTTCAGTTCTTGGTCCAAGGTAGCCCACCGTTGGGGGTTCAGAGCAACCCCAAAGTTACCACACCAGCAGCTCAGGGCCGGTCAGGTGCAGAGTTCAAAGTGGTGCCCAAAACGCATAGGCTATAATGGAGAGAAGGGGGTGCCCCGGTTCCGGTCTGCTTGCAGGTAAGTACCCGCGTCTTCGGAGGGCAGACCAGGGGGGTTTTGTAGGGCACCGGGGGGGACACAAGCCCACACAGAAATTTCACCCTCAGCAGCGCGGGGGCGGCCGGGTGCAGTGTAGAAACAAGCGTCGGGTTTTCAATGTTAGTCTATGAGAGATCAAGGGATCTCTTTAGCGCTGCAGGCAGGCAAGGGGGGGCTTCCTCGGGGAAACCTCCACTTGGGCAAGGGAGAGGGACTCCTGGGGGTCACTTCTGCAGTGAAAGTCCGGTCCTTCAGGTCCTGGGGGCTGCGGGTGCAGGGTCTTTTCCAGGCGTCGGGACTTAGGTTTCAGAGAGTCGCGGTCAGGGGAAGCCTCGGGATTCCCTCTGCAGGCGGCGCTGTGGGGGCTCAGGGGGGACAGGTTTTGGTACTCACAGTCGTAGAGTAGTCCGGGGGTCCTCCCTGAGGTGTTGGTTCTCCACCAGCCGAGTCGGGGTCGCCGGGTGCAGTGTTGCAAGTCTCACGCTTCTTGCGGGGAGTTGCAGGGTTCTTCAAAGCTGCTTCTTGAAACAAAGTTGCAGTCTTTTTGGAGCAGGTCCGCTGTCCTCGGGAGTTTCTTGTCGTCGTCGAAGCAGGGCAGTCCTCATAGGATTCAGAGGTCGCTGGTCCCTTTGGAAGGCGTCGCTGGAGCAGAGTTCTTTGGAAGGCAGGAGACAGGCCGGTGAGTTTCTGGAGCCAAGGCAGTTGTTGTCTTCTGGTCTTCCTCTGCAGGGGTTTTCAGCTGGGCAGTCCTTCTTCTTGTTGTTGCAGGAATCTAATTTTCTAGGGTTCAGGGTAGCCCTTAAATACTAAATTTAAGGGCGTGTTTAGGTCTGGGGGGTTAGTAGCCAATGGCTACTAGCCCTGAGGGTGGGTACACCCTCTTTGTGCCTCCTCCCAAGGGGAGGGGGTCACAATCCTAACCCTATTGGGGGAATCCTCCATCTGCAAGATGGAGGATTTCTAAAAGTTAGAGTCACCTCAGCTCAGGACACCTTAGGGGCTGTCCTGACTGGCCAGTGACTCCTCCTTGTTGCTTTCTTTGTTCCCTCCAGCCTTGCCGCCAAAAGTGGGGGCCGTGGCCGGAGGGGGCGGGCAACTCCACTAAGCTGGAGTGCCCTGCTGGGCTGTGACAAAGGGGTGAGCCTTTGAGGCTCACCGCCAGGTGTCACAGCTCCTGCCTGGGGGAGGTGTTAGCATCTCCACCCAGTGCAGGCTTTGTTACTGGCCTCAGAGTGACAAAGGCACTCTCCCCATGGGGCCAGCAACATGTCTCTAGTGTGGCAGGCTGCTGGAACTAGTCAGCCTACACAGACAGTCGATCAAGTTTCAGGGGGCACCTCTAAGGTGCCCTCGGGGGTGTATTTTGCAATAAAATGTACACTGGCATCAGTGTGCATTTATTGTGCTGAGAAGTTTGATACCAAACTTCCCAGTTTTCAGTGTAGCCATTATGGTGCTGTGGAGTTCGTGTTTGACAGACTCCCAGACCATATACTCTTATGGCTACCCTGCACTTACAATGTCTAAGGTTTTGTTTAGACACTGTAGGGGTACCATGCTCATGCACTGGTACCCTCACCTATGGTATAGTGCACCCTGCCTTAGGGCTGTAAGGCCTGCTAGAGGGGTGACTGACCTATACTTGCATAGGCAGTGAGAGGCTGGCAGGGCACCCTGAGGGGAGTGCCATGTCGACTTACTCGTTTTGTTCTCACTAGTACACACAAGCTGGCAAGCAGTGTGTCTGTGCTGAGTGAGGGGTCTCCAGGGTGGCATAAGACATGCTGCAGCCCTTAGAGACCTTCCTTGGCATCAGGGCCCTTGGTACTAGAAGTACCAGTTACAAGGGACTTATCTGGATGCCAGGGTCTGCCAATTGTGGATACAAAAGTACAGGTTAGGGAAAGAACACTGGTGCTGGGGCCTGGTTAGCAGGCCTCAGCACACTTTCAATTGTAAACATAGCATCAGCAAAGGCAAAAAGTCAGGGGGCAACCATGCCAAGGAGGCATTTCCTTACACAACCCCCCCCCAAACGAAAGAGGATGAGACTAACCTTTCCCAAGAGAGTCTTCATTTTCTAAGTGGAAGAACCTGGAAAGGCCATCTGCATTGGCATGGGCAGTCCCAGGTCTGTGTTCCACTATAAAGTCCATTCCCTGTAGGGAGATGGACCACCTCAACAGTTTAGGATTTTCACCTTTCATTTGCATCAGCCATTTGAGAGGTCTGTGGTCAGTTTGAACTAGGAAGTGAGTCCCAAAGAGGTATGGTCTCAGCTTCTTCAGGGACCAAACCACAGCAAAGGCCTCCCTCTCAATGGCACTCCAACGCTGCTCCCTGGGGAGTAACCTCCTGCTAATGAAAGCAACAGGCTGGTCAAGGCCATCATCATTTGTTTGGGACAAAACTGCCCCTATCCCATGTTCAGAGGCATCTGTCTGCACAATGAACTGCTTAGAATAATCTGGAGCTTTTAGAACTGGTGCTGAGCACATTGCTTGTTTCAGGGTGTCAAAGGCCTGTTGGCATTCCACAGTCCAGTTCACTTTCTTGGGCATTTTCTTGGAGGTGAGTTCAGTGAGGGCTGTCACAATGGATCCATATCCCTTCACAAACCTCCTGTAATACCCAGTCAAGCCAAGGAATGCCCTGACTTGAGTCTGGGTTTTTGGAGCTACCCAGTCCAGAATAGTCTGGATCTTGGGTTGGAGTGGCTGAACTTGGCCTCCACCTACAAGGTGTCCCAAGTAAACCACAGTTCCCTGCCCTATCTGGCATTTGGATGCCTTGATAGAGAGGCCTGCAGATTGCAGGGCCTTCAAAACCTTCTTCAGGTGGACCAGGTGATCCTGCCAGGTGGAGCTAAAGACAGCAATATCATCAAGATAAGCTGTGCTAAAGGACTCCAAGCCAGCAAGGACTTGATTCACCAACCTTTGGAAGGTGGCAGGGGCATTCTTTAAACCAAAGGGCATAACAGTAAACTGATAATGCCCATCAGGTGTGGAGAATGCTGTTTTCTCTTTTGCTCCAGGTGCCATTTTTATTTGCCAGTACCCTGCTGTCAAGTCAAAGGTACTTAAGAATTTGGCAGCACCTAATTTATCTATGAGCTCATCAGCTCTAGGGATTGGATGAGCATCTGTCTTGGTGACAGAATTGAGCCCTCTGTAGTCCACACAAAACCTCATCTCTTTCTTTCCATCTTTGGTGTGAGGTTTGGGGACTAAGACCACTGGGCTAGCCCAGGGGCTGTCAGAGCGCTCAATTACTCCCAATTCCAGTATCTTGTGGACTTCCACCTTAATGCTTTCCTTAACATGGTCAGACTGTCTAAAGATTTTGTTTTTGACAGGCATGCTGTCTCCTGTGTCCACATCATGGGTACACAGGGGTGTCTGACCAGGGGTTAGGGAGAAGAGTTCAGGAAACTGTTGTAGGACTCTCCTACAATCAGCTTGCTGTTGGCCAGAGAGGGTGTCTGAGTAGATCACTCCATCTACTGAGCCATCTTTTGGGTCTGATGACAGAAGATCAGGGAGAGGTTCACTCTCTGCCTCCTGATCCTCATCTGTTACCATCAACAGATTCACATCATCCCTGTCATGGAAGAGCTTAAGGCGGTTCACATGGATCACCCTCTTGGGGCTCCTGCTTGTGCCCAGGTCCACCAGGTAGGTGACCTGACTCTTCCTTTCTAGCACTGGGTAAGGGCCTCTCCATTTGTCCTGGAGTGCCCTGGGAGCCACAGGCTCCAGAACCCAGACTTTCTGTCCTGGTTGGAATTCAACCAGTGCAGCCTTTTGGTCATACCAAAACTTCTGGAGCTGTTGGCTGGCCTCAAGGTTTTTGGTTGCCTTTTCCATGTACTCTGCCATTCTAGAGCGAAGGCCAAGTACATAGTCCACTATGTCTTGTTTAGGCTCATGAAGAGGTCTCTCCCAGCCTTCTTTAACAAGAGCAAGTGGTCCCCTTACAGGATGACCAAACAGAAGTTCAAAGGGTGAGAATCCTACTCCCTTCTGTGGCACCTCTCTGTAAGCAAAAAGCAGACATGGCAAGAGGACATCCCATCTCCTTTTGAGTTTTTCTGGGAGCCCCATGATCATGCCTTTTAATGTCTTGTTGAATCTCTCAACCAAGCCATTAGTTTGTGGATGGTATGGTGTAGTGAATTTGTAAGTCACTCCACACTCATTCCACATGTGTTTTAGGTATGCTGACATGAAGTTGGTACCTCTGTCAGACACCACCTCCTTAGGGAAACCCACTCTGGTAAAGATACCAATGAGGGCCTTGGCTACTGCAGGGGCAGTAGTCGACCTAAGGGGAATAGCTTCAGGATACCTAGTAGCATGATCCACTACTACTAGGATGTACATATTTCCTGAGGCTGTGGGAGGTTCCAGTGGACCAACTATGTCCACACCCACTCTTTCAAAGGGGACCCCCACCACTGGAAGTGGAATGAGGGGGGCCTTTGGGTGCCCACCTGTCTTACCACTGGATTGACAGGTGGGGCAGGAGAGGCAAAACTCCTTAACCTTCTGGGACATATTGGGCCAGTAGAAGTGGTTGACTAACCTCTCCCACGTCTTGGTTTGTCCCAAATGCCCAGCAAGGGGAATATCATGGGCTAAGGTCAGAATAAACTCTCTGAACGACTGAGGCACTACCACTCTCCTAGTGGCACCAGGTTTGGGGTCTCTGGCCTCAGTGTACAGGAGTCCATCTTCCCAATAGACCCTATGTGTTCCATTTTTCTTGCCCTTGGACTCTTCAGCAGCTTGCTGCCTAAGGCCTTCAAGAGAGGGACAGGTTTCTTGTCCCTTACACAGCTCTTCCCTTGAGGGTCCCCCTGGGCCTAAGAGCTCAACCTGATAAGGTTCAAGCTCCAAAGGCTCAGTTCCCTCAGAGGGCAGAACTTCTTCCTGAGAAGAGAGGTTCCCTTTTTCTGACTGTGTTGCAGTTGGTTTCCCAACTGACTTTCCTTTTCTCTTGGTAGGCTGGGCCATTTTTCCAGACTCCAGCTCTACTTTTTCACCCTGTGCCTTGCATTGTGCTCTTGTTTTTACACACACCAGTTCAGGGATACCCAGCATGGCTGCATGGGTTTTTAGTTCTACCTCAGCCCATGCTGAGGACTCCAGGTCATTTCCAAGCAGACAGTCTACTGGGATGTTTGAGGAGACCACCACCTGTTTCAGGCCATTGACCCCTCCCCATTCTAAAGTTACCATTGCCATGGGATGTGCTTTAGTTTGATTGTCAGCATTGGTGACTGTATAAGTTTTTCCAGTCAGGTATTGGCCAGGGGAAACCAGTTTCTCTGTCACCATGGTGACACTGGCACCTGTATCCCTCAGGCCCTCTACACTTGTCCCATTAATAAAGAGCTGCTGCCTGTATTTTTGCATGTTAGGCGGCCAGGCAGCTAGTGTGGCTAAATCCACCCCACCCTCAGAGACTAGAGTAGCTTCAGTGTGGACCCTGATTTGCTCTGGGCACACTGTTGATCCCACTTGGAGACTAGCCATTCCAGTGTTACCTGGATTGGAGTTTGGAGTGGAACTTTTCTTGGGACAGGCCTTGTCTCCAGTTTGGTGTCCAGACTGACTACAGTTTCGATACCAGGCCTTTTTGGGATCAAAGTTTTTACCCTTGTACCCAGGATTGTTTTGTGAAGAGGCTCTGGGCCCACCCTCCTGTGCAGGTTTTTGGGGGCCTGTAGAAGACTCTTTACTATTTTTATTTTTGGCTGTCTCACCACCTTTCCCCTGGGGAGGTTTTGTGACCCCTTTCTTTTGGTCACCCCCTGTGGAAGTTTTGGACACCCTTGTCTTGACCCAATGGTCCGCCTTCTTTCCCAATTCTTGGGGAGAAATTGGTCCTAGGTCTACCAGATGCTGATGCAGTTTATCATTGAAACAATTACTTAACAGGTGTTCTTTCACAAATAAATTGTACAGCCCATCATAATTACTTACACCACTGCCTTGAATCCAACCATCTAGTGTTTTCACTGAGTAGTCTACAAAGTCAACCCAGGTCTGGCTCGAGGATTTTTGAGCCCCCCTGAATCTAATCCTATAATCCTCAGTGGAGAATCCAAAGCCCTCAATCAGGGTACCCTTCATGAGGTCATAAGATTCTGCATCTTTTCCAGAGAGTGTGAGGAGTCTATCCCTACACTTTCCTGTGAACATTTCCCAAAGGAGAGCACCCCAGTGAGATCTGTTCACTTTTCTGGTTACACAAGCCCTCTCAAAAGCTGTGAACCATTTGGTGATGTCATCACCATCTTCATATTTAGTTACAATCCCTTTAGGGATTTTCAACATGTCAGGAGAATCTCTGACCCTATTTATGTTGCTGCCACCATTGATGGGTCCTAGGCCCATCTCTTGTCTTTCCCTCTCTATGGCTAGGATCTGTCTTTCCAAAGCCAATCTTTTGGCCATCCTGGCTAACTGGATGTCCTCTTCACTGGAGTTATCCTCAGTGATTTCAGAGGTGTTGGTCTCTCCTGTGAGGGAACCAGCATCTCTGACTATTATTTTTGGAGTCAGGGTTTGAGAGACCCTGTTCTCCCTAAATAGGACTGGTAGGGGGGAATTTTCCTCCAAGTCACTATCCTCTTCCTCTGAGTTGCCACCCTCAGAGGGGTTGGCCTTTTCAAACTCTGCCAAAAGCTCCTGGAGCTGTATTTTGGTAGGTTTGGGGCCTATGGTTATTTTCTTTAGTTTACAGAGTGACCTTAGCTCTCTCATCTGTAGATGGAGGTAAGGTGTGGTGTCGAGTTCCACCACAGCCACATCTGTGCTAGACATTTTGCTTCTAAAAGTTGGAATACTTTTTAAGAATCTAAAACTGGTTCTAGGTTCTAATTCAAACTTTTACAAACTTTTAAACTCTAAAAGAAATGCTAAACAGGATCTAACACAAGGCCCTAGCAGGTCTTTTAAGAATTTAGAAAACTTTTCAAATTGCAAAAATCAATTTCTAATGACAATTTTGGAATTTGTCGTGTGATCAGGTATTGGCTGAGTAGTCCAGCAAATGCAAAGTCTTGTACCCCACCGCTGATCCACCAATGTAGGAAGTTGGCTCTGTATGTGCTATTTCAAAGTAAGGAATAGCATGCACAGAGTCCAAGGGTTCCCCTTAGAGGTAAAATAGTGGTAAAAAGAGATAATACTAATGCTCTATTTTGTGGTAGTGTGGTCGAGCAGTAGGCTTATCCAAGGAGTAGTGTTAAGCATTTGTTGTACATACACATAGACAATAAATGAGGTACACACACTCAGAGACAAATCCAGCCAATAGGTTTTGTATAGAAAAATATCTTTTCTTAGTTTATTTTAAGAACCACAGGTTCAAATTTAACATGTAATATCTTGTTTGAAAGGTATTGCAGGTAAGTACATTAGGAACTTTGAATCATTTCAATTGCATGTATACTTTTCAAGTTATTCACAAATAGCTACTTTAAAAGTGGACACTGCAATTTTCACAGTTCCTGGGGGAGGTAAGTTTTTGTTAGTTTTACCAGGTAAGTAAGACACTTACAGGGTTCAGTTCTTGGTCCAAGGTAGCCCACCGTTGGGGGTTCAGAGCAACCCCAAAGTTACCACACCAGCAGCTCAGGGCCGGTCAGGTGCAGAGTTCAAAGTGGTGCCCAAAACGCATAGGCTATAATGGAGAGAAGGGGGTGCCCCGGTTCCGGTCTGCTTGCAGGTAAGTACCCGCGTCTTCGGAGGGCAGACCAGGGGGGTTTTGTAGGGCACCGGGGGGGACACAAGCCCACACAGAAATTTCACCCTCAGCAGCGCGGGGGCGGCCGGGTGCAGTGTAGAAACAAGCGTCGGGTTTTCAATGTTAGTCTATGAGAGATCAAGGGATCTCTTTAGCGCTGCAGGCAGGCAAGGGGGGGCTTCCTCGGGGAAACCTCCACTTGGGCAAGGGAGAGGGACTCCTGGGGGTCACTTCTGCAGTGAAAGTCCGGTCCTTCAGGTCCTGGGGGCTGCGGGTGCAGGGTCTTTTCCAGGCGTCGGGACTTAGGTTTCAGAGAGTCGCGGTCAGGGGAAGCCTCGGGATTCCCTCTGCAGGCGGCGCTGTGGGGGCTCAGGGGGGGACAGGTTTTGGTACTCACAGTCGTAGAGTAGTCCGGGGGTCCTCCCTGAGGTGTTGGTTCTCCACCAGCCGAGTCGGGGTCGCCGGGTGCAGTGTTGCAAGTCTCACGCTTCTTGCGGGGAGTTGCAGGGTTCTTTAAAGCTGCTTCTTGAAACAAAGTTGCAGTCTTTTTGGAGCAGGTCCGCTGTCCTCGGGAGTTTCTTGTCGTCGTCGAAGCAGGGCAGTCCTCAGAGGATTCAGAGGTCGCTGGTCCCTTTGGAAGGCGTCGCTGGAGCAGAGTTCTTTGGAAGGCAGGAGACAGGCCGGTGAGTTTCTGGAGCCAAGGCAGTTGTTGTCTTCTGGTCTTCCTCTGCAGGGGTTTTCAGCTGGGCAGTCCTTCTTCTTGTTGTTGCAGGAATCTAATTTTCTAGGTTTCAGGGTAGCCCTTAAATACTAAATTTAAGGGCGTGTTTAGGTCTGGGGGGTTAGTAGCCAATGGCTACTAGCCCTGAGGGTGGGTACACCCTCTTTGTGCCTCCTCCCAAGGGGAGGGGGTCACAATCCTAACCCTATTGGGGGAATCCTCCATCTGCAAGATGGAGGATTTCTAAAAGTTAGAGTCACCTCAGCTCAGGACACCTTAGGGGCTGTCCTGACTGGCCAGTGACTCCTCCTTGTTGCTTTCTTTGTTCCCTCCAGCCTTGCCGCCAAAAGTGGGGGCCGTGGCCGGAGGGGGCGGGCAACTCCACTAAGCTGGAGTGCCCTGCTGGGCTGTGACAAAGGGGTGAGCCTTTGAGGCTCACCGCCAGGTGTCACAGCTCCTGCCTGGGGGAGGTGTTAGCATCTCCACCCAGTGCAGGCTTTGTTACTGGCCTCAGAGTGACAAAGGCACTCTCCCCATGGGGCCAGCAACATGTCTCTAGTGTGGCAGGCTGCTGGAACTAGTCAGCCTACACAGACAGTCGGTCAAGTTTCAGGGGGCACCTCTAAGGTGCCCTCGGGGGTGTATTTTGCAATAAAATGTACACTGGCATCAGTGTGCATTTATTGTGCTGAGAAGTTTGATACCAAACTTCCCAGTTTTCAGTGTAGCCATTATGGTGCTGTGGAGTTCGTGTTTGACAGACTCCCAGACCATATACTCTTATGGCTACCCTGCACTTACAATGTCTAAGGTTTTGTTTAGACACTGTAGGGGTACCATGCTCATGCACTGGTACCCTCACCTATGGTATAGTGCACCCTGCCTTACGGCTGTAAGGCCTGCTAGAGGGGTGACTGACCTATACTTGCATAGGCAGTGAGAGGCTGGCAGGGCACCCTGAGGGGAGTGCCATGTCGACTTACTCATTTTGTTCTCACTAGTACACACAAGCTGGCAAGCAGTGTGTCTGTGCTGAGTGAGGGGTCTCCAGGGTGGCATAAGACATGCTGCAGCCCTTAGAGACCTTCCTTGGCATCAGGGCCCTTGGTACTAGAAGTACCAGTTACAAGGGACTTATCTGGATGCCAGGGTCTGCCAATTGTGGATACAAAAGTACAGGTTAGGGAAAGAACACTGGTGCTGGGGCCTGGTTAGCAGGCCTCAGCACACTTTCAATTGTAAACATAGCATCAGCAAAGGCAAAAAGTCAGGGGGCAACCATGCCAAGGAGGCATTTCCTTACAAAGACACATAGGGCAATCCAAGATGGGGTGACTTGTGGGGCTCTGACCAGGTTCTGTTACCCAGAATCCTTTGCAAACCTCAAAATTTGGCCAAAAAAACACTTTTTCCTCTCTTTTCAGTGACAGAAAGTTCTGGAATCTGAGAGGAGCCACAAATTTCCTTCCACCCAGCGTTCCCCCAAGTCTCCCGCTAAAAATTGTACCTCACTTGTGTGGGTAGGCCTAGCGACCGTGACAGGAAATGCCCCAAAATACAACGTGGACACATCAAATTTTTCCAAAGAAAACAGAGCTGTTTTTGGCAAAGTGCCTAGCTGTGGATTTTGGCCTCTAGCTTAGCCGGCACCTAGGGAAACCTAGCAATCCTGCGCATTTTTGAAAACTAGCCACCTAGGGGAATCCAAGATGGGGTGACTTGTGGGGCTCTGACCAGGTTCTGTTACCCAGAATTCTTTGCAAACCTCATTTGGCCAAAAAAACACTTTTTCCTCTCATTTCAGTGACAGAACTTCTGGAATCTGAAAGGAGCCACAAATTTCCTTCCACCCAGCGTTCCCCCGAGTCTTCAGCTAAAAATTGTACCTCACTTGTGTGGGTAGGCCTAGCACCCACGACAGGAAATGCCCCAAAACACAATGTGGACACATCACATTTTCCCAAAGAAAACAGAGCTGTTTTTTGTAAATTGCCTAGCTGTGGATTTTGGCCTCTAGCTTAGCCGGCACCTAGGGAAAACTAGCAATCCTGTGCATTTTTGTAAACTAGACACCTAGGGGAATCCAAGATGGGGTGACTTGTGGGGCTCTGACCAGGTTCTGTTACCCAGAATTCTATGCAAACCTCAAAATATGGCCTAAAAACACTTTTTCCCCTCATTTCGGTGGCAGAGAGTTCTGGAATCTGAGAGGAGCCACAAATTTCCTTCCACCAAGTGTTCCCCCAAGTCTCCCGACAAAAATGGTACCTCACTTGTGTGGCCTAGTGACTGTGACAGGAAATGCCCCAAAACACAACGTGGGCACATCACATTTTCCCAAAGAAAACGGAGCTGTTTTTGGCAAAGTGCCTAGCTGTGGATTTTGGCCTCTAGCTCAGCCAGCACCTGGGGAAACCTAGCAAACCTGTGCATTTTTTAAAACTAGACACCTAGGGGAATCCAAGCTTGGGTGACTTGTGGGGCTCTGACCAGATTCTGTTACCCAGAATCCTTTGCAAACCTCATTTGGCCAAAAAAACACTTTTTCCTCTCATTTCAGTGACAGAACTTCTGGAATCTGAGAGGAGCCACAAATTTCCTTCCACCCAGCGTTCCCCCAAGTCTCCCACTAAAAATGGTATCTCACTTGTGTGGTAGGCCTAGCACCCGCAACAGGAAATGCCCCAAAACACAATGTGGACACATCACATTTTCCCAAAGAAAACAGAGCTGTTTTTTGTAAAGTGCCTAGCTGTGGATTTTGGCATCTAGCTCAGCCGGCACCCAGGCAAACCTAGCAAACCTGTGCATTTTTTAAAACTAGACACCTAGGAGAATCCAAGATGAGGTGACTTGTGGGGCTCTGACCAGGTTCTGTTACGTAGAATCCTTTGCAAACCTCGAAATATGGCCAAAAACCCTCACTTTTTCCTCTCATTTCGGTGACAGAAACTTCTGGAATCTGAGGGGAGCTACAAATTTCCTTCCACCCAGCGTTCCCCCAAGCCTCCCGATAAAAACGGAACCTCACTTGTGTGGGTAGGCCTAGCGCCCGCGACAGGAGATGCCCCAAAAAACAACGTGGACGCATCACATTTTCCCAAAGAAAACAGAGCTGTTTATTGCAAAGTGCCTAGCTGTGGATTTTGGCCTCTAGCTCAGGGAAACCTAGCAAGCCTGTGCATTTTTGAAAACTAGACACCTAGGGGAATACAAGATGGGGTGATTTGTGGGGCTTTCACCAGGGTCTGTTACCTAGAATCTTTGCAAACCTCAAAATATGGCTAAAAAAACACTTTTTCCTCACATTTCGGTGACATAAAGTTCTGGAATGTGAGGGGAGCCACAAATGTCCTTCCACCCAGCATTCCCCCACGTCTACCGATAAAAATGGTACCTCACTTCTGTGGGTAGGCCTAGTGCCAGCGACAGGAAATGCCCCAAAACACAACGTGGACTTCACATTTTCCCAAAGAAAACAGAGCTGTTTTTTCCAAAGTGCCTAGCTCTGGATTTTGGCCTCTAGCTTAGCTGGCACCTAGTGTCGCGCCGCGCGGTGCGGCGCGAGCCGAGAGCTCGACTTCTGCCGGGCGTTCGGCTCGGGCCGCGCACCGCGTTATTAAGACGCGGCGCGCCCCCAGCCTTTCCTGCGCGTTTCGAGGCCCCAGATTTGCTTGGGGCCTCGTTCTTCCTTCTGCCTTTCACTGTCCCAGGGGTCTCTGAACCCTCTTACCTGTTTTTCTTCGTTTCTTTGTCCTTCTTCTTTTTTGCAGTCTGTTGTGTGCCTTTCTTTATGTTTTTTCCTCCTTCCCAGATTCCTGTGCTTTCCCAGCATTCCTTGTTCCCTATTCTCTATGGTTCCTCTACTATTCTGTTCTATGTATTGTTTCCCTATCTAAGATGGTGTCCTTTTACTTCCTGTGGGTCACTTCCTGTTTTTTGGTATATAAGGGCTGTGTTTTTCCTCTTTCTTTGCGCTGCAACACTTTCTGCTCAGTTAGTGTCTTCGCTCCTGATTTCCTTGCCTTTTGGTTTTGGATTCAGCATTCTGTGTTTTCTGATTTTTGCTCCTTTTGGATTCCTGTTTGTTTGTTCTTGTTTTTCTCCAGGAGTCTTCCTGTTTGGAGGTTTTTTCCCCTTTTTAAGGGGTTTTTTCCCTCTGGCGCTACTTTCTGAAGGGCACGGTCTGTTCTTGGTGTCTCCATTACCTACAGCACCGTGGCTACCAGAAAGAGTCGCCCCTTTTTGGGCCAAAGCCGAACATTGAAGATTCACGCCACCAGATCTGCAAATTCCAGGCGCAAGCAGCACGTGAGTCGTGACAGATTGCAGCGCCAAACCATTCCGACGTCCTCAAACACCATGGATAATACAGTGGCGGCTGCTGCAGATCCGGAGCAATCTCTGTTGACCACGATTCAGCAACAAGCCCAGGAATTGCAACAACTACGTAATGAAAATGCTGCGTTAAGACAGGCTTTGGCCCTCCGCACCAGTGATGTTCCGACAATCTCCGCTTCTACCCCTTGTTTCTCTGGTGAACCAACCAAGCTTCGCGAGTTCTTGGATGCTTTAACGGTGTATTTCGCCTTCCGACCTACTCAATTCTCCCACGACAGGACCAAGGTGGGTTATCTTATCAGTGCCTTATCCGGTCCAGCCTTGGCCTGGGCAACCCCGATGGTGTCCTCCAACGACCCTGTATTGTCAGACTATTCCGCCTTTGTGAGTCGCTTCAAACAGATGTTTAGTCGTCCTGGATTGGAAGCCTCCGCTGAAGAAGCCTTGTGCGACATCCAACAAGGCTCCCAAGACGTCCTGCAATATATAACCCGTTTTCGTCAGCTGGCGGCAGAGACCACTTGGGTGGAACGTACTCTGGTAACATTATTTCGTAGAGGACTCAAAGAAGAAATAAAAGATGAACTAGTGCATTCTACCAGAGCGGAAGATCTTCGTGGCCTGATGGATCAAGCACTGTCCATCGAATATCGTCTTCAGGAACGGAGATCGGAGAAGAAAAGGAGTAGAGGGTTTGCCCAGCCAAGTAGCTCACGTGCATACCTGCAGCGTTCCGAGGAACCTCGCACTCCTGCTAGAGACATCGAAGGGGAACCCATGCAGGTGGATACTACCCGAGGTCCGCTCTCTGCTAGTGAACGAGAAGACAGACGCAAGAGAGGGTTGTGCCTGTATTGTGGTTCTGCTGGTCACATGCTCCGTACCTGTCCAGTACGTCCGTCCAGGCCTTCGGGAAATGCCACCTCCCGTCCTCTGTAAGAAGGGAGGGGACGGGATCTACAGCTATACCTTCTATCAGCTCCTTTAATGACAATACAACTGCCTTGTTCATCTTTCCGGTCCTATTACAACTTCCGGACGGTCGTCAAGAAAAGACTATGGCATTACTAGATTGTGGTGCTAGTGGTATATACATGGACAAGACGTGGGCTGCTGCTAACCTAGTCCCTACTCAAGCAAAAGAAGTACCCGAACAGGTACACACTGTGGATGGATCTTTGATATCCTCTGGTCCTGTAGACACCACTACCCTGATGTTAAGTCTACAGGTGGGAAACCATCAAGAACACATCTCCTTCGATCTTATTACGTCCCCTAACCATACCATCATTCTTGGAATTCCGTGGCTCATCAGACATAACCCATATATAAATTGGGTTACCCGGACAGTCTCTTTGTCTTCGCAATTTTGTCATGAGAACTGTTTTACTTCCGACAAGTATTGGTCTCCGAAAAGATCCTTAGCTACTGAAGGTGCCACTGGTATGTCCATTAATACGGTCCAAGGGATCCCAGACCACTATTTGGAGTTTCAGGATGTTTTCCAAAAACCGTCAAAACCTGTGCTACCTCCACATCGAGAATATGATTGTGCAATTCCATTGGAACCCGGCACAATTGTTCCTTTTGGGAGGATGTACTCCCTCACGGAACCCGAAAAGGAAGTTCTAAAGGAGTATCTGGACGAAAATATACAGAGTGGTCTTATTGTTCCATCGTCGTCTCCGGCTGGGGCCCCTCTCTTTTTTGTGCCCAAGAAGACTAAGGATCTTCGTCCGTGCCTGGATTTTCGAGGTCTGAATAAAATTACCATTAAAGATCGTTATCCTTTGCCTCTCATCAGGGACATACTGGAAGCAATCAGAGGGGCCCAACGTTTTACTAAATTGGATTTACGAGGAGCCTACCACCTTTTACGCATAAGAGAAGGCGACGAATGGAAGACAGCATTCAGGACCCCATTTGGCCATTTTGAATATAGGGTTATGCCGTTTGGTCTTACTAACGCCCCCGCAATCTTCCAGAGATTTATGGACTCAGTGTTTTCAGACCTACTGAATCAGACAGTCGTGATCTACCTAGACGACATTCTTATTTATTCTAGAAATCCTGAACTCCATACTTCCCATGTTAAACAAGTTCTTCAAAGACTTCGTGATCATCAACTATTTTGCAAACCAGAGAAATGTGAGTTCGACATGACGGAAGTCAAATATCTGGGCTATCATTTAAGTCCCACCGGCATAGCTATGGATCAAGAAAAGGTACAAGCTATCCTAGAGTGGCCTTCTCCTTCTACCATAAAAGAAACACAATGTTTCCTAGGTTTAGCAAACTTCTATCGACAATTCATTCTAGACTTTGCCAGTCAGACTAGCCACATAACTCACACCTTAAAGAAGGACAATTTAAAGAAGGGGTTTGTCTGGACTGAGGCTGCTGAAGCAGCCTTTCAAAGCTTAAAGAGAGCCTTCACCCAAGCCCCCATCTTAAGACATCCAGATACCACCAAGCAATTTATAGTAGTAACTGATGCTTCTGAGAGAGCCATCGGAGCTGTCTTACTCCAACGACAAGAGGATGATGGCCTTGAACATCCTGTTTTCTATTTGTCTCATATCCTTTCCACAGCTGAACAACATTATTCCGTACTTGAAAGGGAATTATTGGCTCTGAAAACAGCCTGCCTTGAGTGGAGACAGTTTCTGATGGGTTCCAAGGAACCATTTGAGGTGAGGACAGACCACCGTAATTTACAATGTTTAAGAAATTTTGTATGCCAGAATAGTCGTCAGGCCCGCTGGGCCTTTTTCTTCAGTCAGTACGATTTTTATATTACATATATTCCAGGATCTCAAAACATTCTGGCTGATGCTCTGTCTCGCCGATATCCAGAGTGTTCTCCTTCCTCATCCCAGTATCTTCTAGAACCCAGTAAGATCATTGGAGTGGCTCAGTCTTTCCTGGAAGAAGTACAACAAGAATACGCCAACCTATCGGACCATGACATAGAAGAACTAAGACCATTATTGTACAAGAAACAAGGATATTTTTATTACCAAGACCTGATATTCCTCCCTACAAACAAGGTGCAAAAGAAAGCATTACAAATGTGCCATGATTCCCCTGTAGCTGGTCACAGAGGCATCAAAGCCACACAAGAACTACTTTCACGATTTTTCTGGTGGCCTACCTGGAAACTGGATGTGGAAGAATACGTTCAGGCCTGTCCCATATGTGCCCAAGTCAAAATACCTCACACCAGACCGGCAGGATTACTACAGCCTTTGCCTGTTCCATCGGCCCCATGGCATACTATCTCTACTGATTTTATGTGTTCGCTCCCACCATCAGCAGGAAACCGGGTTATCATGGTCACAGTGGATTCTTTCACAAAAATGGCTCATTTCACTGGCCTAAAAAAGCTGCCTACTTCTCAAGAACTAAGTCAAATATTCATAGATCATGTCTTCCGTCTCCATGGACTTCCACATACCATAATATCTGATAGAGGACCTCAGTATATCTCCCGATTTTGGAAGCATTTTTGTAAAACCCTGAATATAAATAGAGCCTTGTCTTCAGGGTTCCATCCTAGAACCAACGGACAGACTGAGCGTCTGAACCAAGGACTAGAGCAATATCTTCGGTGCTTTTGCAATTCTACCCAAAGTAACTGGAGCACTTACCTCTCTTTAGCTGAGTTTTCCTACAATAACTCAGTCCATAGTGCCTCCAAGGTCACTCCCTTTTTCTGTTCCTATGGTTTTCATCCTACCTCTTTCCCTACTTCTCCACAATCCAACTCTCCTCTACCTGCTATTAACTATTTCTCCAAACGCCTTCTCCAACTCCATAAACTAATTCGATCTAATTTGTTACATACCAAGAGGTATATGAAGAAGGCTGCAGACAAGAGACGTACAACCAATCCAAATTATCATCTGCAAGATAAAGTCTGGCTCTCCTCCAAATTCTTGCCCTCACGTCTCTCTCAAAACAAGTTCACACCTCGTTACTATGGGCCTTTCCGTATTCTCCAGTTGGTCAATCCTGTCACTGTCCGTCTTCACTTACCCCATACATGGAAGATCCATCCGGTTTTTCATGTTTCTCAGCTTAAACCTTATGTGCCTGATCCTTACTCACGTCAGTTTCCTTGTCCACCTCCTGTCCTTGTGGATGATGCTCCTGAATATGAAGTGCAGGAAATTTGTGACTCTCGTCTTTTTCATAAACGACTTCAGTATCTGATTCATTGGAAGGGTTATCCTCTCAGTGAATGTTCATGGGAAGATGCCTCTTCCGTTCACGCTCCTCTCCTGATTCAACGCTTTCACCGTTTATTCCCTCTTAAACCTGGGCCTTCGGGAGGGGGACCTACTGTCGCGCCGCGCGGTGCGGCGCGAGCCGAGAGCTCGACTTCTGCCGGGCGTTCGGCTCGGGCCGCGCACCGCGTTATTAAGACGCGGCGCGCCCCCAGCCTTTCCTGCGCGTTTCGAGGCCCCAGATTTGCTTGGGGCCTCGTTCTTCCTTCTGCCTTTCACTGTCCCAGGGGTCTCTGAACCCTCTTACCTGTTTTTCTTCGTTTCTTTGTCCTTCTTCTTTTTTGCAGTCTGTTGTGTGCCTTTCTTTATGTTTTTTCCTCCTTCCCAGATTCCTGTGCTTTCCCAGCATTCCTTGTTCCCTATTCTCTATGGTTCCTCTACTATTCTGTTCTATGTATTGTTTCCCTATCTAAGATGGTGTCCTTTTACTTCCTGTGGGTCACTTCCTGTTTTTTGGTATATAAGGGCTGTGTTTTTCCTCTTTCTTTGCGCTGCAACACTTTCTGCTCAGTTAGTGTCTTCGCTCCTGATTTCCTTGCCTTTTGGTTTTGGATTCAGCATTCTGTGTTTTCTGATTTTTGCTCCTTTTGGATTCCTGTTTGTTTGTTCTTGTTTTTCTCCAGGAGTCTTCCTGTTTGGAGGTTTTTTCCCCTTTTTAAGGGGTTTTTTCCCTCTGGCGCTACTTTCTGAAGGGCACGGTCTGTTCTTGGTGTCTCCATTACCTACAGCACCGTGGCTACCAGAAAGAGTCGCCCCTTTTTGGGCCAAAGCCGAACATTGAAGATTCACGCCACCAGATCTGCAAATTCCAGGCGCAAGCAGCACGTGAGTCGTGACACCTAGGGAAACCTAGCAATCCTGCGCATTTTTGAAAACTAGACACCTAGGGGAATCCAAGATGTGGTGACTTGTGGGGCTCTGACCAGGTTCTGTTACCCAGAATTCTTTGCAAACCTCATTTGGCCAAAAAAACACTTTTTCCTCTCATTTCAGTGACAGAACTTCTGGAATCTGAAAGGAGACACAAATTTCCTTCCACCCAGCGTTCCCCCAAGTCTCCCGCTAAAAATTGTACCTCACTTGTGTGGGTAGGCCTAGCGACCGTGACAGGAAATGCCCCAAAATACAACGTGGACACATCACATTTTCCCAAAGAAAACAGAGCTGTTTTTTGTAAATTGCCTAGCTGTGGATTTTGGCCTCTAGCTTAGCCGGCACCTAGGGAAACCTAGCAATCCTGCGCATTTTTGAAAACTAGACACCTAGGGGAATCCGAGATGGGGTGACTTGTGGGGCTCTGACCAGGTTCTGTTACCCAGAATTCTTTGCAAACCTCATTTGGCCAAAAAAACACTTTTTCCTCTCATTTCAGTGACAGAACTTCTGGAATCTGAAAGGAGCCACAAATTTCCTTCCACCCAGCCTTCCCCCAAGTCTCCAGCTAAAAATTGTACCTCACTTGTGTGGGTAGGCCTAGCACCCACGACAGGAAATGCCCCAAAACACAATGTGGACACATCACATTTTCCCAAAGAAAACAGAGCTGTTTTTTGTAAATTGCCTAGCTGTGGATTTTGGCCTCTAGCTTAGCCGGCACCTAGGGAAACCTAGCAATCCTGTGCATTTTTGTAAACTAGACACCTAGGGGAATCCAAGATGGGGTGACGTGTGGGGCTCTGACCAGGTTCTGTTACCCAGAATTCTATGCAAACCTCAAAATATGGCCTAAAAACACTTTTTCCCCTCATTTCGGTGGCAGAGAGTTCTGGAATCTGAGAGGAGCCACAAATTTCCTTCCACCGAGTGTTCCCCTAAGTCTCCCGACAAAAATGGTACCTCACTTGTGTGGCCTAGCGACTGTGACAGGAAATGCCCCAAAACACAACGTGGGCACATCACATTTTCCCAAAGAAAACGGAGCTGTTTTTGGCAAAGTGCCTAGCTGTGGATTTTGGCCTCTAGCTCAGCCAGCACCTGGGGAAACATAGCAAACCTGTGCATTTTTTAAAACTAGACACCTAGGGGAATCCAAGCTCGGGTGACTTGTGGGGCTCTGACCAGGTTCTGTTACCCAGAATCCTTTGCAAACCTCATTTGGCCAAAAAAACAAATTTTCCTCTCATTTCAGTGACAGAACTTCTGGAATCTGAGAGGAGCCACAAATTTCCTTCCACCCAGCGTTCCCCCAAGTCTCCCACTAAAAATGGTATCTCACTTGTGTGGTAGGCCTAGCACCCGCAACAGGAAATGCCCCAAAACACAATGTGGACACATCACATTTTCCCAAAGAAAACAGAGCTGTTTTTTGTAAAGTGCCTAGCTGTGGATTTTGGCATCTAGCTCAGCCGGCACCCAGGCAAACCTAGCAAACCTGTGCATTTTTGAAAACTAGACACCTAGGAGAATCCAAGATGAGGTGACTTGTGGGGCTCTGACCAGGTTCTGTTACGTAGAATCCTTTGCAAACCTCGAAATATGGCCAAAAACCCTCACTTTTTCCTCTCATTTCGGTGACAGAAACTTCTGGAATCTGAGGGGAGCTACAAATTTCCTTCCACCCAGCGTTCCCCCAAGCCTCCCAATAAAAACGGAACCTCACTTGTGTGGGTAGGCCTAGCGCCCGCGACAGGAAATGCCCCAAAAAACAACGTGGACACATCACATTTTCCCAAAGAAAACAGAGCTGTTTATTGCAAAGTGCCTAGCTGTGGATTTTGGCCTCTAGCTCAGGGAAACCTAGCAAGCCTGTGCATTTTTGAAAACTAGACACCTAGGGGAATACAAGATGGGGTGATTTGTGGGGCTTTCACCAGGGTCTGTTACCTAGAATCCTTTGCAAACCTCAAAATATGGCTAAAAAAACACTTTTTCCTCACATTTCGGTGACATAAAGTTCTGGAATGTGAGGGGAGCCACAAATGTCCTTCCACCCAGCATTCCCCCAAGTCTACCGATAAAAATGGTACCTCACTTGTGTGGGTAGGCCTAGTGCCAGCGACAGGAAATGCCCCAAAACACAACGTGGACTTCACATTTTCCCAAAGAAAACAGAGCTGTTTTTTCCAAAGTGCCTAGCTCTGGATTTTGGCCTCTAGCTCAGCCGGCACCTAGGGAAACCAAGCAAACCTGTGCATTTATAAAAACTAGACACCTAGGGGAATCCAAGATGGGGTGAGTCGTGGGGTTCCCACCAGGTTCTGTTACCCAGAATCCTTTGCAAACCTCAACATTTGGCTAAAAAAACACTTTTTCCTCACATTTCGGTGGCAGAAAGTTCTGGAATCTGAGAAAAGCCACAAATTTCCTTCCACCCAGCGTTCCCCCAAGTCTCCTGATAAAAATGGTACCTCACTTGTGTAGGTAGGCCTAGTGCCCGCAACAGGAAATGCCTCAAAACACAACGTGGACACATCACATTTTCCCAAAGAAAACAGAGCTGTTTTTTGCAAAGTTCCTAGCTGTGGATTTTGGCCTCTAGCTCAGCCGGCACCTAGGGAAACCTAGCAAACCTGTGCATTTCTGAAAACTAGACATCTAGGGCAATCCAAGATGGGGTGACTTGTGGGGCTCTGGCCAGGTTCTGTTACCCAGAATCCTTTGCAAACCTCAAAATTTGGCCAAAGAAACACTTTTACCTCTCATTTCGGTGACAGAAAGTTCTGGAATCTGAGAGGAGCCACAAATTTCCTTCCACCCAGCGTTCCCCTAAGTCTCCCAATAAAAATGATACCTCACTTGTGTTGTCCACGAAATTCAGATTTGACTGCTTGGAACTTTTGGTGCAAAACCAACAACTTCAGCTGAAGCTCATGAATGGTGTCTGTCTTCGAGAGACCCCCGTTTGCTTCAGCTTTGGACTTTGCCTGGCTAGAAGACTTTGAGCTCCAAAAAGTAGATGAAGGATCAAGCTACAGTCTTTGAGTAGTGCAACCCATTCTGTTTATCTGACTTCTGTTCTACTGCAGATGGTCTGAAATTACATCAAGGGCCTGGTCAGCACTGGACTGATACTTTACATTGGCATTTTACATTATTGATATGCTTTTGCCTTAAAACCTAAAAACACTCTCCAGTTCTCCTTTTCTGATTCTTTACATTTTGCTGTCTTTTTGATCACTATAGTTTTCTGCATTTTACTACATTTGTTTGGGTATTTCATTGTGTTGACATCTTGACTGTAAACGTGGTACTGCTGCTTGTTTTTAACAGATTTCTTTGGGGAATTACTTGATCAGGAGTTGAGGTGAGTTTCACTGAGAACTGTGATTTAAATTGGTAGTGGTAGCCCCTTCCCAGATAATCAAATTTCTGACACATGCCTAACATAAACATACGGAAAAGAACAGGCCCATTCTTACATCTGCACTGTCATTACGCATACTGTAACCATATGCATACTTTTCTGACAAACATTTTCAAACACTTCAGCACTAGCAAACTGTGTCATTCTGGTTAATAATGATTACAGACTTCAGTAGTTTCTATTTTAAGAATCAAAGAAAAAACAATTGTTGGACAATATTGTTAGAAATGGGGTCTTTGGTTGGCAGTCAGGTTACTACCTGTCCAAGCAAGGACCCTCACTGTAGTCTGGGTAAAGGAGAATCACCGTCAGTTAACTACTGCTCACCCCCTTGGGAGCTTGGCACAAGCAGGCAGAGTCTAGGTGTAAAGTATTTGTACCAACACACACAGTAACTCAGTGAAAACACTACAAAATGACACAACACAGGTTTAGAAACATACGTAATATTTATCTAAACAAAACAAGGCCAAAACGACAAAAGTCCACCATACACAAGTCAAGTTATGAATTAAAAAGCAAAAAGAGTCTTAAATCCTTAGAAAACAGTGCTAACGCTGTTAGCGTGAAAAAGTACCTGGGTTGCGGCAAAATAATACAGCATGGGCGAGTGTGCATCCGAAAAGGCCAGCGATGTGTCGATTTCTCACTTGCAAACAAGACTGTGCGTCATTCCTCCTCCGGTCGGTTCAGCGTGCGTCATTTTTCGTCTTCGCAGGAGAGCGATGCGTTGATTTGGACAGGCACCTCGGGTCTGGGCAGGCTTTGCATTGTTTTGCCGCGCCCAGCGAGGTTTGCGTAGAAAATCATGCCACACGGTATCAGCAAAACCCCACTACGTGGGTTGCGACATTGCCAGCCACCGTCAGCAGGTGTTGTATGTCGTTTCTCCAGCCGCGTGCGTCAATCTTCAAACTGCGATGTAGGTGGAGCGTAGATTTCAGCCGGGAAGCTGGCAGTGCGTCATTTCTCAGCCGCATCTCGGAAGGTGTGTCTAAATTTTCCCGCATGCTGGTCTGTGCGTGGATTATCAAACTTGGTCTGCCAGCTTCACCTGTCAAGGCCCCAGGAACTGGTTAAGGCACCACTTGGCAGGGCAGGAGTCTCAGCAGAGAGTCCAGGTGATGGCAGGGGAAGTCCTTGATGGCCCTGAGACTTCAACAACAGGAGGCAAGCTCAGGCAAGCCCTTGGAGATTTCTTCACAAGCAGGAATGCACAACAATGTCCAGTCTTTGTCCCCTTGCACAGGCAGAAGCAGCAACTGTAGGATAGCTCCACAAGCACAGTCACAGGCAGGGCAGCACTTCTCCTCAGCTCTTCAGCTCCTCTCCAGGCAAAGGTTCCTCTTGATTTCCAGAAGTGATCTAATTTTCAGGGGTTTGGGTGCCCTTCTTATACCCATTTCAGCCTTTGAAGTAGTCCTACTTCAAAGGAAAGTCTCTCTTGTGTGTGAAATCCTGCCTTGCCCAGGCCAGGCCCCAGACACACACCAGGGGGTTGGAGACTGTATTGTGTGAGGGCAGGCACAGACCTTTCAAGTGTGAGTGACCACTCCTCCCCTCCCTCCTAGCACAGATGGCTAATCAGGATGTGCAGACTACACACCAGCTCCCTTTGTGTCACTGTCCAGAGAGAGGTGCAAACAGCCCAACTGTCAAACTGATCCAAACAGGAAATCCACAACCAGGAAGAGTCACAGAATGGTGTAAGCAAGAAAATGCCTACTTTCTAAAAGTGGCATTTTCAAACACAGAATCTCAAAACCAACTTTAATAAAAGATGCATTTTTAAAT
Source organism: Pleurodeles waltl (assembly GCF_031143425.1). Lineage (NCBI taxonomy): Eukaryota > Metazoa > Chordata > Amphibia > Caudata > Salamandridae > Pleurodeles > Pleurodeles waltl. The sequence goes on along the minus strand of NC_090443.1, from coordinate 689,079,916 downwards.
TGTGAGTTCAGAGACCCCAAACTCCTTATGTCCATCTACTCCCAAATGGAATATACGCTTTAATCATATTTAAAGGCAGCCCCCATGTTAACCTATGAGAAAGGTAGGCCTTGTAACAGTGAAAACCGAATTTGGCAGTATTTCACTGTCAGGACATATAAAACACACTAGTCCTAACCTAAACATACACTGCACCCTGCCCATGGGGCTACCTAGGGCCTACCTTAGTGGTGACTTACATGTAAGACTAGGGAAGGTTTAGGCCTGGCAAGTGGGTACACTTGCCAAGTCAAATTAGCAGTTTAAAACTGCACACACAGACACTGCAGTGGCAGGTCTGAGACATGATTACAGGGCTACTAATGTGGGTGGCACAACAGGTGCTGCAGGCCCACTAGTAGCATTTGATTTACAGGCCTGGGCACCTCTAGTGCATTGTACTAGGGACTTACCAGTAAATCAAATATGCCAATCATGGATAAGCCAATCAACAATACAACTTACACAGAGAGCATATGCACTTTAGCACTGGTTAGCAGTGGTAAAGTGCTCAGGGTTCAAAAGCCAACAGAAACAGGTCAGAAAAAATAGGAGGCAGGAGGCAAAATGATTGGAGATGACCCTGTAAAAGGAACATGCCTCAACTTTCATGTGCATAGTTAATTTTAAGGAAATAAATACTTTAAAAAAGAGAATATATATTTACCCAAAACATCAATGCGCATGAAGTTTTTACTGCACCGTCTATTGTCATAACTCCAAATGTTATGAATAAAACAGAAATATATATAAGACTTTAAGTAGTAGCATACAAGAGGGCCCACATGGCATATATCTTTGTATAACTGGCATTTTCACATCTCTCTTCTCACACTCAAAATATGACACTAAGAGTTTCCTATAGGCAAAATATGTTATTTATATTCATTTTTCCTTGCCATATGCTATGTGTATTGTAGTCATTTGAGTATGTGGGCTTGTATGTTAAGAATTAATCCAGCAAGGCATCTTAGTCAGTTAGAGTTGGAGGGTGTGAATCTCAAAGTTCACAACCAAAAATCAGTGGGCTGCAGGGTGGAGGGATCAGATGACCGGGGTTTGGGATGAACTGCTTCCATGAGGAACAAGGACAATGCTGATTTACATTATAAGGGCCTCTGTCTAGAGCAACACAGTAAATCGAAAAACAGTAGGCTGGAATCTCACCCAGAGCAATTGCCATTGGTTAGACTACATGCAAGCATTTATCTTGTCACCTTATGGGTGTTTGATTGCCAGTAGTATGCCTGGAAACCTGAGACTGACATAGATTTCCAAGTCTACTACTGGCAAGTTTGTGAATTCCAAAAGAAGTTTATTAGCACCCATATAAGAGCACTTCTATGGGTGAAAATACACTATGTTTTGGTAATCCAGCCACTATATATATTTGTTTCCCCTCCAAAACAACAACTAGTTAAAAGCTTTTAGTGAAATGAAAACTGAGAAAAACTGAAACAGCTATAGCAGACTCGACTCAGGGGCCCAAGACCCAACTACCAAGCCACAAATGCATTTGAGGGGTGTCACATATCATACACCACCCTGAAGCTATGCCCCTGCCCATCCCACCTGGCACTGGTAATTCTCCCTGAGAACTCATTACTATGGTCACACACAACACAATGACCTGGAGTCCCTGTGCTGGGATCACTTATTTTAAATGTATTTTCTGTGCATGTGCTTTTCTTCATCTCTGAGAACACCATGTACCAATCCTGAGTTACAAATAGAGATGTGCATGCCAGCAAATTAATAGGGCGCCCTGTGCCAGAACCAAGCAAAAGATCTGGCATGGATCGAAGAGTACCAAGCCATGAAAACGTTTGGTATGTATATTGTGCAATACGCATAATATAATAAAATGATAATCTCTCTACTAAATTAAAAAACCTTATTGATACTGTTAGAATGTCTGACCTTATTTGGTTAATTTGCATTAATTTATAAGGGGGCACAGTGGACCTTTTCACTGCGCTTATCGTTGTGCCCACTATGAGACTCTGTACCAATACAAATCAGTAGCAATGACAATCAATAGCATCAGTAATCATAGGAGTCAGTAATTTCCACACACCATGACCCCTCAGCCGTGAGTAACCATGCACCTTTATGTAAAAGTTAAAATATTTATGTCCTTATATTAACAATGATAAAGTCACGTAACTTAGGCCCTCATTATAAGTCCCGCCATGCTGACTGCCGCCAACATACCGAAGGCGTGGCGGTTTACAGCTACCCATATTATGACACACACATAGCAATCCGTCACTATACAGCCACACACACAAGTCCGCCAGCCCAAAGGTCAGTGATAAACTGGCGGTAGCAAAACCCACACTGTTACGCCAAACAGAACTACGCCCACAGTATTATGACCCAATGAATCACCTCTGCGGACATTCAACCATGGTAAACCATTGGCGGTACATGCCGCCGCACTCAAAATACACACACTCAAACAAAACAACACTACATTGGACAATTTAAACTACACACACCTGACACACATACACACACCACACCAATATAAAACACACACACACACACACTACCCACAACCATTTACGACTAAATAAAAATGACAACAGAGAGAGAGAGACACACAAAGAGCACCCACAGAACCAAAGCCACAGACCACCATCACCCATACACCATCCAGGCACCTTACATGACACACCCCAACATATCAACCCACACACCCTCAAACACACCACACACACTACACCCATGCACTACAAAGACACCCCAGATTCTCTCAGGAGGAGCTAAGGGTCATGGTGGAGGAAATCATCCGGGTAGAGACACAGCTATTCGGATCACAGGTGCAGCAGACATCCATTGCTAGGAAGATGAAGATATGGTGGAGAATCGTGGACAGGGTCTACGCCGTGGGACAGCAACCCAAAACAAGGGATGACATCAGGAAGAGGTAGAACGACCTAGGGGAGAAGGTGCGTTCCGTGGTAACAAGACACCAGATAGCTGTACAGAGGACTGGCGGTGGACCCCCACCTCCTCCCCCACAACTAACAACATGGGAAGAGCAAGCCTTGGAAATACTGCATCCTGAGGAACTGGCAGGAGTAGCAGGAGGACTGGACTCTGGTAAGTCAACTCTTTACTACTTTCACCCCCTACCTGCATGCCATCACATGCCCCCACCCCTAGCCTTACCCTCATCACTACATCACCTCACATACACCCCACCATCACAACCCACCTATCCCAATACAAGCCCTGCATGTAACACCAATGCACGGACCCCCATCACAGACCTGCATGGACACACATCACTAAAGCATGCACATTAGAGAGAATCACCTAGCCCACAAAATCACTACTCACACAAGGCAAAGCTGACAGGGCAATCACAACCATAGAGGGCAACACACCCATGCTCAGGATGTCACACACAGAAACAATAACATTGCTTTTACATCCCCACAGGTCCCCCACACAACGTCACCGAAAAGGAGGTGCCACCAACATCCAGTCCCCCCACAGAAGAGACCCACAGTGATGACAGCAGCTCTGGACACCTTGATCTGGATGACCAACCTGGCCCATTAGGGATCTCCGGACAGTGGGTTACCCAGGCACAGTCCCATACCACCACAGAGCCTCCCCCCTCAGGAAACACCAGCACAGCACCCACCCAGCGGGCCCATAGCTCTGTCCCCAGGACACGTCAGTCAGCAGTGTGTCCACCACTACAGGGACCCCAGTGCACACCACAAACACAGGACGATCAGGGACCTGGGGTCAGTGGCAGTAGGCACACGGTTCAGGGAACAAAGGCACAGGACAACAGGGAAGCTGGGAGGACTGCTGTGCAACGGGGAGGACAGACCCAGGGAACCGACTCTCTAGGAGGCAGTCACCTACATCCTGGGAGCATACCACCATTCCCAGGAGACGATGGACCAGATACTGGCCAAGTTGTAGGAGACCCAGCGGCTGCCGGAGAGACAGTACATGGGGATCAGGGAGGACCTGAAGGACATCCATACCACCCTGGTCACCATTGCAGGGGTACTGGCAGACATGGCCAACACCATGAGGGAGGCAGTGGCACACCAGCGGGCCCCTGACACTAGCCACACTGATGAACAGCCCTCCACCTCCGCTGTCGCTAGTGGTCAGGAGGCCCCGCCACAGGAACAACAGGCCACCAGCACCCCTCCCCTGCAGAAGGAGAACCACCCCGCAAACGGTCCCTGCGATCCAGGCAGAAGCCAGAGAACATTGCCAAGACCCCCAACAGGAATTAATACTCTCTTGATTGTCACCCTTGTGTCCCACTCTGTCACCCTGTCCACCTTGAACTGCCATTGCTCCCCTTCCCATGCCCCCTTGGACAATGCACCTGTGATACAAATAGACTGGACTCTATCCTGGACTTTCCTCCGCCATCAACCCAGCCCGTTCCACTACCTCCTCTATGTCTTAGCACTTAAACAAACACCATTTAAAAAAAATACAAGTATCGAGTCTGTCAAATGATTGAACAAATAATTAATTAAACAAGCTTTAAACACTGCAATACAACTGTACAGGAATAATTACATAGGGATGACCTGTAGTAGGCTGCAGTCAAGACCCCAGGTGCCAGAGTGGGGCACAGATATCTGAAAATAGAGATGCCAAAGGGTACAGCAAGTAGCCATAGAATTGGGAGAATCTGCCTGCCATGTACAATGTCAAACACAAAAGTGTCAATGTAAAGTGAAGTTACAGTTTCTTACCTGTGTGTCACTGGAAGTACTGTTGTATAATTGCTGTTCTGTTGTCCTAATCCTCATCCTCCTCATCTTCACTGTCCACAGGGTCCACTGCTGCCACACGTCCATCTCCGGCCTCATCCTCCTGCAGAAAAGCCACCTGGCGTCTCAAGGCAAGGATATGCAACATGCAGCATGCCACGATTATCTGGCAGACCTTCTTGGGTGAGTAGTACAGGGATCCACCAGTTAGATGGAGGCAACAAAACCTGGCCTTCAGGAGGACAAAGGTACGTTTTATTGTTATTCTTGTTCGCCCATGTGCTTCATTGTAACGTTCCTCTGCCCTTGTCCTGGGATTCCTCACAGGGGTTAGTAGCCATGAGAGGTTGGGGTAACCAGAGTCACCTGCAAATATCGAGGGATACCTGTTAGCCACACACTAACCCTTATGGCCAACTCCATACCCATACACCAACGTACACAGGGTGGGAACCAGGGCTCATCTATTAGCCACACCTGGTGCCTCTGGAGTTGAGCCATCACATATGGGATGCTGCTATTCCTCAAGATAAAGGCATCATGCACAGACCCAGGATACTTTGCATTGACGTGGGACATGTACTGGTCCGCCAGTCACACTATCTGCACATTCATGGAGTGAAAGCTCTTTCGATTTCTGAACACCTGTTCATTTCTCCGGTGGGGGGGGGGGACAAATGCAATATGTGTACCAATGATTGGCCCAATGATGTTGGGGATATGTCCCATTGCATAGAAGTCAGCTTTCACTGTGGCCAAATCCTCCACCTGGGGGAAAACAATGTAGCTGCGCATGTGTTTAATCAGGGCACACAACACTCTGGTTAGCACTATTGAGAACATTGGCTGAGACATTCCTGCTGCCAAGCCCACTGTCACTTGGAAGGAGCCAGTTGCCAAGAAATGGAGCACAGATAGGACTTGCACAAGAGGGGGGATCCCAGTGGGGTGACGGATAGCAGATATCAGGTCAGGCTCCAATTGGGCACACAGCTCTGTGATTGTGGCCCTGTCCAGTCTATAGGTGAGGATAATGTGCCTGTCCTCCATCGTTGCCATGTCCACCAGGGGTCTGTACACGGGGGATGTCTCCATCTCCTATTCATCCGCAGTGGTTGTAATCTATGGGGCAAAGCGGGGAGCAGCAGGGCAGTATTCTACATTTCCAAACACTACACTGCATTGCATGTTGTGACTGTAACAGTATTGTTGGATAGGCCCAAATGGTGTCTATGTGTACTGTGACACAGTTAGGTGCCATGGCCTGCCCCTCCCTGAAATGGTGTCCGCCTGTCCTGTGTGGATGGACATGTGAAAATGAGGTAATACTGCTGACGTTGTGCGCTGTTGCTGGAGGCGGTCAAGTACTGCTGTGCAACTCCTCATTGGTTGTCATTGGGCCCTATGGGTTACAGTGGCCAATGGTGATGTACGCCGGCAGTGACGGTACGCACCGCCGCAGAAGTGACCGCCATTTTCTATCTGTTCACTCACTTGCTACCTGACCTTCAACAGGAGAGGACCTACACTGCAAGTGCTGCTGTGACCTGAGTCTAGAACCGACCATGGCTTGTGTCACTGGGGAAAGGGCCCCTGCCTTCACCACTGCGGAGTTGGAGAGACTGGTGGATGGGGTCCTACCCCAGTACCGAATGCTGTATGGGCCTCCAGACCAACAGATGAGTACACTGTGAGCACGATGCATGGGGCATGAATGCATGGAGTGCTGTGTGTGAGGGCCTCATGTGGGGGGGTTGGTGGAAGGGTTCTGGGCAGCATGCTGCATGTATGGTGGACAATGTATGTGTTTAAGGGGATGTGAGGGGTTTGGTGGGACATGAGTGTAACAGGCCGGACAGTCTGACTGATACCTTTTTCTATGTGTATTTTTCTGCAGGTCAGCGCCTATCAGAAAAAGGGTATATGGCGTGCCATCGCCAAGGATGTGCCGAACCTGGGGGTCTATGGCAGATGGAGCACCCACTGTCGCAAACGGTGGGAGGACCTGAGACAGTGGGGAAGGAAGACAGCAGAGGCCCAGCTGGGGGTGGCCTCCCAACGAGGAAGGGGTGCCCATTGAACCCTGACCCCCCTGACGGCCTGCATACAGGGGGTGGCCTATCCGGAGCTGGATGGGCACTTGAGGGCATCACAGCAGCCACAAGGGGGTGAGTACCGTTTCCCAATACACTACTTGCGTGTGGTGGGGTGGTCTCAGGGTGGGGGATGTGGGCCTGTGGGTGCCCCTAGGCCAGGCCTGACATTGCAGGGTAGGTCCCATGTTGGGCAGGGGCTGATGAACACCACTCCTACCAAGCTAGTAGGCATCCACTACTGGGCAGGGGTCTGTGGGTGTCAGGTATGCTGCTACTGGCATTAGGTATCCCTGTCCATGGCCTGGTGACTAGCATTGCGACTGTTTGTGCATTGCCTAGTGTGTAGGGATGTTCCCTGTGTGTGTGTGTGTCATGTACACCAACGGTGGTGTTGGATCAGCCATTGACCAAGTGTATCCTTTGTCTCCCCCCCCTTTTTGTTTTGTCACCCTGTCCTTATGTGCATTAGCATCATCTACCGGAGGAGAAGAGGCACCGGCAACAGAGGGAGCTGCATGCCACTGGGCCCATGAGGCCGAATCCACAGACGGTGAGGGCACCAGTGGGACGGAGGGTGAGGGGAGCACCACGGCGGAGACAGGAGGGGACAGTTCTGACAGTGATTCCTCCTCCAATGGAAGCTCCCTGCTGGTGGCGGACACCTCTGTGCCCACCCCAACTAGTGGTATTGCCGACACTCCCATACCAGCACCGCCCTCCCAGCAACCCCTCATTGAGTTTCCCGTGCCCGCTCACCCAGGAGGGTGGGCATCTCCTTCACCACAGGAACCTCAGGCCCTGCCCCAGTTAGCCCTGCTGCCCTGAGTTAGGAGGCTATTGACCTCGTGAGATCCATCTCTGTTGGGCAGTCAACCACTGTGAATGCCATCCAGGGGCTGGCAGACCATTTGCAACAAACAAATGCATTCCTGGAGGGCATTCACTCTGGCATGTGGCCGAACAGAGATCAATCCAGGCTCTAGCCTCCTACCTGATGGCAGCCATCCCTGTTTCCCTTTTTCTAGCCTTCCCCCTCCAACTTCCTCTACCCAGTTCCTTTCCCCTCAACCCCAACCTATCCCAAGCACACAGGCAGACCAGCATGCACACAAGACAACACACAGGAGTGGCTAAGGCAAACCCAAGCACCACACATCATCACACAGGCACTCACACAAACGCCATCCAGATGCAGACATACCAACAGCCACTGCCTCCACTGTGTCCCCCTCCTTCTCGTCCTCCACCTCCCTCCCAGTAGCGTCACCACTCACACCTGCATGCACTACATCCTCATCCACTACTTCCATCACCATCACGCCTATCACTACACACCCCTCACTGGCATCCACCACCCGCACATCCATGCACACGTCCCCTGCGTCCTCTCACACTGTGACTGTGCCCCCTCCTCCCAAAGTACAAAAACGCGAGCACTCAGACACCCAACAGCCATCCACCTCACAACAGCATCCAGACCGTTCACCTGCACCCAAAATCAGCAGACACCTCCTACAACCACTCCCTCTTCCTCCACAAACCTTCCAAACCTTCACCCTCTTTCTGCCCCAATGTGCCTAAGAAGCTTTTCCTCTCCACCGCTGACCTCTTCCCTACCCCTCCCCCTGTCCTTCACGTCAGGCCAGGGTGGTCAGAACCCAGGTGAGCACCTCAGCAACCCAGTCCACAGCCACAGAAGTGTCGACAGCTACTGCAGGTGGGAGAGGCTCCAGAGAACCAGCCATCAGCACTCAAAGTGTGTCTGCACCAGCTGCCAAAGGGAAGGGCAAGGAGGCACCACCAGCTGCCAAGGGGAAGGGCAATGAGGCACCACCAGCTGCCAAAGGGAAGGGCAAGGAGGCTCCACCAACTGCCAAGGGGAAGGGCAAGGAGGCACCACCAGCTGCCAAAGGTAAGGGCAAGGAGGCACCACCAGCTGCCAAAGGGAAGGCAAGGAGCTTGCACCAGCAGGCAGTAAGGACAGGAGGCCTGGTGCTGGGACTGATTCTGAGCCCCCACCACCAACCAGGGCGGTTCAGCCATCTGAGGCTGCAGGGGAAGGGTTGGAGCCTCCCCCCCACCACTGCCTGCACCGCCACCAGCACCGACACCAGCACCGCCACCAGCAGCAGCCCCAGTGGGCAGCCATCCGAGGCTGCAGGGGAAGGGCTGGAGCCTCCCCCCCACCACTGCCTTCACCGCCGCCAGCACCGCCACCAGCAGCAGCAGCCCCGGTAGGCAACCGTCAGAGGCTGCAGGGGAAGGGCTGGAGCCTCCCCCCACTACCACCAGCACCGCCACCAGCAGCAGCAGCCCCAGTGGGCAGCCGTCCGAGGCTGCAGGGGATGGGCTGGAGCCTCCCCCCACCACTGCCCGCCCCAACATCAGCACCGCCACTGCCACCACTGAGCAGCTGTCATCACCAGCGGGCAGTGTGTAGTCCTGCCTCCATGGGCTGTAGTGCGTTGTGGACCCTGCAAATCCTGTAGGTGTGACACCCAGGTGAGAGACTGTGACCTTGCACTCCCCAAGTGCTGCATCACAAGGCACAAGGCCCCCTCCCGAACCAGAGGAAGAAGCCATCCACTCACCGCATCCTTGCCAGGATGAAGCACATTGGGCACAAGGCCCCCTCCAGGACCAGTGGAAGAAGCCATCCACTCACCGCATCCTTGCCAGGATGAAACACACTAGGCACAAGGCCCCCCTCCAGAACCAGTGGAAGAAGCCATCCACTCACCGCATCCTTGCCAGGATGAAGCACATTGGGCACAATGCCCCCTACAGAACCAGTGGAAGAAGCCATCCACTCACCGCATCCTTGCCAGGATGAAGCACACTGGGCATAAGGCCCCCTCCAGAACCAGTGGAGAAGCCATCCACTAGAGAGTCTGTGGCCTTGCACTCCCCAGGACCAAGCAGTGGGCAAACCACCCACTTGAGAGACTGTGGCCTTGCACTCCCCAGGACCAAGCAGAGGGCAAACCACCCACTAGAGAGACTGTGGCCTTGCACTCCCCAGGACCAAGCAGTGGGCAAACCAACCACTTGAGAGACTGTGGCCTTGCACTCCCAGGACCAAGCAGTGGGCAACCCACCCACTTGAGAGACTGTGGCCTTGTACGCCCCAGGACATCGCACAGGGCATGTAGCCCCCTCCAGGACCAATGGTTCTGTACAATCTTCCGGCTGAGGCGCCGCCATTCCCCGTCCCCCTGAGGAGCCTGTGTATTTTCAACCTGATGCCCCTGCAGTGTTCTCTCCGTGTTGTTGCAGAAGTGAGGTGGGGCCTTGGCTTATGTGTAGTGTCCCTGTGGCCCACGGACATTGAGGACTGGGCAGTGTCCCTCCATTTGTAAATATGTATATATTTTTTTTATTTAGAAGCATGTATTTATACTATTTTATCTTATTACACTCATTTTAATCAATTCCTTTTGTCCTCGCATTATTCCTGAGGGGTACGTGTGGATATGTAATGTTATTGCATCTGTTTGTGTGTATGGTGTTGGGGTGGAGGTGTTGCATGTTGCGTGTGTGTGTCACTCTCTTTTTCCTCCCCCCTCCCTTGTGTGTTAGGCATTAGTACTCACTGTGGTCGTCTTCGCCGGCGTTGATGTTTGTAATGCATGAAAAGGTATACAAGCATGGGGAAGATGTGCAACTCAGGCTCCATGGCGTTGTGGTTGTTCCCTGAGTCTCCAGAGGGGAGTCCTTTTACTTCTGTGTTCTGTTTCTGCAGTGCTTTTGATGTCGTTGGTACCGCCCCGGAAAAGGTGGTGGATATGCCTGTCTTAATACAGTGGGCGGAACATTGTCTTCCACCTGGCTGTTGTCAGTTACTGCCGTGGTGCTTGTTGCTACCGCTGTGGTAGTCGGTGTGTTAAAGTGGCTGTCTGTCTGGGCGGTTTCCGCCATGGTCATATTTCTATTTTTTTACCACCGGCCTGTTTGTGGTATTACCGCTGCCTTATCACCAACCACCAGGGTTGTAATGAGGGCCTTAGTCTCAAAATCAAATGATAAGCGTACATAAACACTACTTGCTGATCAAATCTCCTAAAGAACTGCAATTTAATCAAGGCCTGGACCACTACATATTCTAAGGTTACAGTACATAGCAGTAGCAAGAATAACTGCACAAAAGAAATGGCATACATTTAGATTCAGCAAAGGAAAATACATCAACTGTTATTTCATGTAGCGAGCATCCTCAGTGAGTACCCTAACTAATGTTCAGATTAGAATAGCATGTTTGGGCTTCATGCAAAACAATTTAGTCAGCACAAATTTGGAAAAGCATCTAACTATGGCTCTATCAAAATTAGCGATTAGTACCTTGGGACAAAAGCACATACATATAACAGTCAGTAACATCGCCTTATACCTTGCCTCAATATGGTTCAGCAAGTTGTGACAGACTTCATCAATTGGACATCAGTTCATCAGCAAGGCATCGGAATTTCAGCCTTAAAGTTCAGGAAAGCAAAGTCTCTTCATGCAGTTCAGAAAGAGTATTATCTGAAACACTCAAAAGGAACGGGGAGAACGGCCTCTCTCCTGTCGGTGCAGTCTAGCTAAGATAGATTCCCTAAAACTACTTCCCATGTTGCTATTGGTCAAAGGATCGTACGTTTACGTTTAGTCCAATGAAAGTAGAACCTCAAATCTAAGAATTTACTAGACCACAGTTCTCATGGGAATTCTAGTAACTAACATTTGGTCCATGCAATGGAAAATCACATTTTAATTCTCTAAGCAGCCATTTTAAAGTTTGGTTAAGAAATGCAGCTTGACATGAGGCCGTGCAAGTAGGCCCAAGACCTCGCTAAATTAAGGCCTATGATTAATAAAGCAAATACAAAATATATAACCTTTAAAATGACATACTACTATGTTAATCCAAACATGAGCTAAACTTTTTACATTAATAAGCTGTTAAGAAGTACACTTCATGATTATTGGTGGTCACTCAAGTAGGCACAATTTCAAATGTGTATATTATTTTTCTGTTAGCTCATTTTCTATGCAGATTCAACACTCAGAATACATGAATATTCACTAGTAAAATTCAGTGTTAACAATCCCTTCTCTGATGATTAAATATGTCATCACATCTACATCTTCCCACACAAATTTTCTGCTTCAGCTAAAATTTGTCATCTCTATCCATTTTAACCTTCGTTCCCTCTTTGACTTATACCTAAACAAATTTTCCCTTTTCATTTCTTCCCTCCTCTGATCGTTATTTCATTTCTTTGATTTATTCACATGATACAATTCGCATACGCCTCATGCTCCAATTAGGCAAATCACAATAATCAATATCCCTTGTGTTATTTTCAATATTATCCCCTTCCCAATGTTGCTGAGCCAATTTCCCACTGAAATAAAACCTTTGCCAACTTCCTCCCAAACACCTGGTTCTTTCAATTTGTTCACATCAGCACTTTCATTAGTCAGATTTGTAAGTAAGCTTCTAATTCCGTTCCTATTATTAGGAATATACGAGCAGTAATGCTTCGATTTCAGCATTTTGCAAACTCCGCCATCCTTTGCCAAAAGAATGGCTAACGCAAGGCAGTTCTGAAGAGTCACAGATCTTACCGCAGCCATTTCTGTTTCCATTAGGATCATGGCTCCTGAAAAATTGGTTAATATGTTGTCCACAATAGTAGACAACATTTGAATCTTTATAGAATTCAGAACAACTCCTACTGAAGGAATCATTGCTCCAAATATATCTCCCACTATACTAGAAGGAGACTCTCTTTTTTGTTTAGGATGATGTAATTCAGTAATTTTAGGTAATCTTTTCTAGTCCTCTAGTTGGAATATCTTTGGGAAAACTATCCCCAAGTAACATGTGCCATACCATCCTCTTGGAAGGTGGTAATAAGCATTTGGCCCACAGATGTAATATATACCAGGAATCGCTGGGCCCTGTCCATTCAACATAAATGTCCATTTACTCTGAAACTAGAACACATTTCTACATTCACTTGTTCCCACAAACAAAGTGTCAGTACTAGATTAAGGCCTATATACGAAAAGCTTCCCTATGTGTTGCACATCTAAAGCTAACCTCTCTTGTGTTTTTATTTCACTAAATGCATAATCATTTATAAAAGTCATTTTCTCTAAACCCTTTTCTAGTTTCTCCTTTAATGCCTTTGTTCTATCATCTGTCTGATCTAAGAAACTCTTTTCTAGTGGTGTGAGCAATCATGTCAGGTTATTTTTATGCATGCATGCCGTGCCAAAGGTTAATGTAGGCTCAAAGAATCATCTCACTAATTCTGTATTGTTCTGCTTAGCTACTCTACTCAGGCCCTTAATTATGGGGACAAACGAAAACACAATGTTGTGGTTGGAATAGTAATACTGGATGTACTCCTGGTTACAGAATCTGATTAGTAACAGACTACAACTTATCCCATAAGTGAGGGGCAAACTATGATAGGTAACTCCTTCTTCGACTGATGAAGGAATATGCGTGCATACATAACAATCTCTTGCACCCATCGTCTCCACATACTCACTCAATAGGCAATAGAAAACACTTGAAGAAAGTTCTCCTTGTGTATGGTCAACGTGCAGATACTTCTCATCTAACCTCAATATCTCTATTTCTGTTTGTGTGGTAGTTGTCTCTAAAGCTGAAGTATGATTGGCTTTACTCTTGTCAAGAACAGTCATTTCCACAATCAATATCAGGCACATTACCATGCACATGATCGCCAAACCAATACCCATGTATTTATAGCACCTATTCTTCCTACCCTACTTGTTAAGGTTACTCATGATCTGTAAACAATCAGAAAGTAGAAGAGAAAAATAATAACTATGCAGTAAAATCAAAAAAACTAAATCTCCAATCTTCTTTCAGCAATTATTTACAGCTTTCAGTCTCGCTTCCAGGACCCTTTGTCAAAATCGGTAATGTTGTCAAAAATGGGTTTAGCAGCTAGTCAAGTCAGGCTATCTTGTCAAATCAGGCTAATAAAGTATTTTCTGGTTACTTTCAACAGTGTTTTTTTTTCTTTGTACTTTTCTCAGCTTGTAGTTTCAATAGTTCAGGTCATTTATTTCCTTCAAGTGTCAAAATATTGACTTGAAATATCTTGATCAAAACAAAAAGACAACAATTTTCTTTGACATTCACTTGTTGTTGCATATTCCCATTCAGGACCTGCGTACCTTCAATTTGCAATTCTCTCTCTTTTCAACTTTCGATCACCATTCAATTCTCCTTCACTCAGATCTTCTCTCTTTCGTCCTCAATTGTTGTCACAACAATTGCTTCCTTTCTCTTTGCTTGTGACTCTAGCCACTTATCTCCTTTCAGGAGGCCCTTGGTTAATGCTCTTTTCAGTGTTGAACTTGAAACTTCTTCTTGCTCTGCAGGATTTTCTCTTGCTAGACCTGCGACTGGTTCAGGAGGAGTCAGACCACATTGGCTTTGATCCGTCTCAACTCCCCCACCCCCTCAGGGTCTGTTGTTTGCTCTGTTTGGCTCCTAAAATCTTCTACTTCTGGGAGAGTCCTCCTCTGAATAGATTTTCCTGCTGCCTTGATTGAGAGTGGCTCACTGTCACTCTCCTGTAGGTCTTCTCCTTTGTCTCTCCCAGGAGTGGCTGAACTGTCCTCAATGTGCTCAAATCCGGTCTCAGTTCCTCTTTCCTCTCTTTGCGGCTCTGAGGTTTGTCTGGTCTTTGTGGGTACTCTCAGCAACTCCTCTTCATTGTCCAGAGGACATGCCACTTTTCTCGTATGGCTTGTGTGGATCTAGTTTGGAACTTTAGCGCACTTCACAGCAGTGGTACTGATCAGAACTACCTGACTCCACCAAGACTCCAAACACGTCTTCCTCACATGTTTTCTGATCACAACCCAGTCACCAGCTCTCAGGTTGTGTCCTTATTCTTGAGACGATTGCAGTGTGGTGGCTTCCACCTGATGAGAGAAAGAGCGAACCACATCAGCCAGACCCTTGCAGTAGTTCAACACCATATCATCTGTTATGTTCAGAAGAGCATTTGCAGGAACCACTGGCAACTTCATCGCTCTGCCCATGAGGATCTCATGCGGTGACAATCCTGTCTTCCTGTCGGGTGTGTTTCTCATTGTCATCAGAACTAACGGTAGTGCGTCTGGCCATTTCAGATTTGTGGACGCACACATTTTCGCCATTCTTGATTTCAAGGTACCATTGATCTGTTCCACATGTCCTGATGCAATGTTTAAGGCTGCAAATAGTAATTTAACTACTTCATTGTTGAAGTGACTTCCTCTATCTGATTCTAAAGAGATCGGAAACCCAAAACGTGGTATCAGTTCCCCAAGCAGTAGTTTCACTACTGTGAAGCTGTCATTTCTTCATGTAGGGTAAGCTTCAATCCAGTGACTAAAGATGCAGACAATCACCAACACATATCGCAATCCTTCACACACAGGCATCTCAATAAAATCCATCTGCATTGTGTTGAATGGACCTCTTGCTCTTCCAATGTGGCTCAAAGTGGCCACTGATCCTTTTCCCGTGTTCATTTGTTGACTAATGGCGCAACAATGGCAAACTGCTTCAGCAACTTGCCTAAATTTTGGATTGACCCAATTCTGCTTGAACAATCGAATCATGGCATCCCTTCCAACATGTGCTTGACCATGATAATATCTAGCCATTTGAGTCAACAATCTGTTTGGCAAAACCAACTGACCCTCTTCTGAAACTCACAATTCATCCTGTCGCTATACACATTTCATTTTACCCCATGACCATTTTTCCTCCCTACCATCATTATTTTGCAATGTTCTCAGTTCTTCAAATGTCTCTATAACATGTAATGCATAACTTGGACATGTCTCACCTTCTTCAGGTAACAATTCCCACTTATCCTTGAACGACATATACAGTTCAATCCGCAAAACCTTGCGACTTGATCTGCATATCCATTTCCCATTGACACAAAATCTTGTGATTTCAGATGTGCACTGCATTTCATGACAGGAATCTTTTCTGGCATTTGGATAGCTTGCAACAACTCTTGAATTCTCTCACCATTTCTGACTGGTGAACCAGATGAGGTCATGAAACCTTTCTGAGACCACAACTGACCAAAATCATGCACTATTCCAAATCCATACTGGCTATCCGTATAAATGGCTACTTTAAGCTGAGCAGAAACCACGGCATGCTCTAGTGAGGGCTACCATTTCTGCTACTTGTTCAGAATATGCTCTTCGGATCCAGGACACTTCAAGTATACCAGAAATTGTGCACACAGCATATCCTACTCTCAGTATTCCTGTATTGTCCCTTAGACAATGTAGGAAAGTGGCATCTTTTGGCCTGTCTGTCAGTGTGTTTGACTGTGTCTACAGAGATACTACTAATCAGGACGCCAGTAGTTATGCTCTCTCTCTGAAATTATAATTGTATGATACTGGTAATCCAGTATTTCACCCACAATTGGCACACTGCTGCCCCCTTATAATGCCCTTATATATGGTACCTAGGTACCCAGGGCATTGGGGTTCCAGGGGATCCCTATGGGCTGCAGCATATCTTTTGCCACCCATAGGGAGCCCATGCAAAGACTTCTAGAGGACTGCCACTGCAGTCTGTGTGAAAGGGTGCATGCACCATTTCAGTGCCACTTACACTGCACCAAGTCACTTATAAGTCACCCCATAGCAGGCCCTCCAGCTCTGAGGGCAGGGTGCAGTGTACCTGTGTGTAAGGGCACCCCTGCGCTAGCAGAGGCCTCCAGGACCCTTTTACCGGACTTCGTGAGTGCGGGGACACCATTTTACGCATGTACTGGACATAGGTCACTACCTATGTCCAGCTACTTAATGATAATTCCGAACATAGGCATGTTTGGTATCAAACATGTTGGAATCATACCCCAATGCTTTTGCAAGCATTGGTTGTTTAATTCCATGCACTCTGGGGGCTTCTTAGAGGACCCCCAGTATTGCCGTTCCAGCCTTCTGAAGTTTTCCAGGCAGCCTCACCTGCTGCCACCTCTCAGACAGGTTTCTGCCCTGCTCTTGCTTGAGCAGCTCAAGCTCAGGAAGGCAGAACAAAGAAATAGGTGTTACCGGCTTGAGGGGGTAGCCTCCCCAAGCCACTGGAAATGTTTTGAAGGGCACATTTGGTGCCCTCCTTGCATAATCCAGTCTGCTCCAGTTCAGAGACCCCCCAGTCCCTGCTCTGGTGCGAAACTGGACAAAGGAAAGGGGAGTGACCACTCCCCTGTCCAACACCACCCCAAGGGTGGTGCTCAGAGCTCCTCCAGAGGGTCCCTGGGTTTTGCCATCTTGGATTCCAAGTTGGCAGGAAACTCTGGGAGCATCTGAGTGGCCAGAGCCAGCAGGTGACATCACAGCCCTTCCCTGATAGGTGTTTACCTGTGTAGTTGACCAATTCCCCTTTGAGGGCTATTTAGGGTCTCTCTCTTGGGTGGTTCTTCAGATTCGGATCGCGAGACTCCAGCAGGAATCCTCTGCATCCTTTACTTCACCTTCTTACCAAAGAAACTGCATCTAGACCCTCCAGGAACTCTACAAACTGCAACAAAGAAGCAAAGACGACTTCTGCAACATTGTATCTTCAGCTCCTCCCAGCAACTGCAACTGTTTCCAGGTTGTGCATCCTCCGAGGACTGCCTGTCTTCAGCCTGCACCAGAAGAACGAAGGAACCTCCCTTGGAGTGAAGGAGTCACTCACCTGCTTTAGCAGGCATCCCTCTGCAGCGATGACCGGTGCGTGTGTCCCCACTCCTAACAAAGTGCCTGGATCCAGCATCACGGGTGGTGGACTGAAGTGGTCCTGACGGTCCGGACATCCTACTGTCCAACTTTGGTGGAAGTAAGAGCTTGCCTCCCCATGCAAGACATTACGCCTGTGTACCGTGTGTTTTGCAGTTGCCAAGGCTTGTTGGCATCCTTCCACAAAGTTCTTTTACGCCATGCAGCTCCAGCCTCCAGCACTCCTTCCTGCAAAGCACAGCTTCCTGAGTGGTTGTCCAGCGTGGCATTCCTTTGTGTAGTGCTGCGTGGGCCTCCTTTTGCACCTTCTTTGTCCCCGTGCTGTGGGACTCCTGTGCACAGTGCCTGGTCTCCTGAGAGCTCTATGAGTTGATGAGAGCCCCTTCTGACTCCCCCTCCTGGGTAGAGTCAACCAGGTGCCTCCTGGTCCCGGGCAGCACCATTTTCAGCTAACCGCAAGCTTTGCATGTGCCAAGGCTTGTTAGTGGAATCCAGCAACACAAACCAGACCGCAATCATACATCCGGCGTGGGACATCTTCTGCACCAACCAGGAACCCGCATCCATCATCTTGGGTGCAGTACTGAATATTGTTCTTCACCGGTGGTTCTTCTTTTGCACCTTCATCCGGGTAAGCAGGGGCTCCTGTTCTCCCTGGACTCTTCAGTGCTTCTTGGACTTGGTCCCCTTCTTCACAGGTCTTCAGGTCCAGGAATCCATCATTGGTGTCTTGCAGTCTCTTCTGGTTCTTACATAATCTTCTTTCTTGTGTTCCTGTGTATTCTAGGGAAGCTACTGTGATTTACTCCTGCTTTCCTGGGCTCTGGGGTGGGTTCTATTACTTTCCTTTGGTATTTTCTAATACTCACAGCGCCCCTCCTCACACTACACTTCCCTAGGTGAGAAACCGACTTTCACATTCCACTTTCTTAGTATATGGTTTGTGTTACTCCTAGGTCTATTTATAACTATTGTGATTTTCGCTATTTGCACTGTTTTCTAACTGTTTTTACAGCTATTTCTGCATACTAGTGTATATAATTTGTGTATTACTTACCTCCTACTGGAGTATAGTCTCTATGGTTTTTTGGCATTTGTGTCACCAAAATAAAGTACCTTTATTCTTGTAACACTGAGTATTTTCTTTCATGTGTGTGAGTACTGTGTGACTACAGTGGTATTGCACTAGCTTTGCATGTCTCTTAGGTAGGCCTTGGCTGCTCATCCATACTACCCCAGAGAGCCTGGCTTCTAGACACTGTCTACATTTCACTAATAAGGGATAACTGGACCTGGGTACCCACTACAAACCAGGCCAGCCTCCTACAGACAGGAACCATCAACAAACAATTTGATCATTTTCTTCCAATCGGGTGCCTCTAATATCAGGTCTCCGTTTTGTGGACAGATCAGTTACTTCAAAACAATCATGCTCAATGTCTTCCAATTTTTCAATCTCAGCATTTTCATTTGGGAGTAGGGTTGCCAGGTTAAGCACTGTACATCTTTTCAATGACACAGTAGTTGACCCCCAAGATGCTTGTCTCGTAGCAAGTAAATATGGCCCCTATCAGGTATTGTGTCTTGGTGTTTGTAAGTAAAACTTCAATGGAGTGAGGGACCATAATATTCAGGGGATGTCCCATCACAATGCCTTCACAATGATGCGAGGCTCTATCCAACTGCTGCGAATACATGCAAACAGCCTGGTAAAGCTGCTGCAACTGGGTCCAACGTTGCTGGAAAATATGCTACTGGCGGTGTACACCTCCGTGGACTTGAGTCAAGGCAGACAAAGAACATTCATCACATGACAAAACAACAAGAAGGGCTTTGTATAGTCAGGCATTCCCAAAGCCGGAGCTTTGCACAAAGTCTCTCTCAATTCAGAAAATGCTTTCATACAGACCTGATCTAACACTATGGGAGCACTAACTTCTTTGTGAGTCAGCTTCTGCAATGGCTTTGAAATGACGGAGTGGATGGTGTTCATGGTGATTCTGGTCTCTTCGGAGCTGATGGGGGTCCAGGTGTTGAGGGTAGTGACGGGGGCTGTTGGTTCAGTGGTGGACTGCGGGGTCTGGGGTCCGAAGCTGTTGTGTAGGTCAACGATCTTTCGATGGAAGAAAGTAGCAAGGGAGTTGCAGAGTTCATGTGAGGGCATGATGGTGTTGGAGCTGGCGCTGGGGTTGGAGAGCTCTTTGACGATGTTGAAGAGTTCTTTGCTGTTGTGGGTGTTGTTGTCAAGTCTCTCTTTGAAAGAGGCCCTTTCGGTGGAGAGGATCAGCTGGTGGTGTTCACGGGTGGCGATCTTGAGGGCTGACATGTTTTCTGCGGTGTGTTCTCTGCGCCAGGTTTTTTCGAGGCTACGGCAGGATTTCTTTTATTCTTTGAGGGCGTCCGTGAACCACGGGGGTTTCCTGATGTTGGTCCCTCTTGGGTGGCTTTTAAGTGGGGTGAGGTTGTCGGCACAGTTGGTGATCCATTGTGTGAGGCTGAGGGCTGCGTTGTTGGCGTCGGTGGTGATGGCTGGTTGGTTTTGGTTCAGAGTTGAGAGGAGCTGCTCTGTGGAGATTTTGCTCCAGGGTCTGCGGGGGATTTGTTGTGTGCGATGGTGGTGGGTCTCCCATTTGAAGGTGAAGTGGATGCATCTGTGGTCGGTCCAGTGTAGTTCAGAGGAGTGGCTGAAGGATATGTGGTTGCTGGCGGAAAATATGGGGTCGAGCGTGTGGCCAGCGGTGTGGGTGGGGGTGTTCACCAGTTGCTTGAGTCCGACGTTGGCGAGGTTGTCGAGCAGGGTGGCGGTGTTGTTCTTGTTGTTTTTCTCCAGGTGGAAGTTCAGGTCCCTGAGGAGGATGTAGTCTGGTGAGGCTAGGGCGTGCGGGCTGATGAAGTCAGTGATGGATTCGCTGAATAGGGCGCGTGGGCCCGGGGGCCTGTAAACGAGAGTTCCTCTGAGGGTGGTTCTGGGGTCGGTGTGGATCTGGAAGTGTATGTGTTCGGCGGCAAGGGGGGTGTCTTCGGTGGTGGTCGTGATGTTGATGGAGTTCTTGTAGATTATGGCGATTCCTCCCCCGATTTGGTTGGCCCGGTCCTTCCGGGCGATCTTGTAGCCATCGGGGATGGCTATGGCGATGTCGGGAGCCGAGGAGGCGTTCATCCAGGTTTCTGTGATGAAGGTGACGTCTGGTGCTGTTGAGTCCAGGAGGTCCCATAGTTCGATGGGGTGCTTGTGGACGGCGCGTGTGTTGAGAAGGATGCACTTGAGGTGGTTGTTGGTGCGAGTGCCGGTAGGAGGTCTGCAGGCTCGGTGGAATGTGTACTTGCAGGCTTGACAGGTGAAGGGTCCATGAGTGCGTTTAGGGCTGGCTTGGTGGCGGGTGGCTGCACGTCTGGGGTTGAGGGCGTTGAGGGAGGCGGCATCGTATCTTAGACGGGTGTTTTGAGTGCGGTGGGGGCCAGGGGTTCTGGCACTGGGCGCGGTCCAGGCGTGGACGGGCGCAGATGGGCTTGCCTTTGGCGCGCCTTTTGGCTGCGCAGCGGCCACCATAAGAGGGAAGGGGGGAGGAAGGGTCAGCTGGGAGGAGGGAGGCAGGAGGGAGGACAACGAATGGGAGCAGGGGACGGGGCCTCACTGGGGCAGCAGCAGGAAAGCGGGAGGCGGGAGAGAGGGAAAGCGGGAGGCGGGAGAGCGGGAAGGCGGGAGGCGGGAGAGCGCAACAGGAGAGAAGAGGAAAATCAGAGGCAGGGCACAACAGGATAGAAAAGGCAAATCAGAAGCATGGCACAACAGGAGAGAAAAAGGCAACAGGAGAGATAAAGGCAACAGGAGAGAAAAAGGCAGATCCGAAGCAAAGCACAACAGGAGAGAAAAAGGCAACAGGAGAGATAAAGGCAACAGGAGAGAAAAAGGCAACAGGAGAGAAGAAGGCAAATCAGATGCAAAGCGCAAAGGTAGAATCTAAGACCTACACACAAGTGGCAGGAGCCTGGGCAGGTGGAGCTGCAGCGGCGGGGAAGTGACCTACCCGAGGGTCAAGGGTTGCTGTCTCTGCCGCGCAGCGGGCGCCATAAGAGGGAAGGGGGGAGGAGGGGTCAGCTGGGAGGCGGGAGGGAGGACAACGAATGGGAGCAGGGGGGGCGGGCCGCGCGGGTTGCAGTGGCGGGAAAGCTGGAGGCGGGAGAGCGGGAAAGCGCGAGGCGGAAGAGCGGAAAGGCGGGAGAGCGCAACAGGAGAGAAGAGGAAAATCAGAGGCAGGGCACAACAGGATACAAAAGGCAAATCAGAAGCAAGGCACAACAGGAGAGAAAAAGGCAACAGGAGAGAAAAAGCCAACAGGAGAGATAAAGGCAACAGGAGAGAAAAAGGCAGATCCGAAGCAAACACATCAGGAGAGAAAAAGGCAACAGGAGAGATAAAGGCAACAGGAGAGAAAAAGGCAACAGGAGAGAAAAAGGCAAATCAGATGCAAAGTGCAAAGGTAGAATCTAAGACCTACACACAAGTGGCAGGGGCCTGGGCAGGTGGAGCTGCAGCGGCGGGGAAGCGACCTACCTGAGGGTCAAGGGTTGCTGTCTCTGCCGCGCAGCGGGCGCCATAAGAGGAAAGGGGGGTAGGAGGGGTCAGCTGGGAGGCAGGAGGGAGGACAACGAATGGGAGCAGGAGGGGCGGGGCCGCACGGGTCAGCGGCGGAAAAGCGGGAGGCGGGAGAGCGGGAAAGCAGGAGGCAGGAGAGCGGGAAGGCGGGAGGCGGGAGAGCGCAACAGGAGAGAAGAGGAAAATCAGAGGCAGGGCACAAAAGGATAGAAAAGGCAAATCAGAAGCAAGGCACAACAGGAGAGAAAAAGGCAACAGGAGAGAAAAAGGCAACAGGAGAGAAAAAGCCAACAGGAGAGATAAAGGCAACAGGAGAGAAAAAGGCAGATCCGAAGCAAAGCACAACAGGAGAGAAAAAGGCAACAGGAGAGATAAAGGCTACAGGAGAGAAGAAGGCAAATCAGATGCAAAGTGCAAAGGTAGTATCTAAGACCTACACACAAGTGGCAGGGGCTTGGGCAGGTGGAGCTGCAGCAGCGGGGAAGCGACCTACCCGAGGGTCAAGGGTCGCTGTCTCTGCCGTGCAGCGGCCGCCATAAGAGGGAAGGGGGTAGGAGGGGTCAGCTGGGAGGCGGGAGGTGGGAGGGAGTACAACGAATGGGAGCAGGAGGGGCGGGGCCGCACGGGTCAGCGGCGGGAAAGCGGGAGGCGGGAGAGCGGGAAAGCGGGAGGCGGGAGAGCAGGAAGGCGGGAGGCGGGAGAGCGCAACAGGAGAGAAGAGGAAAATCAGAGGCAGGGCACAACAGGATAGAAAAGGCAAATCAGAAGCAAGGCACAACAGGAGAGAAAAAGGCAACATGAGAGATAAAGGCAACCGGAGAGAAAAAGGCAGATCTGAAGCAAAGCACAATAGGAGATAAAAAGGCAACAGGAGAGATAAAGGCAACAGGAGAGAAAAAGGCAACAGGAGAGAAGAAGGCAAATCAGATGCAAAGCGCAAAGGTAGAATCTAAGACCTACACACAAGTGGCAGGGGCCTGGGCAGGTGGAGCTGCAGCGGCGGGGAAGCGACCTACCTGAGACGCCATTCTCCCCATTCTTCTTGAGTGCTCAGTTATCATTCTTTTCCAGACTTAATGAAGAGACTTTGCTTTCCTGGACTTTAATGCGGATTCCCAATGCCTTGCTGACTGAACTGATGTCTAATTGACAAAAACTGTCATACTGAATCATACTGAGGCAAGATATAAGACAATGTTATTGGCTGTTATGTCTATTTGCTTGTGTCCCTAGGTACCGACCTCTAATTTTGACAGAGCCATAGGTAGATGTTTTCCAAATTTGTGTTGACTAAATTGTTTTTGCATGAAGCCCAAACATGCTATTCTAATCTGAAGGTTAGTTAGGGTACTCACTGATGATGCTCGCTACATGTAGTAACGGTTGATGTATTTTCTTTGCTGAATCTAAATGTATGTAATTTCTTTTGCGCAGTTATTCTTGCTATTGATTTGTACTGTAACTTTAGAATGTGTAGTGGTCCAAGCTTTGATTAAATTGCGATTCTTTAGGAGATTTCGGCAGCCAGTATTGTTTCTGTATGCTTACCATTTTATTTTGAGACTTAGGGGGTCATTACAACATTGGCGGTAAAAGCCGCTTACCGCCGTGCAGAAGACCGCCAACACACCGCAGCAGCCGCGGAATTCCGCCACAGCTCGAAATCCGACAAAATCCAGACACCCACACAAGTCCGCCACACCAAAGGTCAGTGATAAACTGGCGAAAACAGATCCTCCATCGTCACGCCAACAGAAATACGCCCACACTATCACGACCCACGAATCCACGCTGCGGTCTTTCAACCGCGGTATCCCATTGGCGGTACACACCACCCTGCTCAAAATACACATACACATACAAAACACCGCCACATTGGACAATTCGAAATACACACACCTGATACACATACACATACCACTCCCACACACCCAATACACTATAAAACTCACACCCACATCACCCTCAAACCCCTTTGACCACAATTACAGAGAGAAGGCAAGAGAGAGACACTACAAACCACTACCAAGCATCCACAGGCACACAACACCATCACCCACAGAACTTCCATGCACAACACATCACACACCACTACATATCAGCACACTTATCACCACATACACCACCCCACACATCACCTACACCACCCCATGGCACGGCAAAGACACCCCAGGTTCTCGGAGGAGGAGCTCAGGGTCATGGTGGAGGAAATCGTCCGGGTAGAGCCACAGCTATTTGGAGCACAGGTGCAGCACACCTCAATTGCAAGAAAGATGGAGCTATGGAGAAGAATAGTCGACAGGGTCAATGCAGTGGGACAGCACCCAAGAAATCGGGACAACATCAGGAAGAGGTGGAACGACCTACGGGGGAAGGTGCGTTCCATGGTCTCAAGACAACACATTTGCGGTACAGCGGACTGGCGGTGGGCCCCCACTCCTCCCCCACAACTAGCAACATGGGAGGAGCAGGTCTTGGAGATTCTGCATCCTGAGGGCCTCGCAGGAGTAGGTGGAGGAATGGACTCTGCTAAGTCAAACCTTTAACTACCATATCCCCCACCCCACCTGCATGCTATCACAGACCCCCACCCTCGCCCCCTCCCCTATCACCCCAACTCCTCACTAATGTACTAATGACACAAACCACACATCCCAACACCAAGCCCTGCATGACACAACAAAGCATGGACACCCATCACTAAAGCATGCCCACTGCACATACCCAAACACCCCCCTCAACCATCATCACACAAGCCCCCACACAGGAATGCTAGCACTGGGGTACACGCTCACCCACCCATTGCACACCATGACACACACAGATGCAATAATCATGCTTTTACACCCCTGCAGGACCACTACCCAACGTCACCAGACAGGAGGGTCCAGACATCTCCACCCCACCCACAGAAGAGGCCCACAGTGATGACAGCAGCTCTGTCCAACTGGATCCAGATGACCAGCCCGGACCATCGTGGGCCTCGGGACAGTCAGTTCCCCACACCCAGTCACTGGCCACCACAGAGCTTCCCCCCTCTGGTAACACCAGCACAGCACCCACCCAGCGGGCCCATACCTCCGTCCCCAGGACACGTCAATCAGCTGTGTGTCCACCACTACAGGGAACCCAGGATAACCCACCACCTCAACACCAACAGGGACCTGGGGGCAGTGGTAGTGGGCACACGGTCCAGGGGACGGAGGCCCAGGAACACAGGGGAACTGGGAGGGCTGCTGTGCGACAGGGGGTCGGACAGGCCTAGGGAACCCACTCTCCACGAGGCCCTCTCCTCCATCATGGGAGCATACCACCACTCCCAGGAGACGATGGCAACGGTCCTGGCCAAGTTTCAGGAGACCCAGCGCATGCAGGAGGAACAGTATTTGGGGTTCAGAGAGGAACTCAGAACCATCAGCTCCACCCTGGGCACCATCGTAGGGGTGTTGAAGGAAGTACTCAACACCAGGAGGGACACTCTGGCACTCCAAAGGGCCACTGACACTAGCCTGGAGGATGAACTGCCCACCACCTCCGCCGGCACTAGTGGACAGGAGGCACCGCCACAGGACCACCACACCAGCACCCCACCCTCTGCAGATGGAGAACCACCCCGCAAGCGGTCCCTGAGATCCAGGAACAAGACAGTGCACGATGCCAAGACCCACGCCAAGAAATGAGACCACCCTGATTGTTATCCCACTGTCCCACTTTGTAACCCTGTCCAAATTTAAACTGCCCCAGCTCCACTTCCTATGCCCATATGGGCAATGCACCTGTGAGACTAATAGACTGGACTCTGCCATGGACATTCCTCCACCATCACCCCAGCCCATTTAACAACCCCCCTCCAATATTTAGCACATCAATAAACACCCTCGAAGCACAAAACAACCTGGAGTCAGTCTGTGATTTCGAAAATGTGTATTAGCAATGACAGTGACAAAATGCGTTTTCAAATGTAATGTCAACATACCTATGTCACACATCGCAAGTCCATGAGGAATCTAAGCAGATGACACACGTTGGAAACCACACCTATGAAACCGTACGGAAATGTACAACTCAGTTACCATATACTGGTTGAAATCGACAGACAGGATAGAGGTAGAAGTATGAAAGTACTCGTAGTAGGGAGGAATGTGTTCTCACCTGTGTGTCACTGGAAATATTGCTGGATAACTGAGTCCCTGTTGTCAATGTCTTCTTCCTCTGCTTCCTCCTCATCACTGTCCACAGGCTCCACAGCTGCCACAACACCGTCATCTGGGTCATGCTCCTGCAGAAAAGGCACCTGTCGTTGCAAAGCCAAGTTGTGAAGCATACAGCAGGCCACGATGATCTGGCACACCTTCTTTGGTGAGTAGAATAGCTATCCACCTGTCATATGCAGGCACCTGAACCTGGACTTCAGGAGGCCGAAGGTGCTTGATCACCCTTCTAGTCCGCCCATATGCCTCATTGTAGCGTTCCTCTGCACTGGTCCTGGGATTCCTCACTGGGGTCAGTAGCCATGACAGGTTGGGGTAACCAGAGTCACTTAATAACCACACCCGGTGCCTCTGGAGTTGACCCATCACATAAGGGATGCTGCTATTCTGCAGGATGTAGGCGTCATGCACAGAGCCAGAGAACATAGCATTTACCTGGGAGATGTACTGGTCTGCCAAACATACCATCTGTACATTCATCGAATGATAACTCTTCCGGTTCCTGTACACCTGTTCACTCCTGTGGGGGGGGGGGACCAGAGCTACATGGGTCCCATCAATGGCACCTATAATGTTAGGGATATGTACAAGGGCATAGAAGTCACCTTTAACTGTAGGCAAATCCTCCACCTGAGGGAAAACGATGTAGCTCTGCATGTGTTTCAGCAGGGCAGACAACACTCTGGACAACACGTTGGAAAACATGGGTTGGGACATCCCTGATGCCATGGCCACTGTTGTTTAAAATGACCCACTTGCTAGGAAATGGAGCACTGATAGCACCTGCACTTGAGGGGGGATCCCTGTGGGATGGCGGATTGCTGACATCAGGTCAGGCTCCAACTGGGCACACAGTTCCTGGATTGTGACACGGTCAAACCTGTAGGTGATGATCAAATGTCTTTCCTCCATTGTCGACAGGTCCACCAGCGGTCGGTACCCCGGAGGATTCCGCCATCTCCTCACATGTACCAGCAGACGGTGCCTAGGAATGACAACAGCGACCACAGAGTCAAACAACTCAGAGGTATGTACCCACAGTCTACACAGAACACCATTCATACACAAAATGGGGCCTGTATTTGTGTTGTGAGACAAGGCCTAGGTCTGTATGACGCAGTTGGTAATTAGGGCATGTGGGCCCCAGAAATGGCGGCTGCCTGACCTCTAAAGTGGGACAATGGGATGTGAGGTAATTGTACACCGTCGCGGTAGGCGGTCCAAGACCGCGGCGCAATGCTGCATTGGTTAACATTGGACCCTAAGGGTCCCAGGAGCCAATGACGATGTACGCTGGCGGTGATGGTACGCACCGCCGCGGACGTGACCGTCGCGGACGTGACCGCCATTTTCTGACTGTTGAATCACTCAATACCTGATCTTGGACAGGAGAGGACCTACACTGCAAGTGCTGCTGTGACCTCGGTCTGGAAGAGACAATGGCTCGTGCGTCTGAGGAAAGGGCCCCTGCCTTCACTGCAGAGGAGTTGGAGAAGCTCGTGGACGGGGTCCTCCCCCAGTACACTCTACTCTATGGTCCTCCAGACCAACAGGTAAGTACACTGGGAGCATGTTGTATGGGCTATGCCTGTGTGGAGAGGGCTGGTTGTAAGAATGAAGGGGGCACAGTTCTGCGTGCATGAAGGACTGTGAATGCATGTGCCACATGGCAACGGTAGGGATGGGGGCCAATCGCTTAGACGGTGCAGTTGTTAATGACTTCTCTTCTTCCCCTGTACATGTCATGTAGGTCAGCGCCCACCAGAAGAAGGATATTTGGTGTGCCATCGCCAAGGATGTCCGGACCCTGGGGGTCCACCACAGACGGAGCACCCACTGCCGGAAAGGATGGGAGGACATTCGCCGCTGGAGCAAGAAGATGGTGGAGGCTCAGCTGGGGATGGCCTCCCAACGTGGGAGGGGTGCCCGTCGAACCATGACCCCCCTGATGTTCCAGATCCTGGCGGTGGCCTACCCTGAGTTGGATGGGCGCTTGAGGGCATCACAGCAGACACAAGGGGGTGAGTACACTATCATTCAGCGGACTTTGCGCGCAGTGAAGGTGTCTGGGTGGGGGAGGAGGGCTGTGGGTTTCCCTAGCCAGGGCGAGTTCTGTAGGCTAGGCCCCTCCGTAATGCAGGCCATGTGGCACCCCAGCCCACCTCTGTAGAGTGCCAAGTACAGGTATTCATGCCCCTGTGTGACCTATGTGTGCAGATGTCGTCCATAGCCATGTAGGCCATATCCCAGGAATTGCATCTGTAGAGCCCAACAGCGCGACTTAGTGCAGGGGGCTGCTGTGTCTGTATTGTCCACCAACGGTAGCGGTAAGCCATGCAATCAACCGGTCTTTCTTCTGTCGTCGTCCCCCTTTTGTGGTCTCCCTGTTCTTGTGTGCATCAGCATCATCAGGCGGAGGTACAGTGGCACTGGAGCACGAGGGAGCTGCATCCCACATGGCCATGGAGGCCCACACCACGGACTCAGAATACACCAGTGGGACGGAGGGCGAGGGGAGCACCATGGCGGTCGCAGGATCTGCAACGAGCGACACAGACTCGTCCTCCAATGGGAGCTCCTTTGTGGTGGCGGCAAAATCTGTGCCCCCCACTTCTACAGGTACAGCCGCCACCCCCCCTACCAGCCCCGCCCTGCCAGCAGCCCCTCAGCCTTCGCCCCGTGCCCGCTCACCCAGGAGGGTGGGCATCACCTTCGCCCCAGGCACCTCAGCCCCTGCCCCTGTCACCTCTGCTGCCCTCAGTGAGGAGGCCATTGACCTCCTCAGGTCCCTCACTGTTGGGCAGTCTACCATTTTGAATGCCATCCAGGGTGTAGAAAGGGAATTGCAACACACAAATGCATTCCTGGAGGGCATTCATTCTGGTCAGGCTGCCCTTCATCGAACCCTGCAAACTCTGGCCCCAGCACTGATGGCAGCCATTGTCCCTGTGTCTAGCCTCCCCCCTCCAACTTCCTCCACCCCAACCCAATCCCCTGTACCTCAGCCTATCCCAAGCACACCTACAGACCAGCATGCACACACGTCTACACACAAGGGAAGCTCAGGCAAACATAAACACTACACATCCCACAGGCACTCACGCAAGCATCACACACATACAGACACACCAACATCCACTGCCTCCACTGTGTCCCCCTCGTCGTCGTCTCCCTCCTCCCTCTCAGTCTCATCTACACTCACACCTGCATGCACTACCACTACAGCCACTACGTCCCACACCAGCACACCCACCACCACACCCGCTTACGTGCACTCACCACCCCCACTCCCATTTACACGTCGCCTGTGTCCTCTCCCAGTGTGTCTGTGACGCCCCCTCCCAAGATACACAAACGCAGGCACACACCCACCCAACAGCCATCCACCTCACGACAGCCTCCAGCCCATGCACCTGCACCCAAATCCACAAAGCGTACACCTCCTACAACCACCACCTCTTCCTCCACTCCCAAACCCCCTCCATCTACCCATCCCAGTGTCTCCCAAAAACTTTTCCTGGCCCCCCTTGACCTATTTCCCACCACCCCCCCGTCCAACTCATAGGTCCCGTACTAGCACCTCAGCCAAAAAATCTCCGGGACCAGTGGTGCCTGTTGTTACAGGTATGTGGAATGCACCGGCCACCAGGCCAGCCAGTGTGGCACGGAGCCACAGCACAGCCAGTCCCCCCCCTTGTGAAGCACCAGAAGTTGAACAGTGCCCGGTGGGAGAGGGGGAAGACTCTAGCCAGCAAAGCCGCTCACAAGGGTCCCGGGGGGAGTCTCAACTCAGCTGTGACTCCTCCCAAGGTGGGGAAGGGGCAGAAGAAATCTCCAAAGTCTGGGAGGAGCAGCACGGCGGAGAGGACCGCCATCATCCCCGCTGCCCAGGAGGCCACCGCCAGAGTCACTGGCCAGGAGGCCAGCCCCATCGTCACTGGCCAGGAGGCCACCGCCAGAGTCACTGGCCAGGAGGCCAGCCCCATTGTCACTGGCCAGGAGGCCACCGCCAGCCCCAGAGTCACTGGCCAGGAGGCCAGCCCCATTGTCACTGGCCAGGAGGCCACCGCCAGAGTCACTGGCCAGGAGGCCAGCCCCATCGTCACTGGCCAGGAGGCCACCGCCAGCCCCAGATTCACTGGCCAGGAGGCCACCGCCAGCCCCAGAGTCACTGGCCAGGAGGCCACCGCCAGCCACAGTCCAGCTGGCCAGGAGGGCCTCGCAAGCCACAGCCCAGCTGACCCATGAAGGACCGCCTTGGCAAGCACCGCTGAACAGGCCAGGGACCGCTGAACAGGGCAAAGACTGCCATGGAATGCACCGCTGAACAGGTCTGACACTGGCAACGCAAGCACCGCTGAACAGGCCAGGGACCGCTGAACAGGGCAAAGACCGCCATGGAATGCACCGCTAGCCCATTTGCGGCAGGGGCAGTGACGCAACTGGGGCCATCACAGGCTGTGTGCTGCACTCTGGGCACCAGTCCCCCTCCAGAACCAGTGGAGACTGTTATCCACTTGAGAGACTGTGGCTTTGCACTCCCCAGGATTGAACAGTGGGCAAACCACCCACTGTAGAGACTTGAGAGATTGTGGCTTTGCACTCCCCAGGATGGTACAGAGGGCAAACCACCCACTGTAGAGACTTGAGAGACTGTGGCTTTGCACTCCCCAGGATTGAACAGTGGGCAAACCACACACTGTAAAGACTTGAGAGACTGTGGCTTTGCACTCCCCAGGATGGTATAGTGGGCAAACCACCCTCTGTAGAGACTTGAGAGACTGTGGCTTTGCACTCCCCAGGATTGAACAGTGGGCAACCCACCCACTTGAGAGATTTGAGAGACTGTGGCTTTGCACTCCCCAGGATTGAACAGTGGGCAAACCATCCATTGTAGAGACTTGAGAGACTGTGGCTTTGCACTCCCCAGGATACATCATTGGGCATGGAGCCCCCTCGTGGATCAGGCGTGGTGCACTCATCCGGCTGAGGTGCCCCCCCTTCCCTTCCCCCTGAGGTGCCTGTTGTATTCCTATCTGATGCTCCAGCAGTGTTCTCTCCGTTTTGATCAGGTATCTTGTGTGGGCCTCGCCCATGCATTTTGGGTCCAGTGGTCCACGGACAATGAATGGTGCATTACCTGCACTACTAATCGTGGTGTATATTTTGTTGATAGTGTATATATGTATATATTTGCTTCCTGTATTTTGATATATTACAATGGTTCAACTCATTTCCTTTTGTGTTTGCATTCTTCCGGGGGGGTTGGGGGGGTTTCTGTAATGTATGGATATGCATTGGTGTGTGTTTTGTAGTGGGTGAGGGTCGGGGTGGGGGTTGGGATGTTGGTTGTGTGTGTCCCTTTGTTTTTGCCTCCCCTATGTCGTAGGTGCAGTACTCACCGTGCTCTTTGCCGCCGGCGTTGCTGATCCTCGTATAGGAGCAGGAAGACTATCGCTGGCAGAATATGGAGTTCCTGCTCCCTGGTGACCCTCTTCCTCGTGGGGTGTGTAGAGGTGAGCGTTTTCCCTTTGAAATGGCTGTTTCCGCCGTGTTTTTATCCGCGGTGAATCCGCCCCGGAAAAGGTGGCGGATTGGTAGGTTGTGATACTGTGGGCTGTACATTGTCCTCCGCCTGTCTGTTGCCGGTGACCGCCGCGCTGTTTGTCTGTACCGCTGTGGCGGTTGGAGTGTTAAAGTGTCTGTCTTTGTTGGCGGTTCCCGCCACGGTCATAATTGCAATTTTTTTACCGCCGGCCTGTTGGCGGTTTCACCTTTCCTTCCCCCATCGCGCAGGCCCCTTTGGCAAGCGCGCACGTTGTGCTGTTATCAAATGTTCAACCATTCCTATACTTTGTGGTAGTTTATATGCGTTATCACTTTCTAAGCCTAAATAAGCCTTTTAGAGCGATATACGTGCTCCCCTAAGGCAGATAATGCTTATATTTGAATCTGGATTAAAGTCAATGAAAACAGCTTTTAAATACTGCGGGGAGTGTTTTAAACATCATTTGGCGTGCTTTAGCATACAAGCGGGCTAGTGATATTTGTCTTGAAAATCAATGGTTCATGAGCTAGGAAATGCTTCAGAAAATGTGCTGTTATCAAATGTTCCACCATTCCTATACTTTGTGGTAGTTTATATGCGTTATCACTTTCTAAGCCTAAATAAGCCTTTTAGAGCAATATACGTGCTCCCCTAACAGGTCATGTCCTTGGGGTGTGCAACCAGATCACAAAACTGCCTTGATGCCCTATTGCATGGAGCAATGATATCCCTTTTTTGCTTTAGTGGTGTGGAGAAGCTAATGCCAAAGATCTTGGCTAGTTATGCGCTGCGCGCGCGTGAATGGTCAATTTCATGGCACACGTATCCTTGGCTGCAGCACACAGAGACCGCACACTGCCGCACACAGTGGAAAAAAATTAGAGGGAACATTGGTTGTAATGACCACCTAAGTTACATGATATTAGCATTGTAAATATAGGGAAATAAACACCTTAACAATAACATAAATGTTGATTCATGGCAGAGAGGTCATGGTGTGTGGAAAACTACTGACTCTTATGATTGTGGATGCTATTGATTGTTATTGCTATTGATTTGTATTGGTTTGGGGTCTCAAGGTGGGAACTTCTCTAAGCGCAGTCAACAGGTTCATCAACCTACAAACGCATCCCCTTATAAATTAATGTCAATTAACCAAATAAGGTCTGACGCGCTAACATCCTCACCAATGACAAAACCATTGGTGAACTGAAAGGCAAGTCAGTATTCTTGTAATCCCTGCACGTGGCCTAGATTATTATTATAGATGGAGAACATTATAGTTTATTGAATCAAACATAGAAGGTGCTTGTACAGGAAACATCCTGAAGTCAAGTATGTAAAACTACACTCACATGCGATAATAAACAAAAGGGATGCTTTGTGAAATAAAATGTTTGCCTAAATTCAGGCAATTTGGACAACCAGGGAAGCCAGCATTGATTCCAGGTTATCTGGGTTCACATTTTGAAAGTCCACCACCAGATATAGATCTCTATTTCTCTCTCTCTCTCCTTTTACAGTCTTTTATTCGTAGCAGACAAACAGACACGGACATAGCAGACCGACTCCGGGACCCCAGACTCAACCGAAAAACCAAGAATGCATTTATTTTGAGGGGATGTCACTCCCTATTAACTCCGTAGGCACCATATTTCTGTTGCTAAATGTATGATTCTAATCGTATTTTGAACAGCAGATGGCGCTAATATCCCACAATTGAGACATGCCTAACTGCATGAAAAACACCTGCGACTGTTAAAAAGTTGAGACAGGGTTTTCGCAGATCAAGCTTTTATTGACTGTTACACAATCCGGAAAAGTTAAAGGAATCATTTTCTATTTTTTCCTGCCAGTAAAATAATAAATAAAATTGGAAAATCTATTTAAATTGTTATTGCCATTCACCTGTCCACACGCATTTCTATGCGTCTTAAAGTAGCCTCTCTTTTCTGTTCTTTAGATAGTGGCGAGACTGCAAGTGCCTAGAAGTCTCATTATGGCTAGCTTCTAAGCTATAGAAATTACCAAAGGCGTTAGCGTACGAGAGTTTTAGGGCAACCAAAGAGAACAGCGCTATTGAAATACTCCTTTAAGTGCGATACGTTACATTTTAACTCATTAGATTTTGCATCCCAGATTCACTCGCAATAAGTGATGCAACCGACGCTAAGTCTTGCTTGACATTTACTTTCCAGCGCAATAGGGGCCATATTTATACCTTTTGACGCAAAACTGCGCTAATGCAGTTTTGCGTCAAAAAAATTAGCGCCGGCTAACGCCATTCTGAAGCACCATGCGGGCGCCGTATTTAATCAATGATGTTAGCCGGCGTTAGCTGCCGGCCCTGCCTGGTGTGCGTGGAAAAAAACGACGTACACCAGGCAGCGCCGGCGTAGGGAGATATGGGGCTTGGGCGTCAAGAAATGGGGCAAGTCAGGTTGAGGCAATTTTTTCGCCTCAACCCGATTTGCGCCATTTTTTTTCACTCCCAACCCCCATAGAAATGACTCCTGTCTTAGCAAAGACAGGAGTCATGCCCCCTTGCCCAATGGCCATGCCCAGGGGACTTCTGTCCCCTGGGCATGGTCATTGGGCATAGTGGCATGTAGGGGGGCACAAATCAGGCCCCCCTATGCCACAAAAAAAAAAAAAAAAACACTTACCTGAACTTACCTTAATGTCCCTGGGATGAGTCCCTCCAGCCTTGGGTGTCCTCCTGGGGTGGGCAAGGGTGACAGGGGGTGTCCCTGGGGGCATGGGAGGGCACCTCTGGGCTCCTTCAGTGCCCACAGGTCCCTTAACGCCTGCCTTTTGCAGGCGCTAAAAAACGGCGCAAAAGCGGCCGTACGTCATTTTTTTTGACCCGCCCACTCCCGGGCGTGGATTTTGCCCGGGAGTATAAATCCGACGCACATGCCTCGGAGTCGATTTTTTAGACGTGAACACCTACCTTGCATCTCATTAACGCAAAGTAGGTGTCCACGCAAAAAAATGACGCCAAAGTATAAATATGGAGTTAGTTTTGCGTCGAAATTGCGTCAAAAAAAACGACGCAATTCCGGTGCAAACGGAGTATAAATATGCCCCTAGGTGTTTTCGCTGTAAAAAAAATCGTCTGACATTGCTTTGTATGACTTTATGTCAAGAGGTTACTAGAGTCGATCAGCACAAATACCATAGGTTTCAGCGCAAACTGCTGTGATAGCCAGACCTAAGTTTGAGTCAAAATCTAATGCATGCATGAACATGTGGAAATGTGTTAATTTCTCAAAACAATCAACACATTCCATATGTACTATAGTGCACAGCATGCATGCAAAGCAAGGATCCTGCCAAGTTTGTCTAGGAACTTGAGCTGGAAGAACACGCCTCCAGCACAAATACTATGGTGGCCACTGCACATTTGCCTCCAAGCCATTTTAAGAGACTATGGGCAAGATTTACAAGGCCCTAGCGCCACCGGAACGGCACTTTTTGCCACACTCCGGTGGCGCTGACCACTTCTCTATATTTACAAAAAGATGTAATGCCACTTTTTGTGGCTTTATGCCTCCTTGTACATATGGGCACCTCAGAGGGGTATGCAATGGATATTGCAGTAGGCGTTCCACCACAACACCCTTTGCTTTTGACACTGCCCCAGATTTACAAGAAATCGTAATTCTCAGGTAGCACCAACATCTAACACAACCCCAGGGGTGGCATTAGCATGGCACAACAAGGAGGAATACTTTTGTTCCTCCTCATTATTTGCTTTTGCAGCACACATAGAAGAAGCAAAATGCCATGGATGATTGTTTATGTGCAGGAAGGGATACCTTCCTGCAGATTAACAATCACACCTCCTATGGTGCAAGGATGCCTGTGCTGGCGGCGGCTGCTTAATTTAGCGCCAGCTCAGGGGGAAACGGTGGGGTGCGCCGTATTCATGTAAATATGGCACATCCCTTTGTTTCAAAACTAGAGCAGCATAGCACTGCTAATTTTGGTTCAGCACCGCACTGCACCAGTTTCTTATAAAACTGGCCCTATGCGTCATACAAGGCAGACTGTGTGTCAGTGCAGGAGATCACTGCAGCATCAGGCCAATCTTAGTAAACATACATCTACACTGTGTTTTTCCACACACAACAGCAAATTTGATTGTGCGCCCCTCTGGTAACGCCCTGGGCAGAGAACAGTAACACTTCGATGAAACAAATATTAGTTTGTATTTGGACAGCCTACGGGAATGTTTGATTTTCATGCAATGATTACTGTTTTATGTCCAAGTGTTTTGTGGCTGGCATATTGTTCGTGGTGCACATGTGGGTATCCTTTCACTCTATCCTTACACAGCCTTATCCACTCACGGCTGCTACCAGGAAGGGTTGGGGCAGCAGAGTGTGAACAGGAGGTGAGGGGCAGTTAAATAAAATAAAATAAAAAACTTACCTGCCCCTACGTGATGCGCCGCTCTGCTCCAGCCATCTTGTCTTCTCTCCCCAACCAATCACGCTGCTTCTTTCATGCTGTTACACAGCATGAAAAAAGTGCTGCGATTGGACTGAGTGGGCAGAAATGCTTCGCAGGGAGAGAGTGGGGCACTCTGATTGGTCTCCACCCAGATGTAAAATACTAACCGGGTGGAGAGTGTCTAAGTGCGCACATACCATACCTCCTCCACTTGACGTGGAGGATACTGCCCCCCCCCCGCCCTACGATGGTGGAAAAGTAAAGGGATAATAAAACACTTTGATTATCCCTTTATTTTTCTGCTTTTCGTCCGTGGGGCTATCCCTGGTCTTATCTTTGTTGCATGGCTAGGATTCCTCACTGTTTAATCTCATATTTTCCAGGTATTCTGTTTTTTTTAGAGTGGCGGAGATTGAGATTCATTTGCTTGACTGGGTATGGTATGTTAGCACCTGGGTGATGACCAAAGTGAACTGTTCACAGCTCATGGTGTCATGAAGATGTAGTAACTGGTAAAACAAGTCATTGGGTTAATGCAGCCATAGCAATCTGAATATCGAAAGTCACAGTTGTGAAAAACATTTCACTTGAAATCAGTATCCAGAACTGAAAAATCAAGACATGCAATATATGTGTGTACTAGTTGCATTTATTGAAAAACAATAGCATTTCTGTAAGATTGTCTGCACATAGGAAACCGACCATATATTATAGGCTCAGGGGGTCACTTGAAGCTGTAGAATTGAAGTTATTGACAGAGAGTTCAGAAAGAGAACAAGAAGTACATTTACATAAGGGTCTCCCACCTTTTCTGTAGTAAGAGTTACTTATGTTCAGTAAAATCATCCCAAGCTACTAAAATCATTACCATTGTAATAGTGAATACATCAAACAAAATTATATTAGTGGCCATTGTCAATAGCGATTACCTCAACGTATTTAACAGACTTGACAGCGATATTGTAAAAAAAAAGCTTTGTCAATTTGGAGTGCTCTCTAGAGAAATACATACCATCCCTAGCTGCAGTGCCCCTGACATCAAGGTAATAACATTAATAATAAGTCTCTTCAATGCCACAAGCTTTAGCACTCAAATTCTGAAAATACACACGTTTTCATCTCAAATACACACTCTGAATTTTGGTCTGCATATATTAGTTCAGCCAAGCAAAATAATCTAATTTAGTAGCTCGGGCAGCACACACGACAGCTAATTGCAGATAACACACACACACACACACACAATAACAAATGACTAGCACGATTAAATTATATTATTAGATATTAGTTTACAAATACACACATACACACATGCACACACACACACACACAATAATATAAGAATAGCACGATTAGATAGTATTAGTAGATTACAACAGAAGACAGTAAACACTTTAAACAATTACACATCTCTAGGCTGTCCTGTTCCCAGTGGTAATTTGTTGTGGGTGATGTATCTTAGCAAGGCTTGGCTGCTAGAGCTCATGCTGCCACGTTCTAGAGTGTAGAATGTTTTCATGTGAAGAGAAGGGCAGTTGCTGCAGGAGTGGAAACAGAGAGGACGTGTATGGGGTTGCTTGCTCTCATCTAATAAATTGAGTTTCAACTACAATTTGGATCCTGGATCATTCATAAAATCTGGCGACGAGGATGGGATCCACAGGTTTATTCAGGCTCAGGATTTAAAGTTTGGACTGGGAGCTGTTTCAACCCCGGTCCTCGTACATTATGTGCGTGCTGTGTCAAATCGTGGACAAATAAGGAACCGATCGTGACTGGCGTGGCTGATTGCTGCTGGACCAACATCGTGTTGTGTTTTCTTGGACCCTGCGTTATCGTGCAGACTCTGTGTGGCACAGGATATTGTGCATGACCACAGAGATGTTGGTGTATGGGGAGCGTTGTGGACTTGTCAAGCGCAGTTGCTGATATCATCCCCGTACCTGACAACTGCGTGGTGCGCCTACTAGCACCACGGGTCGGGATGCAACGGTAAAAGGAATCGTGAGCACCGTTGCATTGGAAAGAAACGTGCGTGTGTGTGCGTTTATTCAATTTATCGTATAATTCGGAGCCACGGAAGGCTTGCAACACTTCCCTGAGCTCTGTGACGCAGAAGCATGAGGTGACCTCGGATGTCCCTAGGAACGAAGACGCTGCAGGTGACCTCGGCATTCCTAGGAGACGAAGGACGCTACAACGTGAGGTATCAGTTCACGTCGGGCATTCCTAAGAACAAGGAACGCTGACGTGAGGCGGAGGTTCACGGATTGCTGGAGCGTCCCTAGCAACAAATAGGACGCTACAGCGTGAGACGTCACGCTGAATTGCAGAGACGTCAGTTTCCTGAACAATGCCCGGAATACACCGGGCATTGGTAGCAAGAAGGATTTTTAGGCGGCTTAGAATCTGAAGCAGAGTGGACTAAGAGCGACATCTGTATTGCAGCGGATCCAAGTTTTTTTTTGGACAATGGTGACTACCTTTATTATTTTAGTTTGTTTTGTGTGAAATTGCAATGTTATAAGTATTCTTCATTCGGTTGTTATGTAAATTGAGCAATTATTGAAATAGTGCTATTCCTGGGCTATTAAGGGGGATTGAATCAACACCATGGATGCATCCATCTTAGCCCCACATAAGTTTTTACAAAATCCTGGATCTCCTGTAATGGCTTGGGAGGATTGGCGGGAATCCTTTGAAACTTATTTGGAGGCGGTGGGAGGTGCAACTTTTGAAGCTTCGAGGAAACTAGCGCTGTTGAAACACTGCTTGGGAATTGAGGGTAGGAAGGTTTTAAAAACTTTACATAGAGCTACGCGAGGTGGACCTAGTATCCATGAAGGGGATGGTAAGGGAATGTCTGAGGTTGACGATGTGGCGACTGATGTGTATGCGAGTGCAATGAAAGCTCTTGAGGATAACTACGGCAAAAAAAACAGTGTTGTAGTGGAGAGGCATAAATGGTTTTCAAGGGTTCAGTTACCAGGGGAGACTGTAGAGCAGTACATATCTGCGTTGAGAACACTGGCTGTTACATGTAAATTTAAAGATCTACATGAGGAAATTGTGCGTGATCAATTCATAAATAGAACGAATAATGAAAAGATTCAAGAAAAGCTGTTGGAGCTTAAAGATCCATCCTTGCAGAAAATTATTAATATAGCAAGGTGCATAGAAAATACATATAGATATGTCAAAGAGTTGAACAATGAGCGTTGTCAAGAGAACACAGGTAATGGGAAAATAAGTGTAATACACAAGGGACGTAATGATGTCACTGTGAAAGACAGTCTGAGTGCAAAAGAAAAACGGTTATGCTATAGGTGTGGTAGTACCAAGCACATGGCTGATGCGATACAGTGCTCAGCATTCAAGGCCAAATGTTTCAGATGCAAGAAAGTGGGACATTTTTCTCTAATGTGTAAAGCAGAGCATTTAAAAGGAAATGGACAGAAGGTGAATTTGGTGAATGCGTATGATAGGGATGATGCGGACGGTGAAACTGGTAACAATGCTATTGAGGTACTGGTGGTATCAGATGAGATGCTGGATACTTCAAAGGTTATAGGGGTGGGAAAGGATAGGTATCACCCTCCTGAATGTTTTCTGGAAATTAATGGGGTCAATGTCCTTCTGTGGGCAGATTCATGTTCACCTTACACCATAGTTGACAAACAGGTGTGGAAGGATATAGGTGCATGCGAATTGTTACCTGCCGATGTGGAACCGGAAGGTTATTGTGGAACTAGGTTGCCTATGATGGGTTACTTCAATGGTCAATTAAAATATAAAGATAGAATGGCAAAAGGAAAGATGTATGTAGTGGAAAAGGGTAAGGCACTGTTGGGTTGGAGAGAACAAAAAGCTTTGGGCATAATTTTAGACCCTAACCATCCGGATCAGGTACTATTGACTGCAGCTGGTGATGTATGGCGTGAAAGATTTCCTAAGTTGTTTACAAAGGAGTTAGGATGCTTAAAGAAATTCGAGCATCGTATAATTGTGAAAGCAGGGAGTGTGCCTAAGTCACACAAGGTGCAAAATGTTCCTTTAGTCCTGAGAGGACAACTTAAGGAGGAGTTGGATCGGTTGTGTACAGCTGGTGTAATCGATCCAATTGAGTCATCTGATTGGCTTAGTCCCATTGTTCTAGCTCGGAAACAGAATGGAAAGGTACGTATCTGTGTGGACTTGAGGGATCTTAATCAAAGCATTTGGGTACACTGCCATCCCTTACTTCATATAAATGTGATGATTTTGAGCGTCAAGAATGCTAAGTACTTTTCATCCTTCGATCTTTCGAGTGCAGATCACCAGATCAAGTTACACCCAGAGCCAAGGCACCTCACCTCATTCATAACACCAGAAGGTGCATTCCAGTTTTTACGTATGCCCTTTGGATTGGCTTCAGCCTTCTCAGTGTTCCAGAGGCTGATGAATAAAATCTTAGAGGGTGAAGGGAACGTTTTGGTGTTCCAGGACGACATTTTAGTGTGGGGTGGCAGTGAAGAGGATCACAACCTCAGATTGAAGAGAGTCTTGTTCAAGTTGCAGGGTGCCGGTTTGACTGTGGGAATTGATAAATGCAAGATAGGGGTTCAACAAGTGGATTATTTGGGACATACGTTGTCTGCAGAAGGTGTGAAACCCAAAATGAAGCATTTGGAAGTAATAGAGTCAGCTCTGGCTCCGGTAAATAAGGAACAATTACGTTCATTTTTGGGTTTGGCTGAGTATTACTCTAGGTTTATGCAAAATTTTGCTGTTAAAGTACATGTATTAAGGGAACTAATGAAAAAAAGTATACGATTTGAATGGTCACCTGAATGTCAGGAGGCTTTCGTGAATATCAAATCGGATATTGTACATGCAGTGGCTTTGACACAGTTTGATCCACAGGATTTGTCAATAGTGATGGTAGATGCTAGTGCTTATGGCCTTGGAGCAGTCTTACAGCAGAACAGACAAGGATATCAAAGGATCATTGCTTTCGGTCCCGTTCCCTCAAAGGCGTGGAACCTACTTATTCGGTGATCAAAAGAGAGGCACTAGCTTGCTGGTAGGGTGTTGATCACTTTAAAACTTATGTTTGGGGAACTACGTTCGAAGTAAGAACGGATCACAAACCATTGATTGATATACTCACAACTAAGGGAGCTGGCAGAGCAACACCTAGAATAGCCAAATGCTTGTACCGTCTGCAAGAGTATAATTTCAACTTGAAATATGTTCCTGGCAAGAAGAATTGTAGTGTTGATTGTTTATCTAGATTGCCACTACAGACTAATAGTGGGGGCACTGAGGAAAATGGTCAGGACTGGTTAGGGGCAAATGTTGATGAATCTTGTCAGGGTGCAATAACGAAGAAGGAATGGAAATGTGTCGTTTTGAAGGATGATATATTGAAGCAGGTATCTGAGCATTTGTCCGAGTCAGTTGGATCTGCCAGGGGTGGAAGGTTGGATTGTGGAGAATACAAGTTGGTTTGGTCAGAATTGTCAGAATTAGATGGTATTGTGAGAAGAAACAGGAGATTAGTAGTTCCCACTAGTTTGCGTGTGAGACAGCTCACGTTGTTGCATGAAGGACATGGAGGTATGTCGAGCATGAAGTGAAGGGCTCGAGCCGATTTCTGGTGGCCTGGAATGGATAAGGATGTGGAAAGATTTGTGTGTGCATGTGTAGCGTGCATGTGTAGTAACAAAAGTCATAAATTAGAAGAAGCAACCATAGTAGCTTCTCAATTTCCCGGAGAAGCCCTGGCAGAAATTAGCTATTGATATTTGTGGTCCATTCAGCAGCAGAGGTGTAGAAGGTAAATGGGCCATTGTGCTCGTTGATTATTTTTCTAAATGGCCTGAGGTGGCGTTTGTAAGGGACATTAAGTCTGAGAGTGTGATAAGTTTCTGTAAGGAAATTTTTATGAGAGAGGGCTACCCGGGGTGCTTGGTTAGCGACAATGGTCTGCAGTTTGTTGCTGATAACTTCCGACAATTTATGAAGGAAGCTGGCATTGCCCATCATAGAACAGCTGTTTACCATCCCAGGGAAAACGGTTTAGTGGAGAGATTTAACCGTGTGTTGAAAGAATGTGTTCAGTTAGCTGAAGGTGATGGTGAAAATATATTGGACGCAGTCAAAGAAATGTTGTGGAATTACCGCAACACACCTCATACGGCTACAGGTGTGACTCAATTTTTTCTGTTGAAGGGAAGAGAAGCCAGCACAGCAGTAACGCCTGCTTGGATGCGCAAAACCGTGCTTACAAAGTCAGACAAGAGTAGTTTGATGCGAGATGTAGTCCGTAGAGTAGCAGTGCATCAGGGAAAGTATGTTCAGAGACACAACAGAGTTAGGAAAGATAGTCGCAAGTTCGAAGTGGGTGGCTGGGTGAGGACGATGTTGGTGGGTGTACGGAAGCACAACAGCAAATGGTCTGAACCTAAGGAAATTAGGAAAGTGTGGGGTAATTGTGTATGGTTCAGTGATGGTAAGAAATGGAATGTGAGGAAAGTCACATTGTGCAATGAATTGGAACAGAAGATGTGGAGGAATAAGGTGGGCGATGAGGAATCCCTCATGGACACTAAGGAGGTTCGTAGAGGAAGTCATGAGAAGATAAAATCATCTTCGATGTTGGAACGAGGACAAGGAAGGCGCTCCACGGTTAGACCAAGCTGGTGGAATGATTGTGATACCAAATTGTAATATTCAAAGACTCATTATGTACGGACTTATTAATTATAGTTATGTAAGTGTAATTTTGTTTTTCTTTTCTTCCTGTTGGGTGAATTTTCTTTATGTTATAGTGTTATGTATTGGGAAGGGAGATGATGTTGTATCTTAGCAATGCTTGGCTGCTAGAGCTCATGCTGCCAAGTTCTAGAGTGTAGAATGTTTTCATTTGAAGAGAAGGGCAGTTGCTGCAGGAGTGGACACAGAGAGGACGTGTATGGGGTTGCTTGCTCACATCTAATAAATTGAGCTTCAACTACATTTTGGATCCTGGATCATTCATAAAAGGTATCAGTGTTGTTTTCTCAGTGTTGTCCAAACTGTTTGAAATCAGTGCATATCGGAGTTTATTCAGCTGTCTAACCCTTAAAATAGATAGAAACTCTGCTTTTCGAGTGTGTACAAAACATGTTTTTTGGAGTGACTGTTATAAATCACACATATGATTTGAAGGAGAAGTAATGCAAGGTATGTAGTATCTTTTCCTTGGCAGTGTGTCCAGTGGACTTGGGCTGTATTCTTTTGAGTACAGAAAGTCTGCGTATTAACTCACACTCACATCTCATTAGCCTCTCATACATCTCATTACCCCTCACATTTGCACTGTCAGGATTCTTTGTGGTTTACAGGACTATTAATAATTTAAAAAAAGTAAGAATACTGTATTGAAATGTTTTAATAAACACATTTCTTGACTCAGCTGGGGATTATTCACCTACTCCCTACTGATGACTATGACATTGCAGGAGTAGTCAACAGCATAGTGCCTTCTGACACATTTAACATGTTGAAATACACCAGATTAATTTGTAGCCCTGCATTCTAAGACAGCTGACACTTGATACTTTAAGCATGCTCACTGCTGATTTTCTGTGATTGACTACATTACAGTGGTGCAGCTGTTGTGTGGACATTCATAGCTGGCAAGTGCCCCTATGGCAAATGCTGCACTTTACATCTGTCCTGACTTTTTAATAAGCATCACATTGTATTCTGGGTCCTGAAATTTGATGTTAAGATTGTTATGGACTCCAAAACCCCTGCAGTAAAGTGCAGGGTAGAATGCTTGACACATACAAATGGGACACATTATAGCTATGAATGTTATTGCAATAGTTCTTGTGTCATGTTTTCACTACTCACCCATATGCATGAATGCAGTGCTCTTTTCAGAGGCTCTTGTCACTGCACCTTACCATGAATGTTTAAAGCCTGAGGTGTTTGGCTGCTAGCAATACTGACGTCTTAGAAGAGAGGATTGATGTATCAAGGTGTTTCACCCATTCTGTGTCTGTGGGCAAATGTAATATTATATGTGGACCAAGATTCCTGTGAACCAATCAGTGGAACACTGTCAAAGAATCAAATATGATTTTGTTATTCACAAGCTCTCTGCACTGTATAAAATAGTTACACCAGACCAAAAACACTTCTAAACCCTGCTCCATTAATCCAAGCATACAAAATCAGAGAAAA
This sequence comes from Pleurodeles waltl, assembly GCF_031143425.1. NCBI lineage: Eukaryota > Metazoa > Chordata > Amphibia > Caudata > Salamandridae > Pleurodeles > Pleurodeles waltl. Next base: position 689,035,211 of record NC_090443.1, on the reverse strand, counting down.
CAAAAAGAAGAAACAATATTTTAGTGACATCCCTAAACAACAAAACTCAAGCAGCAAAATCTTAGAGCAGCCTTTCTTGCTTCTGTATTGTATAACCAAGTGATATTGTACTACCCTTTCACAAACAAATCAAATGGATCCTCTCTCACTTTCCTTTCTTTGAATGGCATTTTATTTTGTGGATGTGCAAGTGTTTATCAGTGTTTATATGTTTATACTGCTGAAGGTGTTTCTCTTTTGGTGAGTTTAAACATAAAATAGGAGAGCCTAAAGTTGTCAGTGTGGATGAGAGTGATTTCCAAGACAGGTAGAGAAGGAAGGACACAAGCTGCCTTAGCATTACTGCTAATATATTGTTCAAACATTCTGACTGGTGTCTTATAGGTAATATGGTGAAGCCTGTCAGATACTGGAATCCCCATACCTTGGGCAGTGGGACTAAAATACCTATGACAGCTGCAAACTAAGGGCTTGATTTATACTTTTTTAGTATAAAATTAAAACAAAACTACTCAAATGGTCTCTCTTTCAGGAAGCAATGGATTTTAATGAGGTTTTCTGTAAGGGGTCATATATCCTAGTTCCCCTTGATTTCTCAGTCCAAATGAACAATATTATTCTACCTCAGAAAACAAAATTCTTGTAACCTATCATAAATGCACAGAGCCTAAAGAAACTGATCTTCTATTGCCTCTTTAAGATTAAAGGCATCCATTCTTATCAATATCCTCTCCTATTAGGTTCATGTTTATATTCAAATTGGACCTTGAGAATACCAACATTTGTAATTCCTTGGTGCACAAAGATTACTTTTTTCCACGTTACAGGACTTAGGACCAGTGCAACTCAACTCTGCCAAGCTGTCTACCTTCTTTAAGGCTTGGGCATTATTGTGAACAGGGAGAAATAAACAATAATGCTCTATAAGACCCTGGAAGTCTTGGGCTTTCTATTGGACAGCACATTCTGTGTAAATGGTTCTATGCAATGATGACAATATGCAAGAATACAGAGCACTTTGGGTTCTGAAGTATGCTTCCTCTATGAGTGCATCTGATACAGGGATCTTATCTGTAGGGGTCTCAAGGGTTGGGTGGTGCTCCTACAGTGGCTCTAGATAATGTAGAAATGGAATGGCAGAATCACTTTATATCTTGTCTACCAGTCAGCACAGGCTGTCTTTTGGTGAAAAGACCTGTTGTTTTACCATGGGTTTAGAACCTGACCATTACCTACCCGGGCTACCAGGGCTAGTACATGAAATGCTACTAGTGGGCCTGTAGCACGTTTTGTGCCACCCACTTAAGTAGCCCCTTTAAACATGTCCCAGGCCTCCCTTTGCAATCTGTTAACAGTTTAAAATTGCCCATCCGGCTTGGCAAAATACCCCCCTTGCCAAGCCTAAAACTCCCTTTTTTATTACAGATAAAGTACCCTTAAGGTGGGCCATCGCAGCCCAGAGGACAGAGTGCATTGTAATAAAAAATGTGGACATGTACTTTTAAGTTTTACAAGTCCTGGTAGTGAAAAACTTCCAAACTCGTTCCTCACTACTGTGAAGCCTACCTCTCACATAGGATAACATAGGCTTACCTTATTGCATTTAATAACTGCTACCTTTTGCTTGGCAGCAATTAGTAAAGTCATGTTTGGTGTCTGAGAAACTGTCATTTAAAATCCTCTTTAATGGAAAAGTCATTTTTAATTCACAGTTCTGAAAACCTCTGATTTGTGCCCTCAGACTAGCTTTTCTGCTTGAACCCCGGACTTCCAGAGTGGCTTCAAGAGCTAGTTGGATAGCCTACTAATCAGATCTTCATTGACAAGGGACAGAAAAGGCTCCAATCATCTTGATCCCACACCTGGATCCAGCCTGAGTGAGTCCTGACTCTCCAAGTGGTGCCTTTCCAATTCTGGACCCTTTGAAGTGGTGCCAAAGGTGTCTAGATAGACAAATCCGAAACTTTGAACTAAAAAGTGCTCTGAGAACCTAGAGAAGACTGGAGCCTACCTGCCTGCTGATTTGCCCAACATGCATCGCTGGTCAGCCTGACTTTGCAGCAGCTACTGCTACATTTTTCTCTGTAGCAGGAATTCATGTTCAGACGCTCCCTGCAGAAAGGGTATCGGGCCTCATGGAACCCTCAGCTATTGTCAGCTAATGTGTCCTGCTTGAAATTTTCGACAAAAAAGAGTCAAAGTCTGAACATGAGAATCTTCACTGAGACGTTGTCCAGCGGTTCTCCGATACCGTCTCCTCCTCAGACATCACTGACTTCCTTGCGCCACTGACCTCTGCATTCTCAGACATCTCTCTTGAAAATGTCTTCTATGCACACAAGCAAGTGGAGACCGAGCCCAACTGACTTCATGTATCCAACCCACGCTCCTTCATGGTCAGCTATAACCTTTGACTTTTCACACGTCTCTCATGACTAGGTATCTATGGTTGGCACTTTAATTTTTTAGGTGCTAATTTTCACTTTAAGCTTTAAAGATTTATAACTCCAGCTTTAATGATTTGTTGGTTTGTTGTCAAATATTTTATTAGAATGTACTCTATTTTTCTAAATGATTGTTGGATTTTCTTGTGTTGTGTTTTCACTTTATTGCTGTTCAAGGGCTGTATAAATATTTTATACATTGCCTCTAAGATAAGCCTGACTGCGTTTGTGCCAAGCTACCAGAGGGTTAAGCACAGATTCATTTAGTGACTTTTTGTGGTTCTACCTGACAAGGATTGTGGATGTTACTTGAGTAGGGGCTCACTCCCCCAACCAACAACCCAATTTCTCACAGCACTCCACAATAGTACATGTGTTTTCCCACTGTCACTCTCCTGTACTGCTCTCTCCCCCTCTGCAGTCTTCTGTGATGCTCTCTCTCTCACCTGTGCTCTCCTTATAAATCCCCCTCTGTGCTGTGCTCACCTTCGAGTGTTTCTCCCCTACTTTGCTTTCTCATCTCTGTGCTTCTCCCAACAGCTCACATTCCTGTTGCTAGCCTGTGTGCTTCTTTTCCCCACATGTTCTACATTCCTCTCTCCAGCCTGTGTTGCTTTCCCCATGCTCTCCATATTGCACCCCCCACTCTGCCATCCAGGTTGATTCTCCATTCGCTCTCTATGTTGCTTCTGCCCTGCCATGTTACTTTGTCCCCGTATTGCTTCTTCCCCCACCCTCACCCACCATGTTGCTTCCCCCCATATGCACCTCAAAAAATAGAAAAAACGTTCTTGCTATTTTTTTTCCATTTTTTATTTACCAATCCAATTTGGATTGGTAAATGAAAAGAAAAAAGTGACTGTGCCATTCTTTAGACATGCACATGCACGTTGTGTGAATGCACCCGTGTGCCTTCTATTTTTGTTTACTCTTTAGTCATGTTGTACAGCATCACTGAAAAACATTAGCAAAGACAATAAGTCCCAGAGGCAAGACCTATTGACTTTGCCAATGCTTATTTGGAAAGCAATCAGCTTTTGTCAGGGAACACAAACTCTGGTAGGGCAGCCCACAGGGACAACACTTCATCCAATTGCCAATGAGTCTCATGCTGATTTCTTTTGGTACATAAGCTTGAGCTTCGGTTTTTGTGTCATCTAGAGTTTAGCTCAGGAGTTGCAGAGCTGTTCCATTCTTCTTCACCTGGACCATTTGTTTGTGGCTCATTATATCAGCTGTCTTGTTGGCTTCATATCAAAACAGTTGTAGACCTCACCAAATAACTATTGTTATTTTGCTTGGATTACCATATCTCCAAGCAGAAGCAGAGTATATTATCTACCGCCATGGAGTCATAATAATTGTAACTTGGGCTTTTCCACTAATTACATTCAGTAAATGCTAGACCACCTTCTGTTGAACTCTGACATTGTTCAATTCATGTGTATCTTGGAGGCCCAAAGTCCCCATAACCCTTCTGCCTGTAGTGTCTGGCTTGTTGGTCCTCTACTGGGGTCCTTCATCCCATTTTAGCATCTGTGTCAGAGGTTGCCAACTTCTTATCATAATTCTTAGACAAAGCTTTTGCACCTATCTTTCAGCAGTCTAATGGAACATTATTGTCAGAAACCCCTAACTAGAATTAGCCTAGTCTGCCCAAGCCAGAGTGTGCCCACTTTTTGCAATCATACAATTCATTCTTCTCTAGCTTTCTTCTTCTCCAGCGTTTGAATCTATTAACACTTCAGTTTGTTCAAATGAGGATTGGATCCTTGGATCTTGAAGAACTCTCTATTATTACAAGGAGAACTAAGACTGACTGATTAGCTATACATTTTTAGATTCTCACTCACCTCTGTGTACTGACCAATTGGTAAAGGTCAACTTTTATTTCTTTCCAACGTTCTTTTTGTCCATCACTGTTTTGCACTTTAGCTTGCCAGGCAGGTTCATTATTGATCTAGACTGGAAATAATTTCCCAATCCATTGAGCTCTATGCACCTAACAGGCTAAGACCTCCACGTTCTACTCTGAAAAGGGACGCTGCAGAAACTATTTCATGATTCAAACTGGTCCAGTGATCAACTTCTAACACCTTCTTCTTTAAGACTATAGAACATGTGGAAGGAAATGCCTCCTTGGCATGGTTACCCCCTGACATTTTGCCTTTGCTGATGCCAAGTTATGATTTGAAAGTGTGCTGAGGCCTGCTAATCAGGCCCCAGCACCAGTGTTCTTTCCCTAACCTGTACTTTTGTTTCCACAATTGGCACACCCTGGCATTCAGGTAAGACCCTTGTAACTGGTACCTCTGGTACCAAGGGCCCTGATGCCAGGGAAGGTCTCTAAGGGCTGCATCAGGTCTTATGCCACCCTGGGGACCCCTCACTCAGCCCAGCTTGTGTGTGCTAGTGGGGATAAAATGACTAAGTCGACATGGCAATCCCCTCAGGGTGCCATGCCAACCTCACACTGCCTATAGGTATAGATAAGTCACCCCTCTAGCAGGCCTTACAGCCCTAAGGCAGGGTGCACTATACCATAGGTGAGGCATAAGTGCATGAGCACTATGCCCCTACAGTGTCTAAGCAAAACCTTAGACATTGTAAGTGCAGGGTAGCCATAAGAGTATATGGTCTGGGAGTCTGTCATGCACGAACTCCTCAGCACCATAATGGCTACACTGAAAACTGTGAAGTTTGGTATCAAACTTCTCAGCACAATAAATGCACACTGATGCCAGTGTACATTTTATTGTAACATACACCCCAGAGGGCACCTTACCCGTGTAGGCTGACTGGTTTTAGCAGCCTGCCACACACCAGACATGTTGCTGGCACATGGGGAGAGTGCCTTTGTCACTCTGTGGCTAGTAACAAAGCCTGTACTGGGTGGAGGTGCTTCTCACCCCCCCCTGCAGGAACTGTAACACCTGGTGGTGAGCCTCAAAGGCTCACCCCCTTTGTTACAGCACCCCAGGGCACTCCAGCTAGTGGAGATGCCCGCCCCCTCCGGCCATGGCCCCACTTTTGGCAGCAAAGCCGGAGGAGATAATGAGAAAAACAAGGAGGAGTCACTGGCCAGTCAGGACAGCCCCTAAGGTGTCCTGAACTGAGGTAGGTGACTCTGAGTTTTAGAAATCCTCCATCTTGCAGATGGAGGATTCCCCCAATAGGGATAGGAATGTGCCCCGCTCCCCTCAGGAAGGAGGCACAAAGAGGGTGTAGCCGCCCTCAGGGCTAGTAGCCATTGGCTACTAACCCCCCAGACCTAAACACACCCCTAGATTCAGTATTTAGGGGCTCCCCAGAACCTAGGAAATCAGATTCCTGCAACCTAAGAAGAAGAGGACTGCTGAACTGAAAAACCTGCAGAGAAGACGGAGACACCAACTGCTTTGGCCCCAGCTCTACCGGCCTGTCTCCCCCCTTCTAAAGACACTGCTCCAGCTACGTGTTCCCAGGGTCCAGCAACCTCTGAAGCCTCAGAGGACTAACCTGCATCTAGAAGGACCAAGAACTCCAGAGGACAGCGGCTCTGTTCCCCACAGACTGCAACTTTGCAACAAAGAAGCAACTTTGAAACAACACACGTTTCCCGCCCGAAGCGTGAGACTTTGCACTCTGCACCCGACGCCCCCGGCTCGACTTGTGGAGAACAAACACCACAGGGAGGACTCCCCAGCGACTACGAGACCGTGAGTAGCCAGAGTGACCCCCCTGAGCCCCCACAGCGACGCCTGCAGAGGGAATCCCGAGGCTCCCCCTGACCGCGACTGCCTGCTTCAAAGACCCGACGCCTGGTAAAGACTCTGCACCCGCAGCCCCCAGGACCTGAAGGATCCGACCTCCAGTGCAGGAGCGACCCCCCAGGTGGCCTTCTCCCTTGCCCAGGTGGTGGCTACCCAGAGGAGCCCCCCCCTTGCCTGCCGGCATTGCTGAAGAGACCCCTTGGTCTCCCATTGAATCCTATTGTGAACCCGATGCCTGTTTGCACACTGCACCCGGCCGCCCCCGTGCCGCTGAGGGTGTACTTTTTGTGTTGACTTGTGTCTCCCCGGTGCCCTACAAAACCCCCCTGGTCTGCCCTCCGAAGACGCGGGTACTTACCCGCTGGCAGACTGGAACCGGGGCACCCCCTTATCCATTGAAGCCTATGCGTTTTGGGCACCACTTTGACCTCTGCACCTGAGCGGCCCTGAGCTGCTGGTGTGGTAACTTTGGGGTTGCTCTGAACCCCCAACAGTGGGCTACCTTGGACCCAAACTTGAACCCCGTAGGTGGTTTACTTACCTGCAAAAACTAACAAACCCTTACCTCCCCCAGGAACTGTCGAAAATTGCACTGTCTAGTTTTAAAATAGCTATATGTCATTTATGTGAAAACTGTATATGCTATTTTGCTAATTCAAAGTTCTTAAAGTTTCTACATGAAATACCTTTCATTTGAAGTATTACTTGTAAATCTTGAACCTGTGGTTCATAAAAAAAATAAAGAAAATATATTTTTCTATATAAAACCTATTGGCCTGGAATTGTCTTTGAGTGTGTGTTCCCCATTTATTGCCTGTGTGTGTACAACAAATGCTTAACACTACCCTCTGTTAAGCCTACTGCTCGACCGCACTACCACAAAATAGAGCATTAGAATTATCTCTTTTTGCCACTATCTTACCTCTAAGGGGAACCCTTGGACTCTGTGCATACTATTCCTTACTTTGAAATAGTGCATACAGAGCCAACTTCCTACAACATGTTTCTGACATCTACTTCACCTGTTACTGCACACCTTGTGCTTGTATACAACTGCTGAGTTAGCTATAAACAGACAGCCGGCAGGCAAAACTGGGGACACAGAGCAGAGTTGTCTCCTCTCCTCACTGTTTTTTTCATTGATATAGGCATTTTGACGTGTGAGATCAGGTGTAATGATGACATAAACCTGTGTAGTGCTAATCAATCTGATAAGAGGCAGCTTTTTACAGTGAGTTAGAATTATTTCAGTATGCCAGCCTGGACAATCTTACTCAAAGATTAAAAGTATATCTAACTTTGCAGCTGTCTCAGGATACAAAGAGTTTGAGACTAATTTGAATGCAGTTCATACTGCCGAAAAAATCACTATCTCCGGACTTGAATCTTTCATATCTCACATCACCAAAATAAAACTGGGGGTGTTAGTCCCTAGTAATTATCAGCAGTTGTACAACTTAAACTATTGGCAAGTACTCAATATTATAAAACTGAAATTGAACTACTGGAATATTCTGATACTATTGCTGATTGGATGGATCAACATCCTAAAAATGACTATTCTTCCAAAAATTGTACTTTTTGGTTTCTGTGATTCGTGGATACCAGTAAATGATCTGATAATATGTTTTGTATGAACAGAAAGAGTTATCAAGTTAACAGAAGACACGTAACAAGGACTCTTGAGGATGGCAGCTAGGCTCCGGTGGATTTCAAAAGATATTAGCAGCCGGCTTCACTGATTTATCAGCAGTGGCTGAAAATAACTGAAAGTAGTTCAAATATAAGCTCTCACAATCCCCCTAACCTCTCTCCAGGTTTCCTTTTGAAACGCAGATCATTATTTCTGGGGGCAAATACAGATTATTAAACAAAAATTATCCAATGTATATGACATGCTAGCCAGAAAATCCAGAAAGTATCTCACTGTACGGATTTAAAAGTGGCATAAATGTAAGGTTACTAAGATGTGACACATAATAACCTACAGCCATGAAATCGTATTTGCATTAACAATATGATAAAAGACAGTTTATCATTTTTTATAAGGTCTGGCCTGAAGCTGTCCCAAAACATCCATTTGAAAATTGTATGAGTATAAGGGGGTTCTATACAATCCGCTGCTCAAATTTCAAATTATGCATGCTCACTTCACCACAGTACAGAATATAAGACACTGAGGGCATGATTTAGAGTTTGGCACAGGGGTTACTCCGTCACAACAGTGATGGATATTCACCCACTGAAATATAAATCCCATAAGATATTATGAGAATTTATATTTTTGCATAACTCTTCTGCCAAACTGTAAATCAGGGCCCTGATTCATCACACTTCAGCCATTGGATACCATCACTTTGAGTGACTGCATTTTGCTTAGCCATATGCATATACTGTTAGACCTGTCATCCTTAGGATGGTGTTCCCTCACACTTTGTGCCTGCTTATCTCCTGTTTCTGCTGATTCTTTGTTAGCCTTTTGACTCTGAGTACTTTACAACTGCTGACCAGTGCTTAAGTGCATGTGCTTCTTCCCTAAACATAGTTATATTGATGTATGCACAATTGGCATATTTAATTTACATGTAAGTCCTTTGTAAAGTGGTATACCATATACCCAGGGCCTGTAAATTAAATGCTACTAGGTGCCCTTCAACAATGCTTGTGCCACCCATACGAGAAGCCCTGTAAACGTATCAGGCCTGCCACTGCAGAGCCTGTGTGTGCAATTTTACTGCCACTTCTAATTGGCATTTAAAACCTTCTACCAAGCCTTAAACTCCCCTTTTATTACACATGTCACCTTTAATGTAGGCCCTCTGTAGCCCATAGGGCAGGGTGCTGTGTAAGTAAAAGGTAGTGCATGTACTATTAAGTTTTGCATGTCCTAGTAGTGAAAAACACCTACATTTGTTTTTCACTACTGTGAGGCCTACTCTTCTCATATTTTAACATCAGGAATTCCTTGTTACACTTTTAAGCTGTAATTCTTGATTGAGAAGGAGTAGCTATGTCATGTTTCATATCACTGGAATGATAATAATAAATCCTCTTTACTGGAAAAGTCGGATTTACATTACTATTTTAGAAATGGCCCTTTTAGAAAGTGGACGTTTCTCTTCTCTTACAGGTCTGTGTGCCTGCAGCCTGTCTCCCATGCACATCCAAGGTGGGTGACACCTACCCTTTGTGCATTCCCTCTAGACAGCCACAAATACAGGAAGGTTAGGTGTGTCTGAGTGCTCCTCTGCATCCATCTGCATCCATTTGTATCCTGATGGCTTTTCCTGGGCAGGAAGGCGGGAAGGGCTGACACTTACACTTGAATAGGTAGTGCCTGTCTCCACACAAACGGCTGATTACCCCTACTGATATTCTGGAGTCAATGCTGAAAAAAAAGGATACTTGTGCACTTTAAAGGCCATTCTTTGAAGTCGCCCACACTTCAAAGGCACATTTGGGCATAAGAAATGTGTCTCTGACCCCACCAAATCAGACCCTTCTGGCCCTACAACTGGGTCTGGCAGAAGAACTGCTGGACTGCATCAACCACTGTTACTCTGCTGACCTGGAAGGACTTCTTTTCTGCTGTGCTGTGCTGTTCTGTTGCTGCTGCTCTCTGTCCCTGCTGAGGGAGAGCTGGACACTGCCTTGCAACCCAAAGTGGTCTCCAAGGGTGTGTTGGCTTGCCTCCTCTTGCTAGAGACTAAGGGATATCAAAGTGTCTAACCTGCTTCTGTGCCCGGTTCACTTGAAATGGACCGAGATACTTACACCAGTAAAATCAACACATTCCTGCCTGCTGGAAGTGGCAACCGAGGCATCAACCATGTTGCAGGACTAAAATCAGTGCATCACATTTGGGGCCAAAGCAGCATCTCTGGAGCCTCCACTTCAGCCGCTGCATCTCCTGCCTCCTTGAAGCGGCACCTGGCGCATCAGCATCGATGCAGCACTGAAACCACTGCATCTCTGCCATTGCTGAAGGATGATCAATGCATCCCTTCGACAACGTGGAAAAACCCAGTGCATCAGCTTCGGAATCGATGCATCGCGGCTTCGGCGCTCGTCTTTGGAAACCAACGCATCACCTTCAATGCATATAAAAAACACACATCCCTCAGTTGCAGGAGTGAATCAATTCATCCACCTGCAGCTCATGCTTGCGACCAGGATCAAGGTACTCTGTTCATGGGGCCTGCGTGGCTCTTGTCCCTGGTCTGCACTCCATCACCGTCAATCTGAACTGTTGACTTTGCCTCAGACCAACACAACCTCAAGTAACCCCTAAACTGCTACTTGCTACTTGCTCCTAAGCGCTATTTTTACACAAATTCTTCTAAAATTCATATCTTGGCTTGCATTTATTGGAGTTTTGCCATTTTGGTCTTGTTTTGTTCAGAATATAATAACCTATTTTTCTAAATGTGTGTGGAGAAGTCTTCCTGTCGTATTTTCATTGTGTTACTATGTGTTGCACAAATACTTCACACATTGTTTCTTTAAATTAGCCTGTCTGCTCTGTGCCAAGCTACCAGAGAGTGAGCACAGGTAATCTGTAAGTGTGTATCTGACTTACATTGACTAGAATTGTGGTTCCTGCTTGTACAGGGTTGTTAGACCTGACAGCCTTAGGGTGGTCACCCCTAACTTTTTGCCTGCCTCCCTCCACTTTTTAGACTCTGTGCACTTTACCACTGCTAACCAGTGCTAAAATGGATATGTTCTCTCCCTTTAAACATGGTAACATTGGATCATACCCAACTGGATTATTTAATTTACTTATAAGTACCTAGTAGAAGGCACTATATGTGCCCAGGGCTTGTAGATTAAATGCTACTAGTGGGCCTGCAGCACTGATTGTGCCACCCACTTAAGTAGCCCCTTAACCTTGTCTCAGGCCTGCCATTGCAAGGCCTGTGTGTGCAGTTTCACTGCCAATTCGACTTGGCATTTAAAAGTACTTGCCAAGCCTAAAACACCCCTTTCCCTACCTATAAGTCACCCCTAAGGGGTGCCCTAGGCAACCCCTAGTGTGCTGTGTGGGCAAAAGGCAGGACATATACCTGTGTAGTTTACATGTCCTGGTAGTGTAAAACTCCTAAATTCGTTTTTACACTACTGTGAGGCCTGCTCCCTTCATAGGCTAACATTGGGGCTGCCCTCACACATTGTTGGAGTGGTAGCTGCTGATCTGAAAGGAGTAGGAAGGTCATATTTAGTATGGCCAGAATGGTAATACAAAATCCTGCTGACTGGTGAAGTTGGATTTAATATTACTAATTTAGAAATGCCACTTTTAGAAAGTGAGCATTTCTCTGCACTTAAATCTTTCTGTGTCTTACATTCCACGTCTGGCTGGGTTTAGTTGACAGCTCCTTGTGAATTCACTCAGACACACCCCAAACACAGGATACTCAGCCTCACTTGCATACATCTGCATGGGTCTTCCTGGGCTGGGAGGGTGGAGGGCCTGCTCTCACACAAAGGTCTGCCACACCCCTTACTGGGACCCTGGCAGACAGGATTGAACGGGGACCTGGTGCACTTCTAAACCACTCTTTGAAGTCTCCCCCACTTCAAAGGCACATTTGGGTATAAAATCAGGGCCTCTGCCCTACCACCTCAGACACTTGCTGGAGAAGAAACTGTAACCAGAACCTGCATCCTACCGAGAAAAACTGCCTGGCTGCCCAAAGGACTCACCTGACTGCTTTCTGTGAAGGACTGCTGCCTTGCTGTTGCCCTGCTGCCTTGCTGCTCCCTGGCTGTGGTGAAGAAGTGCTCTCCAAGGGCTTGGATAGAGCTTGCCTCCTGTTCCCTGAAGTCTCAGGACCAAAAAGACTTCCCTCTTGCAAGTGGACTCCTTGTGCGGTGACAATTCTACGCACAGCTTGCTAAAAACGACGCACAGCCTGTCCGGCGGTGGAAAATTCACTGCACGCCGAACCGGGATGGCGCCACTCGACTTTGCAAGGAAAAGATCGACGCGGCGCCTGCAGCGTGACCGGAACTTCGACGCACAGCCCACCAGATCGACGCACAGCCGACCTGGGATGACGCAGCCCGACCTCCAGAGGAGAAATCGACGCGGCGCCTGCCGTGCAGGAGAAATTTCCCCATGCCGCCCACCGGAACGACACAGAGTTGGTCACAAGCCCAGGATTCCACACACAGACCCCGGGGCATCCGAAAACCCAGCAACCCGAAGGGGATCCACGACTGAGCGCCGAAATCGACGCACAGCAGTCCCGGCGTGAAAACTAAATGATGCATCGACTGTGTGCGGCCCGAGAAATCGACGCACACCCCTTTGTTTCCACGCTTCTCCTCCTCAGCGGCCCTTTGCAGAGATTTTCCACACGAACCAGGTACTTTGTGCTTGAACAAGACTTTGTTTGCTTTTAAAAGATTTAAGACGCTTTATATCACTTTTCAGTGATATCTCCACATTTACTTATTGCATCTTTGATCGTTTTGACCTGCAAATATCCAGATAAATATTATATATTTTTCTAAACACTGCGTGGTGTATTTTTGTGGTGCTCTAATGTGTTATTGTATGATTTATTGCACAAATACGTTACACATTGCCTTCTAAGTTAAGCCTGACTGCTCAGTGCCAAGCTACCAGAGGGTGGGCACAGGATAATTTGGATTGTGTGTGACTTACCCTGACTAGAGTGAGGGTCCTTGCTTGGACAGGGGGTAACCTGACTGCCAACCAAAGACCCCATTTCTAACAAGGGTGCATACTAAGATATACCCACCTAAAAACAGTCACCAATGTTGAACATTAAAAGAAATTGTGTTTAACAATGACTGCCAGTATATATGTATGTTAAGGTGTTGGCACTTTCTTCGATAAAAATCATTACATTAATAGAAGTCAATATTATTGACTTATTATCATAAGCTGCTTTGGCATATTTATTTGCTCTATTAAAACAAGCACAAATCGTTAAAATAGAAAATGTAAATGAATGTCTTGAAGCCACATACACCCAAATTAGTGGCAGCCATTTGAACACTTGTATCTAACTTAAGAGGGACACCAAGGACCAGATTAAGAAATGCTTTGTGTTGGGTTTAGGGGTGAGGGAAGAGATAAATAAAAAACCTACATCAAATATTATTTTCTGTTGGTTTGCTCCACCGACATCAATATTTTGCTTCCTCCTTCCACAACATACAGCATAGGGTTGTGGGCTTCAATATATGCAACTGTAAATATTTGCTGCATATATAGTGGCACTCAAAACACACTTTGCTAAAATTAAGGATGAAAGCACTTAAGTTTACCAGTGGCTGCTAGTGCATATGTGTAGTAGGATGTCATCATAAGTGTTCCATAGAAATCAAGATGTTTAATAAAACTGCATGTTTAAAAAAAAGTTAATAATAAAAATATATACATATAAGGGGCTTTTAGTCTGTCTTCCTTTTGATTGCTTAATTGCCACTCAAATATGCCCTGTTTCAGTAGAGCACACAGAATATGTCAATTGGTCAGCTCACTTCAACCTTTGGATGCGTTTACTTTGACTGACTACATTTGTATTGTGCACATTTATTACTTCAGCTAAATTACTAATCACTCCACACCCTCTCAGTTTTATGGAGGGCATTTAAAGCAGTTTCATCTCACTTGAGAAGGACATCCAGTAACAACTTGTAAGTTACAGAAGACTTTAAGCAGTTGAAAATGACTCAAGAGGGTAACTATTTGTCTTGAAAGACTGCAGCCTTGTTTCAAATTTCAAGCTGTTGTTTCTGACTGGAGAGCATAAATAGTAATTACTTCAGGTATTGCAGCTATGTGAAAGGCCAGTCCTATGGCATTTGCCAATGCCCTGACAAAATATATGCACCTTTGATGGTGGTCAGAGGAGGGGGGTGATTTGTATAATTAGATGAGATATTTATGTAGGTGCTGGACCACAAAAGAAGTCTGCTTTGTTGGACCCATAATAAGTTAAAGCAATATGATAAACCAAACCTCCGGGATTCAATTTCATTGACTGAATCTCAGCAGAAAGAACTCTTTGCCATGAGGAACTCTGTACTCTAAGGGTCCAATCCAACCTGAATCCACTATTTCTGCATGTAGTGTCTGTAGTGTCTTTTATATACTTCGAAATTTGTAGAGAAATAGAGAAAGGGAAAATATTAAGCGGAATCGCACACCAAATGCAGGTTTGCTTGAACATTTTTATGGTGCAAAATCAGCTTTTTTTAAATATATAATCCCATAATCCCTGGCCAGGATACAAACTGAGAATTTCTCAGAGAACTAGCTTCATAATGTGAAGATCTTGCATAGAGCCAAGCTGGGAACCCAAATCAGCCCTGGCAAATTTTGTGACGCCAGCTTCTGCATGGTGCACAATGAGCAAACATAGCAAGCGAGTCTGACTCCTGCAAGGGGGGGGTTTAGGAGAGTTCTCCCCTCCAAAAATATTTAAGAAAAAATCCAAAATGGTGCATTTTACAACACATTTTTGTACATTCAATTGTAATTGTTTTTAAAGCTTGCTGTCATATAAAAAACAATTATCAAATCAATACATGATTAACACAAGAAGTCCTGAAAAGGCAATTTATTCTTTTATACTGTCCATTTATTACCCCCAGAGTCTCTGAGGACTGATCTGGAAGACAAGATCATCATGTGACAATTTTCGGGCAGGGGCTTTTTGCCGAGGGAGGAATAGGGCAGGCTTAAGTGCCAATGGCACTTAGTGCTAGAATCTTTGTTGGCGTTCTTCAATGATTCCCTCGCTATCACCCTCCAACAGTGCCCCTCGTCTCTCCATAGCCCCTCCCTCACATTTGTTTCATTTGATTTATAGCATCTCTCATATGTGTTTAGGGTGTACATACAGATACAATGAATCATACATGTGTAAATAAGTGTACAGAAAATGTACATAAGACAAATTGGACTTTAAGGTGTAGGTTTCATACCATCAATACTGGTAGGCATTTTGTAAGAGAACGTGGTCTAGAGAAGCACAAACTTAGGATTATGTAATACATTGGGTAGGGCTGGCTTTACTAATAAGAATTTTTTTCTACCCGAACAAACCCATTTTAGCAAAGTTATTATAATGAAAGACTTGGAAAAACATAACTTTTGATCCTGTACCATGCAGTTTGCATGCAGTGTAGGAAGCTGGCTCTCTATGTAGTGTGCAAAACCAGGCACACAATGCAGAGAGTCTGGGCAACTACACGTTGGCTTACAGAGGTAAAAACTAGACCACCTAATGCTCTAATTTTTATGGTAGCTTGGTCAAGCAGTTAGGCCAAACCTGGAGAAGTGCAAAGCATTTCTTTTACTCACAGTATCAATAAAGCAAGACACACACAA
Source organism: Pleurodeles waltl (assembly GCF_031143425.1). NCBI lineage: Eukaryota > Metazoa > Chordata > Amphibia > Caudata > Salamandridae > Pleurodeles > Pleurodeles waltl. Next base: position 689,019,642 of record NC_090443.1, on the reverse strand, counting down.
AAGAATAACTCAAGACCAATTTACAAAAATACTGCAGATTTTTATTAAATTTGTAAAGACCAAGGTCATTAAAATCGGAAATGTACTTTTTAAGTTGTGGTTTTTCAAAGTTTAGCAAAAATAGTCTTTTGTGCATAATGACGCACCATAGGAATCAATGGGAGAAAACCTGAATAATGCATATAAAATCAGACAATGCGTTTACCAACATCTCCTTTTGTTCTTAGTTTGAGGTCATCAAGAAGTCCCGTGGACAAGCCGGAGGAGTTAGGGCGGTTTCGGCTGGAAGAGCTGCTGAAAAGTTCTTGGAGCTAGTGCAGGATCACTGCCAGGGACTATTTGGAAAAGAAATGTACAGGTGGCTTCAAGGTGAGTCCGGTGGGTCCCCTTAGAGTGTAGAGGTCGCAAGAGGTGGGGAACCTTTAGAGCACAGCTGGTTCTCTGGTGCAGGGCCCAGGGATGCCGGGTGCAGAGCAGATAGATGAGCCAAGAGCTGTGTGCAAAGGTACCTTTGAAAGCAGGAGAGAGGTCACTTTGAGGGTCACTTGCAGGTCAGCAGGGACTCACTGGTGGGTGGTTCTGGTGGTTTTTGAAGTCCCTCGACTGGGGCTTCCTTATGGTTCTTTTGGAGTCTGGTGTGGACTTTGTCTTGGTGTACTACGTTGAGAGACCAGTACCCTGGGCTATTGCATAGTTCAGCTACTGGAGGGAACGGTGCCACCAAACTTGGCACACCTGCAGGGTGTGTCCTCTTGGTCCACCAAGTGAAGTTTGGTCCAGCTACGGTGTCCAGTTCCATGGACAGCAGCCAGTCAGTGAACTGGACTTCAATGGCCTTGGGGGTCTTTGTTTCAAAAGAGTGATGCCTTCACCCTGGAGAGAGATCTTCAGCAATTTTCAGAAGGGTGGAGGTCCTCTGGGGATTTTTAGAGCTTGTCAGCTGTCCAAGGGTTTGGCACCTTTTTCTTTGTGCAGCAGGAATGCAGTCCTCGAGCCTTGGGTCTTCTTTGTTGTTGGTCTTCTTGTGCCCTTGGAATCTGATCTGCAGGTCTAGTGGTGGACACTAAATACTGTATTTAGTGGGTGTTTAGGGGAGTTCCTAGTAGTAACCAATGGGTCATCCACCTTAGGGTGGCTACACCCACTATGTCACTACTTCCTGGGGGCAGAAGACACTTCCCTATCTCAGATAGGCTATTTTTCTACCATGCAACATGGAGTAAAATAAAATGGAGAGGTCACCTCACATGCAACACCTTGGGGGGTGCAAGCAGGGGGTGGCTACTCCTGTCCTTTTGTGCTTTTTCCTTCTGTTGTGCCTGCCAAAAATGGGGGTTGCAATGGGGGCAGCCATGTGCTGCTAGCAGCAGAGCAGGGGGTTGAGTTTCAAGGGCAGCAAACTCTTTGAAGCTCATAGGCAGGGTTGTGCACTTTCCTGTGAGAGGAGGGGTAACACCTCTGCCCAGGAAGGGCTTTGTTCTGTGGACCCAGAGAGCACAGGCTCTCACCCAAGGGTTCCAGAATCCTGTCTGGTGGTGGCAGGCTGGTTGTGACCAGCCAGCAACAATGCCAGGAAGGTTAGCTTTTGCAGGGGGTGCCTATAAGGTGGCCCCTGGGTAAATTTTGCAGTAAATCCAATAGTTTGGATTTATCATTCTGAGTTGTTTGATACCAAACAATCCAGGGTGCAGAGTGGCCATCATGTTGCTGTGAAACTCGTACTGACCAGTGTCCAGCACATGCATGTGAAATGGCTGCTTTGTTCACTTACTATGTCCCAGTTTGACAGAGTCACAGTAGGGGCATATTGCTCATGCATCTATGCCCACACATGCAGTATAGTGCACCCTGCCTTAGGGCTGGAAGGCCTGCCACAGGGGCAACACCTATAGTGCATGCAGTGTTTAGTGGGCAGGGCACACAGGTTGTGTGCCATGTCAGTTTTGCATTTCAGTATTGCACCTGGACACCCAGCCTGCAATGGCAGAGATGGCTGCACTTGGCTGCATGGTCCCTGAGGATGACACAATCTGTGCTGCTGCCCTCAGGGGCCTACCATTAGTACTCCATACCCTGAGTACCTGAGTGCCACTTACTGGGGACTTATAGTGGAAGCTTAAGGTGTTGCCAATTGTGCCAATGCATCACAACAGTTTTGGGAAAGAGATCTGGCCTAGGGAACCAGGGTAGCAGGGGCCCTGGGCACTAACAACTCTAAAACCACACCAAATACCAGGAAAAAAGTGGGGGCTAACCATGTCAAAAGAGGCCCTTTCTCACATGCGGGTCTTTTGTGGCAGTTCATAGCTCACTGCGCTATATTACGATTGTAAGTTATGAACTGCAAGAAACAAAAGGACTTTTGTGACAAAAGCAGTAACCACTGAGTTAAGCACGTAAAATACAGCTCTGTGATCTGTATGGTACATGTTTGCAGTGGGATGGCACCAGTTACATCACCCTAAATCCAGCCTTCGGCAGTGTAGCCGGGGTCTCCTGATGTGCTAGACAGGTAGTGCACATCTATGTAGCAGGGCCAGGGCCTTGCAAACCATGAGTCAGCAAGGAAGAATGGTGGGTGCACACAGACCTCTCACCAAGTAACATTCACTCAGGCAGGCAGCAAAGGGCAGGACTGGAAATCATAAGTAGCCTTGCATGCAGATCTCTGATGGCAGTTCATAGGTGACTGTGCTTTATTATGATTGTAAGTTATGAACTGCAAATAGGGAAATGTTAACTGTGACAATAACAGTCCCCCATTAAGCTATGCACATAAATACAGTTCTGTGATCTGCATGTTACACGTTCTTTGCAGCAAGTATATTAAACCTCTACTGCCACTAGAAAAAACTCTGATCTCTTTCCAGCGGGAAGAGTAATCACCAGAGATATCTTGACACTTTTATTGTTGTTTGAAAACTGCTGGATATACAAGAAACTCGGTAGTGGGTGCTTTAAACCCATAACATACAAAATACAGTCCAGCAAAGGCATAGTGGCACGCAGCTCCGTTAGCATTAACTGATGCTATGGCACACATGTAGCCAGTTAGCACTTACCACTGGTAGATGTCTGTTGCTGTCAGTTGCTGATTGTAGTGGCTGGTGGTGGCTGGCCTGGGCTGTCTGTTTGCACTGAATATTGGGCTAGCCTGCTGTTTCTGGGGGCCGATACTGCAGCACTGCCTCCAGTGACAAAACCGTCCCCCACGCTTCCACCCTCCCAGGGAACCACCTGATGCCCAGTTCGGCTAATTTGCCTTGCTCTTACATTAGGTTTGGGGGATCCATGGGACGGGAGATGTGAGAGGTGCTGGATGTTAATTTAATGAATTGTGTGATTTAGATTGCATCAAATAATTCTAGTGCCTAAAGGGTTATTATGGTTTAGCGCTAAAGGACTGACAGTGTTGAGATTGGCTGCCACAGTTTTCAAGGAGACAACTCTCACCAGCTATGTTGTACGTTTTATAGACATATAGGATTTATTAGGTGATGTCTATATGCTCCGTAATGGGACATTACCAGCACTTCTCGGGTTACTTTTTTCTTTGTGTGTGAAAGAGAAAGAGCAGAAATGAGCCATATCTATTAAGATATGTAACACTTATGATCCCTCATAGTGCTTGCACACAGTGTGGTGCCCAGCACCAACACTGGCACGCTTCTGCCATGCTGCAAGGGAGGGTGTGTTACAGGCAGGATAGTTTTGTGCAGGAGGTGATACCTTTCTTAACAGAAACAATTCTAAGAGGCAATTTTCTTTTTCTATGCGTTATGCAGAAAGCATCCCACATAGAAAGAGGACGTAATGAGGAGAAGATATTTCTCCTTGTTATGCCTCTCTGTGGTAGGTGCCCCATTTTAGTGCAATCCTAGGTTTACTCCCTTAAGTAAATCTGGGATTCTGTCAAATTCCCTGGAAATGCCCATGCTCCATCAATGGAACGCTGTCCACAATCAAATGTAATGCAAGGGAGCTGAAGCCGCTGTGTTCTGTTACATTTCTTTACAAAGTCATGTTAGGTGGTGCCAATTGCCATTTATGTGGTGTAAATCCCATTTCAAGACTTGCGTTTCTTTGCAACGACTTGCATCACGCAATAACAACGCAAGGCCATAGTAATTATGACCCCTACATAAGACAGCTAGAGATAAGACGTGTAATTATGTAAAATGTGAGGGACATTTCCTAAATGTTTCTATTTTAGAGCCTATAATGTTTGTAAAGCCTTCCAGGTCGCAATTTGTGTGTGAACATCACTGTGTATTTCTCCCCAGTGGTGGCATCTTTGCACCAGTTATGACATATTTATATTTTTACTAGCATAGCGGTACTCTATTTGCATGGCTTTACTCCCTCCTTTGGCTCATGTGCGCTTTTGCACTTTCCCCTCGCTCAGCAGCTTTGTCACGCTATTGCCTCATTGCTACTGCCTCATTGCTATTAACCTGGGAGTTATTCCGAACATAGGGCTCCCTCTTGCCATCCCTCTCCTTTTTTTACGGTTTCTTACCTGCGGTATTTTAGTCAGCAAGACTTGCTCTACAGAGAAGGAAGCAGCAAAGTGCTGACTACTGGGTTTTTAAACATCCACCAGTGAGGCCAGGACAAAGCATTGCGTCAAAGCTGATTGTCCCATCAAACTTTTTTCTCCAGCTCAGTTCCATTGTCCTTTTACTTTTTAAAGTACATTATTTACAGATGATCTTACCTCCTTTCATACTTAACTTCTCAGTTTGGTCTTTTTTTCAATGTTCTTTTGACTGAGGCGTATAATTCTGCAAACGTTTCACATGCTACAAGCCAAGATGATCTGGGAATCCAGGCAAATAGTAATTATAGCCCAGTGGCACAAGACCTACCCTTGATCATATGTTAAAAAGAATGTTGGAGGAAACAAACTTATCCACCTCCTCGCCATAATAGTTATGCGGCATGCTCGTGTTCTAATTTAGAGTATTATTTTAGTGGTATTGCCTGCACCTGTGGGCAATAATGGCTGTTGATTACGCTACCTCTAATTATCAGTCAGAGAGGCAGTAAAGGGTCTATAATGAGGAGAAGGTAAATAAAAATTTCTATTGCTCTCAGAGGTAGGACAATAAGGCTAATGACACCCTACCCCCACCTCTCCCCCCAAAAAATGGGAGTGCTACAGGACAAGAACTGTCTCTGAGGTAAAATACAAGGGAAAAAAACTCAACTGTCCGAGCGTGCTCCCTCGGACTCATAAGAAGCAGCCACCGGTTCTCAGTTGGCTGTCTGGGCTCTTCTCTTTGAATTTTCTGAGTGAAGCCCACACATGCAAAAGAGGTGCATTTTTTAGGGTCGAGCCTGCGTCGCATGGGCTCGCGTATGCGTATCGCTAGTGAGACGCTTTAGGTATTAGAAAAGTGCTCGGAGCCCTGTCGACGTCACGTCAGTGTCTTTCATTGGCAAGTTGGCTTGCCTGTTAGAATCCGCTTCTTTTGATTAGTGGAAGGCACGCATACGTCATGCCTTTTCCGGTGGTTAGCCCTCCTCGAGTGCAGCGACCAAGTACAGAAAACATGCGAGGCTCGCTGGGTTTGTGGACTACTTTTTCTCTATTTTCGCAGCGCGATCTCCCTGGGCAGAAGTCGAGCGCTTCGCATACCATCGACCTTGTTACACAGTTAATTGCACTTTTGCCAGTTACGTTCATAATTGCACTTTTGCTGATAGGTATTATTACGTGTGAACTGTAGCAGCGCCGATCGCGCTGTTTTTTTCTTTTAATACAAGAAAAATCCAGATGGGAGATGACAACTGTGAACAGCTGTAACTCCGACAAATGCGAGACAGGAGTGCATTGCAAATGCTTGTTTAAACCTGTCTTTAAGATAAGAAGCAGTTCCTGCAAGTCCCATAGGACACCAGATGTAACTTGGAAGCAGTGGTGTGAGAAAACGTGAAGGGGTCTCCCTGCAGTATATGCTGAAGGCCCCCCAACGCTCACATCAGCAGGGGAGGAGCCCCCCCCCCCCCTTCAGTATGGGTAAGCCTGGTGAGACCTCCGTACCGCGGGGGCTGAAGGGCCTTTGTTATGCCCCTGCTTGGAAGCTGCCTCCCACAGAATGGTTTCTTTATTGTAACAGTATCTATAGGCTGCAAGGACGCATTATAATTATCTGTCCAGCTCCCCATGTTCCCTCCAGGGTGCTAATTCTGGTTACATACTGTTGATTTTCCCAAGACGTGGCTTCTGCCTGGTTATTAAAAGCTAGAGACGCACTCAGTTTACACAAGGATCCCCAGTACTGAAAGATTTGTAGAACTTTAGGCTGAGATCCAGTGGTGCCATATGGTATTTTAAAGAAGGCGCAAATATTGTCAGACGTCAGTTGTAGTCGAATATGCTCGCTCGGGATATCGCAGGAGCTATCAGTACCATTTGCAGTATATCATTATCACCAGTGATTATTGCTTGGCTACCAGCGATTCCACGTGTGAAAAAACATACCATCTAATGTCTGTTGGCTGGTCTTAAAAAAGATCCAAAGCACTGATTAAAAGTCGCCCGTAAAGCTGCAATATATAATTATATTGGCACATCTTTTTGTCATGTTCTTTGGTTCTCTTTTATCTATGATATTGCTTAACTGCATCGCCCTCCATACTTCCTCATTCACCGCAATTAGCACTACTCTTGGCCTTTTGAAGACTTGCCCCAGCAGGCATTTGTGGGCAACTTCTAAGTCTGGCTCCACTATTTTTATTCTGGGGAGAGCTGCGCTGTTGATTAAAAAGGATGGCCAAATAATATGGCCAAAGAATATCCTATATTATAGGTTTAAGGCATTGTTATTGCTAGAAATCGAGGCATGGGAGCATTTTCTAGAGCTTAACATATAATTTCCATATATTAAAAAATGTCGGAGTGACTTGGCATGAATATGAAATATGTAAATGAGCGGAAAGATGGGTATCGCTACTCAAGTATTCCAGCCCTTTCTTCCACACTTCTGCATATGCTAGTCTTATATGTAAATTACATCGTGTCTCCATCTCCTCCAATCACAGTTGTTGATTTGTTTGGGATATGTACCTTGCTTCATGTCAGTGTGAGCTAGGATACATAAGAAGGTTTATAAGCATTATTAGGGCCTTCTCTTTGCACAAATAATGCTTGTGTCTGTCTTTGTTCCAGTCAATATTCACATTTAAACATCATTCTATTTAAATATGATATTTATTGCTCGCAAAGTATGTCTATAGAGCCTGCACTCTCATAGTCTTTCCCTTCCTTTTCCTTATCTTTCCTGCTTTCAGAACTCATTCCTTCTCGACTATCGTCCATAATTCCAAACCTCACCCGTGAGACATGATGTAGATCATTACTTCGTTAGTAATACACACACACACCGTTTACATCCCCCTAGTCGAAGTACTTAAAGTATGTTTTATGGCAGAGGAAACTACCATACTTCACATGACTTTCATTTAGGTTTACCTTATAGGGTTGTGATTTGTGATGCTCATTTATTACAGTGAATCATATTGTGCACTTTAGTTTCTTAAGTCATACATCAGGGGTAGGAAATGTTAAATGATGTGCTTCTGACACCTCACACAACTTATGATATGACCCAAACACCCGGGCGTGTAGATACGTGGTCAGGCAGGCTTTGTGACCTAATCCTGAGGTTAATAACTGACAGGTCACAGATGGGATAACACTTAGCCTGCAGGCAAGTGCACAAACAGGAAAACTTAGATCAGATCACACAGATAGGCAGCAACACAACAATGGTCCCCGGAGACTAGCCCCAATAAAGCACACATGCCCAGTGAGAGGCGTGCATTCCAAAACACATCATAAAGTTATATGCCACATGTAGTTAGGAACATATTGCCAATCAGGACACAGCATATACAGCACACTGAGGACCACATGCCCCTCAGGCTGGACATCTGGAGATATACTCACTGGCCCACATTGTGTCCACGCCAGGTCGAGGCCCACTGACGTTCACTATCTGGGATTGTATTTATGACTCCATTACAAGACTAAGAAAAATATGTCTTTTACGTTTTGTGACACTCAAAGAAATGTCTAGAATCTTGCGTCAATCTGATGTACAACAAGAGGCAGTCCTCAGACCCCAGTTCTGTAACTGCTCTCTCAGCCGTAATGCTTAATTAAACGAACCATTCCTGTTTTGCCAGAAGTCACGCGTCTTTTGTTTCTTTTTAAGGTAATTTCTCACCTGAGCAACACTCTAAAAGGAGCAGTGAAACAATGGTGATCAACCATAGGAACCTGAACAGCATAGATGAAGTAGAAGAGTGCACACTGATGAAAAGTGAAACAAGCTGTGACAAACCAATGACGGTGGCTCCACCCTTTTGGTTTTGTCAAAGATTGTTTCACTTCGTCTGGGTTTTTCCAAAACCTTATTGTTGGGGAAGCTTCTGTGCACTCGTCAATGTAAAATAAATATAAAAACAGTGGTTAAAAGCAAAAATATATATTTTGGCCCAAAAAACAACCATTGCCCTATCGTCGTAGAAGTCTCTAGCACTGACAGAAACTTCTTTGTGTGTGGATGTGCTACCTGTGAAACGGCAGAATGTGCTCACTCACAGTGAAGTTAGCCAACAACTGAAGTTGGCTGACCCCTTGTCACATGCTGTTTGATGCAGTGGTGGGAGAAAGATGAGAATGACACAGTAACAGCCCAAAGGATGAAGAGAGCTGGCTGAAAGTCCTTTAAGTAATTGTATTTTACAAATAACTTTAGTTACACCAAAAGGTCTTGGTCAATGCTCGACTTAAAAAGCATCAACTTTATGCAGGAGGTGGAGTAGACTAACTCGCAGTAAGTACATGTGATGGATGACTATACTTCTTTAATTAACACCAGCATTATTATTTTGTATTCACTCTCCCATTGCTGACTCCGGTAAATGATGTAATACATTCAGGATGCTTACTTGTAATTCCTCTTTACTGAAATAAATACAAAATGCTGCACTTACTATAAAGCAAGCGATCAGTCTTTTGCTTTTCTTGCAGAAGATCCTGAGTCCTTTCAGCTACGATGCTTTCCAAGTGCTTGCTGTACTTTTCCATCTGTGTACAAAGAACAGTATTTGGGTTACACCCGGAAGTACTTCAGCGAGCACGTGAAAACAAACCAAAATGTCCCCCACTCACCAAGTTCATCATCATGTCCACTGGACTCAATTTGTGCGGGTTCATTCTCGCCAAGATTTTCTTGATTTGCTCAAATGATGGCCTCATCATAGGGTTATGGACCCAGCACTTCTTTATCAGCTAAAATGCATGCATTTCATTGATGTTATTCACGTTATGCATTCAGAACCACTTTAGAGATGCTTTGCAAGCTACAACTGGCTGACCTAAATCATACACATTTAATGGCCTTATTATTTAATCAAATACATTTCCTCAATCAATTTTTCCTTTCAGCCTTAAGAGCATCGAACTGACTCCCATAACTATCCCAGCCTGTCCGGAAATTCGCAATAAATTGCCAACGCTGCAATAAGAAAGGCTAAGGAGACGTGCAATTCATCCTAAACTGTATTTATTTTTACAGAATGGATTTCATACTTACAGCGATAAGTAATGCAACCTCCCACTGGGACTTCCTCCAGGTAAAAGTACAAATAAATTCTGATGATTAAACTAGTAAAATGCCAAACAAATGGAAAGAGCGTTGATGTTAGACAAGGCCTGTTGTTTGCTTTCTTCAGTTTGGAACAAGCTGGATGTTAGAGTTTATGGTAAATCCTAGAGTAGGCCTCAGAGACCCTGATTACGAATCAGGCAGTGCTTAATTTGTGCTTGTTGTTTCCGCTGCGGATCACCTGCACTTATTTTTTAGAGCAGGCACTTATTTTTGAGGGCCTGCACTTATTTTTCTGCCTCAGGGATTTACTGCGAGCAAGAGACACACATGGGAAAGACTTAGGAAGGGGAAAACGAGAAAGTGTCACAGAGGGAGAAAGCAGAAAGCTGCAAGAGTGAGCTGAAGGGCAGGGAGTGGCTGTACATAGATTAAAAAGGCCCGAGATGGCTTCAGGATTCAGCTGTCTCAGCATTCCCTGTTCGCACATTTAATTGTAGGAACTGCATGTTAAAGAGGAGGGCTTTGGGCACCGGCACCTTTTTATTTATAAATTAAGCACTGGAGTCAGGCCGAGCAGAGTTCCTGTGTGGCCCGATCACGACTGTCCTGATGTGTTCATGTCTGTGTTTTTCCGAGTGCGGCAACAACAGACCCGATTTTACTAGCTGAAAATTCCATCCACCCAGACCTCAACCCCTGTTTCCACACTGCATCTTTCTACGACAAGAGGGTAAGGCAGGGCATTGTTCTACTTGCCTTCCTCACCCTCCAAACCACTCTCCTTCCATCCCCACTCAACTAAGAATCCCCGCTCTGGTGAACGACTTGCTCAGTGCAGTAGGTATATGGGAGCGATAAGCACCTTGGGATACAGAATCACATGTGGAATTCCACATGGCAGTTCTGTGCCCACACAGGTATTCCCCATTCTGAGAGGCCTAACTTATGATTGCAGGATGCTGGTGGAGTGTTACCGCTTGGTTCTGCTAACTACGGGCTGTGGAGTCTGCACCCTGCCAGTACCATGAGACTTACAATCGTGTCCAGCGTTTTAAGACTGTTGACCTATAGATCAAGTGGAGAACACGTGTCCAACATTTCCCGATTACAGAAAGCATAATGTGTCTTGGGTAACAGATAAACGGATGATGAGAGAGCTGTATGAGGTCCCATAATCTTACACTTGAGTGCAGCAAATGATTTACCTAAGGTCGACAAGCGGCTTGTAAACTCTTCACAACACATGTAAACTCTGTGTGACCACTTCCTGCAATGAACAAATTCATTTCCACTAAAACTCAAAAACACATTGTGTGTGCGTGGGTTTTAATAATCGATGCATCACAGGCACAACATACTGCAGTTTGTATACAAAATGAGCAGTATGTTATAAATACACAGAGTACTTTAAAAACCTTTTGTATAAACGCCATATAAACGTATATCTTCCATGTTACAAACGTGCTCTGCTACATGCCCACTAACTTATAAAATACTAAGAAAGCTACGTTTAATAACAAGCATTGTCAAATCCAATACGTCTGGCATTAATGTACTAATACATGCAAGCACAGGCTTGCACGCATGCCATTTGTATCCTTTAGTACATTTAAAGCCAGACGAACTGCCTTTTCTGATGCTAGCTGTTCCAAGAGTGAGCAACCCAAGCCTGCAATACCACAGGCTGTTACTAGATGTCCAGAACGTGAATAGCACATGCTTGCAGAACCACAGGCTGTTACTCGGGGTTCCAAGAATGAGTAGCACAAGCCTGCTGTATTACAGGCTGCTACGAGGTGTCCTAAGAGGGATCAGTGTAAAGTACCACAGCCTCTGTACTGACTGTTACTAGCTATCCGAAAATTAAGAGTACAGCAAGGTATTAACACAGCACTGCAAATTAACTGTGATACAACTTTGAACATGTTTAATATAGGAAGCAGTACATATGTTAGAATACTAGATTGTATCTTTAACAACACTATGTTAAAGAATAACCACATCCTTAGAAGAAGGACTTCAGTGAAACATACCACCAGCAACGTCATACAAGATCACAGTAGTGCATTTTGCCAGCGTCACAGAATAAGGACCTCAATCTTTAGGAGCAGCACACGCATAATGAGAAGAAAATGGCTAAAGCGAATTTGGTAATGAAGCAAGGGAATGAGTAAAATAATAATGCAGCTTGTTAGACCTTAAGGTAGAACAGCTTAAGGCTGGTCTACTCCGCAGACCTTTTGCCTTCTCCCACTCTGTTTTGCTGAATTTGTTTTAGTTGTCCTTAGAGCTCTGTGCACTTCACCATTGCTAACGAGTACTAAAGTGCTTGTGCTCACTCCTTAAAGCATTGAAAAATTGACTTACTCCTCATTGGCATATTTAAGTGTTATACCATATGCCCAGGGCCAGTAAATTGAATACTACTGGTGGGCCCATCGCGCTTATTGTGCCATCCATTTTGGCAGTCACTTAAAACATTTCTGAGGCCTGCCATTGCAGCCTCTGTGCCGTTATAAACTGCCAATTCGACTTTGCAAATTAAACCTTTTGGCAAGCCTAAACCCCATCATTTTATTAAAATACAAATCACCCCAAGGATATGCCCTAAACAGCCATAGCACAGGGTGCATTGTATTTACAAAGTTGGACACGTACTTTTAAGTTTTGCATGTCCAGGTAATGAAAAACTCATAAATTCATTTTTCACTACTGTGAGGCCTAATTCTCCCTTAGGATAACATTGAGTTACCTTATCACATTTAATAAGTATTGTATTGTATTGCATAACATTTGTAAAGCGCACTGCGACCAAAAACTGGTATCCTGGCACTGGGATAATTGTTTGAAACAGAGAGGAGATGGAAAAACCCAGAAATAGTACAGAAAAAGAGCAGACTACTGTTTTGGGAAAAGCCATGTCTTCAGGGCTTTCCTAAATTTCAGCAGCTCAGTGTGCGCTCTCAGATTTGCATGAAGCGCATTCCACATCTGAGCAATACATGATAATGTTTGTTTGGGGACAGATAAAAATGTCATGTTTGGTGTCTACATAATTGTACTTTAAAAGCCGTTTCAATGGTAAATTTGGATTTTAAGTCACAATTCTGAAAATGCCACTTGTAGAAATTTGGTATTTTCTTGTCCTAGCCATTTGGTGCCTGAAGCTTGCATCCTAAGTCACATGACCAGGTATAGTTGGCAGTTGTCTATGAATATTTCCCCCAGGCAATAAGACAAAGGGGGATGAGATGTTGGCAGGATGGGCCATCCTGGCAGGATAGGAGGGGTGGAGCTATGCACAGCCCCACTTACATTTCAAAGGAGCTGCCTCAGCACACACACAAAGAACTTCACAGTAGCCTTTTGTAACCACAGAAGCAGTGGAGCCAGTGCAGGAAGGTAGGACATTTGAGAACCATTGGTAGGGGGAAAACTGTCATAAGGTACAAAAACAGGACCCTCACTCAGTCTTCAGTTCACTTCTGGACTTACAGAGGACTGCCCTGTTGCCTGCTATTTACTTCAGAGGACTGCCCTGCCTCACCAAAAGGACTGCCCTGTTGCCTGAAGCCCGTCCTGTGCCTTCAGAGGACTTCCCTGTTTCTTCAGACCTGCTTTTCTGCTGGAACCCAGGACCACCAGAGTGACTTGAAGGTCTAGTTTGCTGGCCTACGGTTCGGAGCTACAGAGACACAAAAAGTTCATAACCTGCCAGATGTACCTGGACCCAGCATGAGTGAGTCCTGACCCACAAAGTGGTGCTTCCCCCTGTTCTGGACCCATAAAGGCAGTGCTAAAAGTGCCCAGACGGCTGAAATCCAAACCCTGGGACTTATAAAATTTTCTGTCAAAGTTACTCTTAAAATCGAGATGAGACTGGGACCCACACGAGATGCATCACTGGTCTGCCTGACTTCACAATAGCTCCCACTACGTTCTCTCAAGCAGCAAATCCTGTTTAGCAGCTGCTCTCTGGAAAGGTATCCAGCCTCCTGGACCCCTTGTCAGATGCAGCCTGCTCCTTTGTCCCACTGGAGATTTTCGACTTCTGAAAAAGAGACTGAGGGGGTCATTACAACCCTGGCGTATGGCGGAGAACTGGCGGTAAGACCGCCAACAGGCTGGCGGTCTTACCTTGGTGTATTATGACCATGGCGGTTACTGCCATGGTCAACCGCCGGTTCTCCGTCCCGCCCACCAGGGCGGAGACGACTGCCGGGCTGGAGACCTGGGTCTCCAGCCCGGCGGCCGTCCGTATACCGCCGGCGGTATTTGGACCCGGCTTACCGCTGTGGATTTCCAGCGGTTTCAACTGCCATGAAATCCATGGTGGTAAGCACTATCAGTGCCAGGGAACTCCTTCCCTGGCACTGATAGGGGTCTCCCCCACCCCCCACCCCGACTCCCTCCCCTACACCCCCCACCACCCCTGCCATCCCCCAAAGGTGGCAGGGCCCACCTCCTTACCCCGACCCCCAACATAACATTACTCACACACACCCGACACGCATGCAGGCACCACCAACACACACACGCACACACCCCGACATACATGCCTACATCCACACACACAGTCAGACACGCACACCCACATTCAAACATACATGCACACATCCATTCAGACATACCCACAGCCATACACGCACTCATTCCCTTACACACAACACCCCCGCAAGCATACAAGCACTCACACACCCCCTCCACATACACACATGCACACCCCCATGCACGCACACAACACACAACACCCCCCCAACCCCCTCCCCTAACGGACGATCGACTTACCTGGTCCGTCGATCCTCCGGGAGGGGACGGGAGCCATGGCGGCAGCTCTGCCGACACCACACCACCAACAGAACACCGCCACGGCGAATCACAGGACGTGATTCGCTGGGCGGTGTTCTGTTGGCGTGGAGGTGGAGCAACCTCCACTTCCCCGCCGCCCGCAAGTATGGCTGTTGGTGGCTCTCCGTCGGAATAATGACGGAGAGCAGCCAACAGTCATAATACGCCGAGCAGCAAACCGCCTGCACAGGCGGTCTTCCGCACGGCGGTCCCTCGGCGGTCTTGCAAAAAGACCGCCGAGGTCGTAATGACCACCTAAGTCTAAACGCAAAAGTCTTCCCTGTCAGTTCAGCCAGCATCTCCCCAAAGATGACACTTCATCCTCATAGAGCGCTGACTGCCTTGCTTCACTGACCTTTACCTTTTCAGACATTATTCTCTGAAATGTCTTTTAAGTCCAAAGGTGAGTCAAGGCCAGGATCTATCCACTTCTTTCATCCAAACCTTGCCCCACTGTGGTTGGCCATAACTGTTGACTTTGACCAGGTCTCATGCGACTAGATGTCCATGGTTGGTGCTTTGATCTTATAGATGCTACATTCCACTAAATACTTTAAAAAAATCATAGCTCCAGTTCTACGGATTACATTTTTGCTGTTTTGGTGTCAATTAATTTATTAAATTCTACTCTATTTTTCTAAATTAATGTGGGTTCTCTTCTGTTCTGTTTTCACTTTTTATTGTTTAAGTACTCGATACATACTTTATACATTACCTTTAAATTAAGCCTGACTGCTTTTGTGCCAGGCTACAAGAGGGTTGAGCACAGGGTAGTTTAGTGAGATGTGTGGTTCACCTTGACAACCATTATGGCTGTTGCTCACACCTAACCTCAACCAACAACCCAGTATCTCACGCAGTTCATCAAGAAAATAATGAAAATGCTGGATATTGTTTTTTAAGATAATCATTATTTCATATATTTTTTCCACTCTAAAAATGATTTTCTTTAAAAGTTACATGACACATAATATAGCCCATTCACATACTTTGAGGCCTTTTTACAAAGTTACAACTTTATTCACCATTTTTCACAAAGAGACATCTGGGAGACTACTTGGAGGCATAATCCCATTCACAGGGATGGAGATCTCCACCACAAGTTTAAACCCACAAATTCCATTCAAGGAGGGTGGATGTTCCAAGGCTTAGTTTGCCCTAGAAGTTTGGAAACGTCAACAAACGGATACATTTGTAGGCATTCCCAAACAGTCCTCCTCCTATTTCAACCTTTGCAAATGTCTTCAAGTTACCATAGCGAAAGGCTGGTGTAACTCCCCTTCCAGGCTGGGAAGGGGAATAGATCACACCTAGATTTGCTGACAGTATGGTGAAAGGCCTTTTGGAAAGAGATAAAAAAATGTTTGGCACATTGGAAAAAAGTGCATTTGCACAGAGAACTTACCACCCCGTGTGGGGTTCTCCACTATGGAAAACTGAATACAGTGTGAATAAGAACTCCAATGTAAAGTCACATGGCCTTACCACAAGCACAACTTAAAACCTGTGTAAGTTTCAGCTTTCCAGGTGTTCTTCTAGGAATGTTTGTCATTTGCAAAAAGTAGGGAAAATATTCTCATATCTGTGTGATCTCCGCTTGTACATATCCTATTTTTTCATGAATTGGTATGATAATTTTTTACTGCATATTTTAAGTAAACATTTGCTTACCATGTAGAATCAATTGCATTTAGAGGGGGAAACCTTTTCTCTAAACAAATAGGTCATGCTCATGCTGAAAAAATTCACCTCGTACAATGAAATTAAAGAATTTTGTCAAGTCGGAATGATAAATTAAACTGCCAGTACCACGAGGGGAGAAATGTTTACTCATGCAAAGCACCCTGCATGAATGCTATTTAGAAGAGTCGTGACAAAAGCTGAATAAAACAGCTACACTGCCAGGTCAAACTTAAAAACGAAATTTAACCCATGTGACTAAAAACACACAAAGAGTTCCATGAGGTACCAAGATATGCAGTACAACTTTGCCACTGAACAGTGAGTGTAGCACTGTTTGACGGAAGGTTAACAACAATGGTCCTTATTTGGATTCGTGAAAAGATGGATTCGGGCTGTTAGTGGGCATTGATATTCTTCAGCGTTGCCAAAGGAAATTCTACCTCAGGGTTTACTCAAAATGCAATTGCTTGCTGGTGGACTGCTAGTTAGAAAGGTGAGGAAGTAACACATTTTCAAGGATCAGCGTATTTGGGAACTGGCTACAATGTATTTCTATAAAAGCACTGGAAATCCAGGATATCAATAATATTGTTGTCATAGTAAGTTACAATTCTGAACCATTAACACAATTATTTTGAAAATAATATGGCAAGAAGAGGGCAGGAACACAACGACGCTGTGCAGCATTGGGCACTTTCTAATTTCAATCCTCTTAATGTAGCCCAGGTGCAACATCCTCCACTCCATAGATTAGCATGACAGAAAGGATGAGAGGCTCACTCAGTTGCAGTGGCAAGGCTGGTGTTGCTAGGCGCTGGCTGATAAAATACAGCATGAGCTCTGGCAAACCTGGCAGCATTTTCAATGGCCCCCGGCCACGACCTTTGGTTTCCATCATTCAGTCTGTGTGAGAGACATTGAAAATACACCACACTCAGATATACTCAAAAGATCTCTTATTACCAAAACATCCCGTCGTTGTCTCATCTAGTTGACTCGTTTTTATCTTATGGTATCCTGCCTGAACTACCTATCTGCCTGATGACCGATCATGTCTGTGACACTCTTACACTCTCACACTTCGGTGATGCATATGTGTATTACCTTATTGGCTTTTGCTACACTATGTTATAATCAAATATTTATTTTACTCATTGCTACTGAGTAGAGTTTGTTTTTTGGACTAGCATCATCAACGAAGATAATGTATGTACCCACCTATGTGAAGCAGGCTTGTACCCTTGTGTATCTAGTATGCACGATGTAAATTAAAATATACATGAAAATAAAAATAAATCTAACAAGTTCCATGTGTGTATAAAACGAAAAGATTGCTTTAATTCAGCTCAGGCAGTGTACGTAGCTGTAATGGCTGCTGGTTGACTCAGGGAGGGGGCATCATGCATAGTGGAATCGCTGGCAACCAGTCCGCCATCCCTCTCCCTGAGGTTCATCGAGAAACAAAGCCAATGCTCCGGGACGTAGGGTGCGTTAGGTTTATTTCAGGGACGGTAGGGTGTGCCAATGGTTTGACGTATGGCAGAGGCGTGCTTGAAGACAACAACAGAGGCGTGTATACTAGGCCAAGGAGAGTGAGTTCTATCACAATTCATACTCTGTTGGTTTGAGTGAGCGAGGGCTCTAATGCCTATGAGGATGGGTAGCAAGCAAGTGATTCCACTCTGAGATCAGCCTGGTTTATGGAGTGTCTGAGCGATCTTACAGATACAGAAACTGCCTGGGTTGTGGGCCTGAAGGCTTAATAAGAACAGATTCGATCAGATGAAGGACTTTATCAGCACTGAATGGTCTACCGAATTGAGGTGGGTGAGTTGGGGGTTTGGATGACATACTGGTCTAGGGAACTTTTAGATTATCTACTTGGCAGAGAACTGTCTGTTGAGCCGGGGAACGGTTGGTTCTCACTTACAAAAAATTTGCAAGGATAGAGAGCGTGAGCTCTCATCTTCAGATTTTTTAAGGGTTTGGATGAGTGAATGCACACTGTGCTGGAGATGTCTCCTGTCACTCAAGCATACGTGAGAGGTGCTACCATTCCTCTCCACTGTGATGTTGCAGGAGCTGTATTTTTCTGAGGGCAGGAATCCTGCATCTCAAATGTTTTTGGTCTGACGGGGATACCTGACCATGGCTTCAATGACAGTTTCTTGCAGCGTGACTTGTACTTGGGGAACATTCCCATTTTCCTGCTCTGTGACAATGCTGAATGGTCGGTTTCTGGGAACTTGTGTGTTGACATGGGAAAGTGTTAACATTTCTGTTAAGCTAAGGTGTACAGATGAAACAAATATTATATAAATTAAATAGTGATGTTGGATCGAAAAAGATGTGAAAGAATTGGGGCCTCGGTCTCGCTCACAATGATCAAGTGAGTTAACACGTCTTTTTAAGTTTAAAAGCATTCTCAAATTACAATTTGCATGGTTCTCCAACTGGTCATGCATTGTTTTGTTTCCTTTAGCAAATCCAAAGCAAATGTATCTACTTGGTAACAGAGGACTTTGAGCCCACAGGACTGAAGTAGATGTAAGTTTCTTAGTGGAGGGAATTTCTAGAATGAATATAGAGTCCACTATTTAGTCATTTTTAGGATTTTTAGGATTCACGATTTTGAAGATTCATTAAAGTTTTTTTGTGTGTTTTGTTTTTAGTGTCCTGCAGTTCTTGGTCCTGAGGAGAAGAACCCTGTAACTCTCTTTGGGTTTGAAACGTATTGACTGCTTACATACACCAGGGAGAATGTATGAAAAAGAAGCTTTTACATATAGGGAATTTTCTTTTGAAACTATCCACACTTTTTAGTCCCTGTTACTAGCCAGTGAACATAATATAAGCTTCCCTCCCCTGGTCTTGGGTGATTGACTAAGAGCCTCAATTGTCAGCTCAATCCATCAAAGGCTTTTGTTAATGGTTAATTTCAGAACTGGGACATCAATATTTATGTAAATCAATAATTTGATGTTGTGTGATTTCTAACAATTTAATGTCTTTAAAAAAATCCATTTTGTTTTTAAATGTGTTATGGGCACCTTAAAACTGGATTTGATGTGAAACATTTTGTTCGTTGTTTCGATGTTCATGACAGATAATGCAAACATGACATATATAAAAAAGTGTTTTTCATAATGATGTAAATAAAACACGATAATTGAGTTGTGTGCTCGCAGAGGTTAACTAGTATTTTGGTGAAGTAACATCAGTACTGGCTTTTGTTTGCTTGCTTGAAACTTTTTGAAAGTTGGCACTTTCTTGACCCATCCATTTGGTGCTTGCAGCCTGTATCCTGAGTCACATGACTAGATGTTGCTGGCAGTTGGTCTTTGTGTTTTGCTCCCAGACAGTGAGACAAAAGGAGGTAGGTGCTAACAGGCTGGGCCATCTCTGAGTTGGTGAGAGGGAGGAGCTGTCACCTACCGAACTTGAATCACATAAATTCTTCCTGAGCACTCTCTGAAAGGCTTTGACAATTGTCTTTTGTGGCCCCAGACAAGCTAGGGCCAGGTAGGGGAAGCAGGAAATTCCAAACGCCTCTGGGGAGGAAACCTTCAGAACCTTTTCCTCCCCCTCAGACCTAAACCTTCAGTACACCTCTGGACCTGTAGAAGACTCGGAAGGACTCCTGTGCTGCTCTGCCAGACAGATTGCTCCACTGCTACCTTGTTGCCCTACTGCTCTGCTGGCTGAGTAAGAAGGACTGAACCTGCATCTTGAACCCAGAACCACCAGAGTGACTCCATGTGCTAGTTAGCCAGTCTCTTGTTCAGAGCCTCAGAGACAGAAAAGGCTCTAAACACCTTGAACCCAGCACCTGGACTCTGTCTGCTGTGAGTCTTTCCCCTAAGTAGTGCCACCCCAGTCGTGGAGCCTTGGAGGTGAGCATGAAGGTGCTCTTCTAGCCCAACCTGTTGTCTAAACAGAACTGACACAGCGTGATGCATCTTCTTACAGCCTTGCATCGGAACCGCTGCAGTGCAGCGCATCCCCTACATAGGGCCCCACGCATCCTTGGAACCAAAGCTACCTGACGCATCTTTGATGCAGGACCTCACATCACAGCCCTGCAGCTTCTCTGAACAGCTGCTGCAAGGATGCAGGACCTTGCATCACAGCCCGCAGCTCCTCAGAACTGCTGCTATGTGCACATTCTCAATACAGGACCTTGCAGCCGCCGCTGAGACAGATCCTTGATGTGGGACTTTGCAATGATCCACAACCAGGATTTAAGGTACTTCATTCAATGGGCCTAACCTATTCTCAGTTCCTGGAATTGCTCCATTGCGGTCAGCCTGAACTTTGTCTCGGTCCATTGTGACCAGGTATCTACAATTGGCACTTTGTGCTTCTGAGCACTATTATCACTTACATTTTTTAAATTGCAAATCTTCGAATCTACTGATTAGATTTTTGTCATTTTAGTGTCAAATGGTTTATTAAGTTTCACTGTATTTTTCTTAACTGGTACAGGCTTTTCCTTCTGTTGTTTATTTTAATTTATTACTTTTTGAAGTACTGAATAAATACTTTACCTATTGCCTCTAAGTTAAGCCTGACTGCTTTTGTGCCAGGCTACCAGAGGGTTAAGCATAGGTTAATTTTGTTTTTATTTCTGTTTCACCCTGATAGAGAATTGTGGTTGCTACTGAGTAGGGGTTCACACCCCTCAACCAGTAACCCAATTTCCTACTGTTACCAATTCTTCAAGATATGCATTGAGTTAGCTTTAGGTATACCTCAATGAGTATTGCTGTCTCACTACATTCTTTTCGGGGTATCATTCAATCCTAATATTACAATGCATGAAGGACTATTTTGCATCTGGGGGTGCACTGAGTCATCACAGGTAAACTTCTTTATATCCTATATGCACTAACTACAGAAACTAAGCATCTTCTGTTTTGTTTGTTTAATTGCAAGTTCCTTATTTAACAGTATAGTCAGGCCTGAACATGTAAGACAGGCATTTTGGCTTTGCCAATGCTTGTTTTTTTAAGCCATTCCTCTATGTTTATCTTTTTACATTAACGAAATTCAAAGACATGGTACCTTTTCTTTGCACAATAAGAATCATATTTTTCTGTGACATGCAGTAAATAAAAAAAGGGTTTGCATCCCTGCTCTAACTGCACCGCCTCCTAGAAAGCAACTATATTGTTCCATTAAAATTATATGCATTGCCTTTTTTACTTTCACGGTTTTATTGCAAACATATGTCTATCACTTTTAGGCAGCAGCAATTTTTCCGTTCTCTTCCTTCTTTGTAATTGTATGGCATATGCATTAAAAAAATAAAATAAATAACCATTGCACCCACTTGCCAGTGCTTGGGACTGAATGTCAGGTGGTAGAGGGTGGACTGTGCCCTCACATGTGTAGGTTCTTAAAATGTTTTTACCTTCACCTTTATCCCTCCTACTTTGCGGAGTTTGTTTTTCTCGGCTTTAGGACTCTGTGCACTTTACCACTGCTAACCAGTGCTAACATGCTTGTGCACTCTCCTTAAAATATGTAACTTTGGCCAGCACCTGATTGGTACATTTAATTTATTGTAAGTCCCTAGTATATAGTATAGCATGTACCCAGAGTCAGTAAGCTAAATGCTACTAGTTGATTGGCAGCACTCACTGTGCCACTCACTCCAGTAGCATGTTAAAACATGCCATTACAGCCTGTAGTGCAGTTCTAAATTGCCATTTTGACCTGGCAAAGCCTAATCCTTCCTTTTTAAGAAAGGTATGTCCTAAAAGCCCATAGGGCAGGATGCACTGTATTTAAAAAATAAGACATGTGGGTTTAGGTTTTGCATGTGCTGGTAGTGAAAGAATCCTCAATTTCTTTTTCACTACTGTAAGGCCTATCTCTCCCTTGGGCAGGGATTAGGCCCTATGCACCTCATGTATTTAACTTATGCTCCATCATGGTCGGGCAAAAGGTTTGACTATGACCCAGTCTTTTGACCAGATACCCAAAGTTGGAACTGTGATCCTTTAGACACTATTTTACACTAAAAATCTGAATAAATGATAACTCTGAGTCTAATGATTAGATGTAATTCGTTTTGGTGTCATTTTGTTTAATAAAATGTACTTCATTTTTCTAAATTGGTTTGGGATTTTTCATCTGTTGTGTTTTCACTTTATTGGAGTGCTGCATACAATATTCACACATTTCCTCTAAGTTAAGCCTGACTGTTTTATGCCAAGTGAGGGTGAAGCACAGGTTAATTTATTGACTTTTGTGGTCACCTTGACAGAGATTGTTATTGTTGCCTGAGTGAGGATTCTACCCCACTCAACCAAGAAATCATTTTCTTACAGTATGGGTGAAGACTGTCTTCTCTTGGGAACACTCACTGGTCTGCTGGGGGAGAAAAAGGGCTATTCTGCACACCTCTTTGGAGGCTGCAGGCGAGAATTATTCTGGCTTGAAGACACACATTTTAGGGACTGGTGCACCCAGATCACTTCTGCACCACTCCTGCACAGTAAACATTTCTCATATTTTTTCCAAATCTTTACCTTATAGTTTTGACATTTGTTTTTCTAATGGCAGTTCCTGTGAGGTGAGTGAGTGACTGAATAACTTTTGTAGCGCACAATGGATTAAAACGCTTAATGGTGCTACTCATATGGAAGCAATGGAAAGGATAAGACAGTGACTTCAGTGTCTGTTCAATTTATATCAGCTTTGCCAGTAAATAAAGCATCATATCTGGTAATGCAGACTGTAAATCTAATGTGAGCAGGTGTAAGTAGCTATCCAAGAGCTACTCTTTGGTTAATCTCACAATATCAGTGAATCACCTTTGCCTTAGAAGATGTTTTGAGCATCTCATTAAAAACAAGTTTTTTAGCGAATCATCTTGCGCTTCTGCAGACTTACCTCTGAATAATCAGCTTTATTGGGACAATACTCATCAGATTTTGCAACAGAAAGGTCAGGCAATGGAGGGCACCATGTCTCATCTTTAAGGTTTATATGCCCCTGGTAGGGGGAAAAAAAGGATCACAGTTAATTTTAATATACATGCGTATTACTAAATCAAATATCTATATAAAACGTACAGTTTTTGGATATACCTTACTGCTTACCTCAAATGGATCACATCGGCTGGCAATCTCCACGAGAATAGTTGCATAGCTGCAAAAAGCAAAGAGACAAGGATGTTAGTAATTAGTACGTGCTTGTATCCCGCAACGAGGTTCTGAATACAACTCGCCCACAAAATTGTGATCCCTGCACACACACCTTTCTTCTTCAGGGATCACAACTACAGATGCTGTGGCACACTACAGTGCTTAATTTGAGGTGATGGGAGCAAGCGGGGCTCACCATTGCTCACTTTTTGGGGCCCTGCACTTATTTTTCATCATCAGACTTTGGAAGAGAGAGAAAAACACAAAAGGGGGAAGAGGGGGAAAGAGAAAGACGGGAAAACAGTGACAAAGGCAGGAAACTGGGATGAAAAAGAACCAGTACAGTGAGGTTATGAGGCAAGGAATACTTGGTTGTGGATTGATAAGGCATATGGTGGCATCAAGGCTGTGCAGTCTTTGTATTCAGTACTCCTCGCTGCAGGATTCTGAGCAAAACTTTTATCCCTGGCATTTATTCTTTTAGAAATTAAGCTATCGATGCACACCCTAATTATCCTTATGCAATAAAGTATGCACCCTTAATTAAATTTCAGGAGGTCAAACCTTCTAGAGATTAACAGGGGAAAAAGGCCCGGTCCTTACCTGGTATTGCAGACTTTGGTGCTGTAAGCACAAAAATCCTCATTTTATTTCTCAAAACGTCAAAATAGGTGCAAATTACGGCACCCGATAAAGTCAAAACCTCAGAGTGTCATATGTTATTGGGCGCAACGAATTCCAAGTATTCCTCGAAATCAGGCTGTAAGTGGTGTATGGCGACCCTGTTACATTTACTACACAAAGTTACACTCACCAATGTAAGGGAGAGATATGATCAAGTAGAAACCACCTTTGGTTTAAGATATGGTCAAGAGTGATAGGTATATGCAGGAAATTCTTGAATAAGTAGAGGGAACTTGAGAAAGTTTACAATGCTTAAAAATCTGTTTCTAAATGCATTTGTATGCTGACATTCAATTTTATGCCATACCACTGCACAAATTGAGTCTTCTACCTGACAGTTAAATATAGAAACTATATGGGGAAGATGACATTTGACACTTTTATGCGGTTTACCTAGTTTCTGAAAGTAGAAAACAAACATTCTGTATAATCACCTTCACAACACTCCCTTAAGCCATACATGAAAGAATTTTGCGCCAGAAATAACACATTTAGAAGCTGTAGGTACGCCTATTTCCACTAAAGATAAATGGGAATCATTTAAAATCTGGATATCTGGGAGCGATCTGCTATAGATCCCATTTGGACTACCATGATTTTAGTGTCAACACTCTCATTCAATGCAGGATATACAGAGGTGTTTGACCTGGCATCCTTGCCGTGGTCTCCCCTGTCTTTTTTGCCTCCGCTTCCCATGTTTTGACTGTGTGCTGGACTCTGTTTTGCTGTTTTTGGTACTCTGGGCACTTTACCACTACTGACCAGAGCTAAAGTGCAAGTGCCCCTGTCTAAATTATATGTGTAATTGTTTTTTCCATCATTGGCCTATTCGATTAACTAGTAAGTCCCTAGTAAAATGCACTAGAGGTGCCCAGGGCCTGTAAATCAAATGCATGCTACTAGTGGGCCTGCAGCACTCGTTGTGCCACCCACATTAGTAGCCCTGTAAACATGGCTCAGACCTGCCACTGCAGTGTCTTGGTGTGCAGTTTTAAACTGCCATTTCAACTTGGCAAGTGTACCCACTTGCCAGTCCTAACCATTCCCTTTTTATAAATGTAAGGCACCCCTAAGGTAGCCCCTAGGTAGCCCCATGGGCAGGGTGCAGTGTATGTTAACGGTGGGACATGTAGTGATGTGTGTTCCATGTCCTAACAGTGAAATACTGCTAAATTCAGTTTTCACTGTTGCAAGGCTTATCTTTCTCATAAGTTAATATGGGGGCTGCCTTTAAATATCCTTAAACTGCAGGTTTCCTTTGAGAGCAGATAGAAATGTGGAGTTTGGGGTCTCTGAACTAACTATTTAAAAATACATCTGTTAGTGAAGTTGGTTTTTAGATCGTTAGTTTGAAAATGCCACTTTTAGAAAGTAGGCATTTTCTTGCTTTAACCATTCTATGACTCTGCCTGTTTGTGGATTCCCTGTCTGGGTCTGACTGACAGTTGGGCTGTTTGTGAATCTCCTCTAGACAGTGACACAAAGGAAGCTGGGGTGTAGCCTGCATATCCTGATGAGCCATCTGGGCTAGAGTGGAGGGAGGAGTGGTTACTTACACCTGAATGGGCTGTGTCTGCCATCACACAATGCAGTCTCCAGCCCCCTGGTGTGTGTCTGGGGTCTGGCCTGGGCAAGGTAGGATCCTGTAAACAACAGAGACTCCCCTTTGAAGTTTGACTACTTCAAAGTCAGAAAAGGATATAAGTATAACCTAAGACTTTAGATCACTTCTGGGCCCAAGAGGAACCTCTGCCAAGGAGAAGAGCTGAAGAGCTGAGGAGAAGTGTTACCCCTGCCTGTGACTGTGGTTTCTTGGGCTATCATGCAGTTGCTGCTTCTGCCTGTGAAAGAAGACAGAGACTGGACTTTGTTGTGTATTCCTGCTTGAAGAAGAATCTCCAAAGGCTTGAACTGAGCATGCTTCCTGTTTTAAAGTCTCAAGCCCATCAAAGACTTCCTCTGCCAGCACCTGGACTCTCTGCTGAGACTCAAAATGCCCTTCCAAGTGGTGCCCTATCCAGATCCAGTCCCTGGGCTCTTGAAAGGTGAAGTTGGCAGAACAAGAGCTGAAATCCACGTGCAGAATGCCGTGCGGGGAATTTTCGATGGACCATCTGCAACTCGGCTGATAAATGACGTGCCACCCGCTTTGTGGCTAAAATCGACGCTCCACCTGCATCCCAGCTGGGAGATCAATGCATCGCGGCTGGAGAAACGACACAACAACAGGCTGCTGAGAAAGGTGCAAACTCCATGCAGCGCAGTTTTCTAACACAGTGCAACCGGATTTCTCACCCATCGTCCCTGGGCATCAAAGTCATCGTGAATCGATGTGGATCCTAGGTGCCTCGTCTGGAAATTGACGCATCGCTCTCTTGCAAGGGAGAAAAATGACACATCGCCTATTCAACCGGAGAAGAAACAATGTACGGCCTTCCTTGCGAGTAAGGAATTGATGCATTGCTGACTTTTCTGATGCACGCTCATCTGTGTGGCTTTATTTTTTAAGCAAACCAGGTACTTTGTGTAAAATCAACGTTTCCATTGTTTTCTATGGAGTAAGCCTCTTATTCTTTTAAAATTCATATCTTGACTTGTGTATGTTGGATTTTTGTTGATTTGGTTTTGTTTGATTTAGATAAGTATTACCTATTTTTCCAAACTGGTGTGCTGTCCATTTTGTAGTGTTTTCACTGTATTATTGTGTGTGTTGGTACAAATACTTTACACATTGCTTCTGAGATAAGCATGACTGCTTTTGCCAAGCTACTAAGGGGGAATGCAAGGGTTATCTAAGTGTGTTTCTCCATTACGCTGACTAGGGTGAGGGTCCCTGCTTTGACAGAGTGCAAACTGACTGCCAAGCATAGACCGCATATCTAACACGAGATATGCTAGGACAAACGTTGTGCAATAGAGTAAGAAGGAAGAACTAAATGCAAGGATTCTTCAGCTATGCATGAGAAAACTCCTAACAGAGTGCAGAAATTTCCCTGTGGCACATTGTGAATTTGATCCTGTTGTGTGGGACTGTAATGCCACTTATCCAGGTGCAAAGTTAGTGCCTGCACACTACAGTTGTTTTATTTCCTCCTATCACACTGTTTAGCTTACTTCAGCACTGTGTTCTCAAACAATACATTGTTGCTCGCTCTGTGCTTAAGTCAAGGATACAGTCTGGTACATTGCCGCTAGACGTGGTAGAAGTTTAGTCTTTATGGTTCGTAGAAAGTACACATCCTTACGTAGGGACGTTTCTTAGAACACCGGTGTGTTGGTTATAAAAACACTTTCCAGTCCTGATACACGTAAGAGGGAGATTCCAACCAGGAACCCAAAACTAGATGCTGACTGCCCTGTTTCAGATGCTGATCCAGTTCACAGGCCTTTGCTCAGGTATGAGGGTTGATGTCCTCCCGGGGGAACCAGAAAGGCAGGCTTAGAGCTTCACATGCTGTGCTCAAAATATAACCTAGAGAGAACATAATTTAGTTGCAATATGATAGCCTTATCACTCTCCTTGTTACTATTTCAATCCTACTGTGTTGTATGGTTCTGGTTATTGCGACTCACGCTTGTTATCTAAAATGCAGTTGTTTTATTAAACCAATCTTTAAAACTCAAACTGCCTTTGTCATTTATATATGAGACCGCACTTTGTATGAGAGAACTGGTTGTGACCTGAGTGGCCACGACTTCCCTGGGAAGCACTAAGATGTCATGCGCTCGGCTGCCCAATTGTCTCTTCCCTTTGGGAGAGATGAGGCACTGATAGTTAGCCGGAGCATAACCCGGATTTGGGGTGACAAGGGTCCTTCACCGTGGGTCAGACTTAGTCCCCCACACTGCGAACGATCCCGCCGCCCAAAAATCCAGTAGTCTCATTAAGATAATGAGAGCCTACGCGACACTAGCTCATACATTTGCAAGGGGGTATGATCCATGCAAATAAGGAAATAACTTTGCTTATTTGTCTCCATCATATTACAGATGTAGGTGCACAAACAAAAAGATCCCGGAGGGAAGTGCTAAGTGACATATTTAGTGCTCTTCAAAAGGGATGGTTTGAGATGAGAAGGGGCAGAGAAGATCCTAGTGTCACAGACCATTCTCTCTTAATGGGAGTATCTGTACCCCTCCCACAATAGTCCTGTGTTTAGGCAACTTCAGGAAAAATATTTAGCTTGGGATTGGACTCAGTTTGGTTGGCAGGGGTGCAAATACTAAACTAGGTAGAGAGCGGATCATGTGTAGGGGAACTAGGGCATGAAAGTGGAAGAAAGATGGGCTGCAAGCTCAAAACAAACATAAAAGTCACACACAAAGAATGGAAAAGGATGCAGAACTGGAATCTGGAATAATAGCTATTACTAAGTAATTGACTAGGTAATGGGAGGCAGACAAACAAGGATTCAAATGGCATGCTTAACAATAGAGCGAAGGGGAGCAAGAGCATAATGTGGATGACTAACTAGGAGAGAAGAGCAAGTCAAAGCGCAAAAAGCGAAGCGTAGAAATACTGGCCTTGGGGGCTTGGATGTTGAGAAAGGTGCAGACATTTTACACGGTGTGCAGGTATTAGCAGCAGGAGGAGGGACAGAGATGGAAGGTCCTCAAATGCAAAAAATATCAATTGAGCTTTTGAGTATGAAGTTATTCATGACTAGACAGAAGTCAGGCAATCAAGGTGGCATTATCAGAGAGGAGACTAAAGAGGAGAAAGAAAAAAAGATCTGCGAGTCATCTAAAAAAGCAGCAAGAGAGACCAAAGGAAGAGAACAGATAGGGCAGAAAATAGTGTGAATGGAAAGGAGTAAGGGGTTCAGGGCAGTGCGTTAGGGAAAACCATAGCAAAGGGGAATGATCAGGCTATGGTAAGGAACTAAAAGACCTATTTTCTAACAAGCATGCCAAGGAGAGAAAGGGAAGAGATCAGGATCAGGCAGTATCAAAAGCACCAGAAATGCTGTGATGGTTTCATACAGGAAATTAGGTGTGCTGAGCAGAGGTTAGTGACTGGTGGTAGGGAAGCCTTGTTGGAGTGAGCAATGTAAAAGTCAAATGAAGGGGGAAGAGAAGAGACTAAATAATAGAATTCATGTATTTATAAATCTTTATTGTGCACTATTACGAAGCAGCATACTTATACTAACTATGACTATGGCACTAGAAAAGGCAAAACACTAAGAAAGTAAACAGTAAACACACGTCATATACAATTTTCTGATGCTGGTAGTATTAAACATTGTTGTTAAAGTTACGTTAAAAGTGAACATTTTTGTAAGTGTTAGCAAGTCTTCCATGAATACTTGTGGAAATGGCACTTTCTGCAGGGTTATCCCCAGACTTTTTACCTTCATTGTTTTCTAACCTGGTTTTCACTGGCTTTAGGACTCTGAGCACTTTTTTACTGCTGATCAGTGCTAAAATGCATGTGCTCTGTGTCTAAAACACTGTAACATTGGGTTTCTGGTGATTGGCATATTTGATTTACTGGTAATTCCCTAGTAAATTGCACTATGCGTGCCCAGGGCCTGTAAGTCAAATGCTACTCGTGGGCCTGCAGCACTGTGTTGATGGGCAAGATAATAAGGGATCTTTGTTTATGAATGATACATTTTTATACTCAAACAAAATCGCACCGCCGTTGTTAAGATTCCCCCATCGTGAACTCTCCATCTACTCCAGCATAAAGGTATTTGGTCAAGCAGGCTCTGCAGCCCAGACCTGAAGGTTAATGACTGAGAGGTCACAGGTGGGTAACATTTAGCTGAAAGAAAAATACACACACAGGACGACTTAGATTAAGATCCCACAGATAGGCAGGTACACTACAATAGTCCTAAAAGATTGTCTCCAATAAAGCAAACCCATCCAGAGGGACATGGACATTTCAAAACACGATGAAGTTAGGCTCCACATGTAGTTAGGTACACCTAACCAATCAGGATGCATCAAACACAGCAGACAAGGTGACCACACACCCCTCCGGCCAGACATCTGGACAAGAACTCACTGGCCCACATTTGTATCCAGTCTCTCTCTGGAATTTATGTTCATGACTCCAGGACAGCTGTTCTCATTTTATAGTTTTATGGCCCCCGAGCATGGTATAAAATGTGTTCCGAACTGATGTACTCCGAGAAACAGTCCTCAGACCCAATTTAGTAGCATCTCTCCCGGCCGTAATGCATGACTAAACAAACTGTTTCCTGCTCTGCCAGACACATCTTGTTTTTATTTTTTGAGGTAAAATCTCATTTTAAGCAACATTTTGGCAAGCCAGCCAGGAGAGATTGACATCTCGGATCCAACTGCAGCCAAAAGGAAGAGGACTCTGCCCTGACGGATTCGCAATTGATTGAAAGTTCTGCTGAATCCGCGGGGCGAACGTCCGTTCTTTAGCAGCCGCCTAAAGAGTAAGAGACCGCATCTGATCTTTAGTCCTAGTGCCTGGCGTGTGGTAAACTAGGAAACCATAACCCGCTGGTAGTTATCTTTTCGATAGTCAGCATCAGGAAGGGTGAAAATTGTGTTATATTGTGTTGGTGGCTGACCTCTTGGACTGCTGGGTGTGATGCAGAGTTATGCATAGGATCTGGGTGTGACACAGAGTTGAGATCTATATTTTAAGGGGTGTCTATCCGCTGATCTGGTGGCTATACACAGTAGTACACTTATTCCCAGAGTGTGCTAAATAGGGCGATCGCTTGGACCACTGGGCGTCATAGAGTCAGTGCACATAGGCTCTGGGTGTATTATAAGTCCCTTGTCTCAATCTTAGGCTAAGGTGGTTATCTCAGCGCTATCAGTTTCCTAACACTGTTAGGGCCATATGTACGAAAGCTTTTTCCCATAGACACAGAATGGGTAAAATCCTTTGGTACATCTGGCCCTTAGTGTCTAAAAGAAGTGAGAGGTGTTTTTGCTTTGGTACCCGAAGGGTCTGGGTGATATAGGGCCCACATCTCAATCTTATTAGGCTAAAGAGGTTATCTCAGCACTATTAGTTTCTTAGCACTACTGGTGTCTGAGAGAAGTGAGAGGTGTGTTCGCTTAGACCGATGGGTGTTACGCAGATGGTACGCAGGACCCCTGGGTGTGACATACGCAGGACCCTTGGGTGTGACATAGGGGAAATTCAGGCGTTATGGAACTAGAACGATTGGAATCCTGGAAAATAGACATAGCTTATGTTTTTGTCAAGAACCGGTATATAATCCTAGAAGTAAGTCCCTTCTTTGTCCAGGCAAATTGTTATAATCCTTTCCCTTGAGCTGGTTTTGACTAGAATATCAGGCTCCCCAAATTCCTGAACAGTGCAGAGCTTCCTTTAGCCACGGGATAACATGCGCTAGGAGTGGGCATGGCTAAAGCTTAGCAGACGGGCCAGTCCCTGATTTCTTTTTATGGGCCTAGTCCGTTAACACCTCTGCCAGTTGGAGTAGTGTTCTTCTGGTATTGTGATGCTGGTGGATCAATGCAACTGTGTTTGTCCTAAATATTGTATATTGTATTTTTGTCAAACTTTATGTGTAATGAAGAGAATTGGTAATTCACACAAAATTGTTGTTTGATGCCAAAGTAATGCTCGCTATTTTGTCGACACATTTCTAATGTTGCAGTGAATTAATGATTGCACTTTTTCTAGGGGTGTGAATCTTCATGCATTGTTTGTTAAAAGTTTATTTTGATGTATCTGTGAATACCATTGATAGTATTAAGCTCATTGAATGCCTGTGTGTACCTATCCTCCCCCACCAGATTAGAGTTGGTAAAACCCCTTGTAAATATTTCCCACTACTGGAGTAGATCTAATAATGCTTGTACATATTCCCCCCTGTAGGAGGAAAAATATTCTTAAATAAAAAAGTCTATAAATATAGAAAAGACAAATGTTTTTAGATAAAGAAATCTTATAAACATAGACAGATAGAACACGTGCAACTAGATCCCCTAAAAATGTAAAAGTGAAAGAGTTACAGGAGACTACCCAACTCCCACCACGGAGACCCTCTAGAGCACATGAAGAGAAAGTTCCCCACACAGACACAAACTTATCAAGTCTGGTATGAGTTGTACACGCATACCAAGGCACACACGTACCATTGACCTAAAGGCATAACTTTCGATACCAACACAATTGAGCAAACTATAACCTACAAACAGACAAAGTATACAGGACAGAAGAAGGAGAAACGGGAAGCAATATTGGAACTATGGGCCATCTTTGAGGAGGCCCAGGCCGATAACCTTGAACCACCTTCAGCAGGCAAGTCATCCATACCTCCCCCCACCATATATGAGCACATAGGTGCTTTCCCTGTAGCCTGCGATCCCTGCATTGATATACGCTAAACCACCCACTGAAGGAAGTCAAGGGGACCCCATCGGACAAATTAGAGAACAGTGGGGGCAAGAGACAGGACAACCATGGACCAATACAGGCCCTTAGGTCGTCTTCTTCTATAATGTCCTAAACAAGGGACTGCCCGCCGATATACAAAGTGGTTTGGACCCACATTCTACACTTCCACAAAAGAAAACAGGAAAGAGAAAGGGAAAAACAGGAGCAGGCCCAGAGGGATAGTGCTAAGCTGGTTCAACATAAGCTGAGATAAAACTCCTTCAAGGGGGCTATGTTGGCCGCAAGTGTACAAATGGCACCAGTCATGAAGGGCGCTCCACCACACAACCCCAAAGTGCTTCAAGGGAGCTACAATGACAGACAGCAAGGTGCATGGGAGTATCCAAACTCCATACAATGCTATTATTGTAAAAAACTGGGCCACATGGTCAACATGTGTCACCTAAGAGCAAACTATGCACAAAAGTCAATGGGCCGAAGCCAAGCCCCGCAAAAACCCCACCCGCAAAATCAAGCTCAGGGAAATCAAAATCTGAGTACACCTTATGTTCAGCTGCAGGGAAACTAGCCCACTGCCATACCACCACAGCAGGGTTCAGGTAGTTGGACCAGCGCAAGGCATCAGCAGCTGCAGATAGGGAACCCGGGCCAACAAGGACCAGGGCCGCATCCATGACAGGGAGGAGTAGCTGTTTGGGGAGAAAATACCTTTGCGTAGGCACTGTACACAAGTGTAGTAAACCTTAGTAACCCCATGATGCACGCTTGTGCTTCACACACACCTTAAAATTCACTGAGGTAAGACTACAAGAAAGAAAAGAAAGTAGTAGGGATCCAGGTGTCCTTGATGGAATTCACTATTTAGGATGCTGTGCGGCTGTCGATCCGGTATCCTCACTGAAGTTCGCCATTTATGGTGCCCGCCAGAGCCCAGGACCACTCTGCTGCTGATCTCCCAGGGTGGGGCTAACTAACCACACCACAGGGGGGCAGTTTCATGGGGGCAAGACTGCACTCCAGCCACCTCATAAAAGCAGGCACCCCAGGTTCTACAGCCCACAGGCAAATGGGATGGGACCTGGATTATCCAAATGTTTCTCATTCCCGTACCCCAAGCCAGGACCAAGGGTGTTAACTCCCAAACAGCATTATAGTCTCCATAAACCTCCAAACTAAGCAGGGGTCCCCATTCTAGTTTTAAAATAAGTGATCCCACTGTGCCAGTAGCCAAGCTTTCCGTGCGCTTTGGGTAATGGAAAACCTATAATGCTCGCAGCGCACACATGAGTCCAGCAGAAATATTGCATAGCGTCAAATGAGCAAAGTGGGTGGATCATCAAGACATCCCGCCGCCCTGTCCATTCCAATAACTCGGGCGACATCCAACGAGTTCCCGGCCTAGCTTCAAACTCCCCGTACACAATGCCTTTTGCATCCGCCTTCACCTCAGGACTTCCCCACAGCAGCCTGAAAACCGCTGGCCCAGAAAATATATGGTCAGAGGGAGAGAGGGGTGCCAGGGAAAGGAGCCCAAAATCACCCATCTGTAAGTTTAATGATAAACACACAAGGCCTCACACCATATTTAGGGAGCAATGATCCCAAATTCGGACGCCACCAAGGCACAGACTCAGGGAACCCCAGAGAGACTCTCCAACCCCGTCCATGTGACAACAGTTGAGCTTGAGATGTCTGGCAAAATGTACAAGAGCCCAACGAAGGAGCCCAAAACTAGTCTGAAGGAAACATTGAGAAAAGGGCATAGAAAAGACACCTGGAGCCTCAAGGGTGGGTCACACAGCATACCGCGTGCTGGGACCAGATTGGGTGCACACATGATCTCAGGGCACATTGTCATTGCTGATCTATGCTCAGTATGACACACCTCCTCTTTCACATCCCCCTCACACACGCAGGCCCAGTCACCGCCCCACTCTGATGTCATTTCCCATGTGCACACTAGGGCAATGAAGGGCTGGTGGCACCAGCAAAACACCAGTTAAGGTTAGAAACTACTCGATCACCCCTATAACACATACCCCTCCAATCTTACATTTTGTCAGGCACAGAGAAAAGGGGAAGGAAACCCAACAATGTTTAGATAGAAAAAAAAGAGAATGACATATAAAATAAAATGTCTATAAAAATTATTACTATTTTCCTCCGAAACAAGGTATCTCGATTGAGGCCACCCTCTGGTGCCCCACCAAGAGCACAGGAAACACAGAAATGCTTCCAGATTAATTTGGCAACATACAAAATGCAATGTTCTCTTCTCTTATGACATATTGCCCAACAGGTTTGTAGTTGAGCCGCTTATGTGCACCACTTCTGCAATAGACCAATGCCCTCCCAGTGGCTGTACCAGCACAAGTACACCCAGCAGGATAGAGAACAAAATACTTTTTCACAAGAAAACTCTTGCATTAAGTGCTACAACACCCCCCCAATGGGGTCTCATACAACACCTTGCCTCAAAGACTTTTCTAACTTTCCCCAACCAGTTGTCTCGTCGCAAAGAAGATCATGGTTGTCTCTTCATTGGAACCACTTAGGAACCTAAGATGTTTCATAAATTATGTACCATTATGCATTTTACCTTCTCTGTGTGATGGAGATGCTACTGCATCCTTGCATCTCCAAAGAGCAGTCCAGTCTAATGGATTCTATTCAGAAATTGTCACCGCGTTTGCATAGGGACCTCGCGCATGTCCCCTTTAATTACACCACACCCCATACCACCATCCCACACACACTACACAGCAAACTTTTACACAACAAGTGGTATCAGCACATGATCGCAGTGGATGCTAAAACACTATCCGGGTCATGTTATGTCTATTCAATGATATTGCAGGAGCAGATAGACTTTAAATATCCCAAGAGTGGCCCCTGAGAAAGCAAAATGCCTCCTCCATCTGTAACTATGTAGAATTAGGGCTAAGTTGCAACAGAGTAGAGCAGGGCACCATAGGCTAATGGTGAACAAAATCCGCTATAAAACCAATCCTACAGCACTCACTCTACCTTTTTACCAATACTAGCAACATCCAAACTGAGCTAGACAAGCAGTGGCTGCTGCCACAAATCTCAAGTGTGGGGAAGGGGGAGGGAATGGGGATTAGGGAAATAATAAAAAAACATACTTGTCCTCCCTCCAATGCTGCCGGCTGCCTCACTCCTTTTCTCTCCTATTCCTGATGGTGTCCCTGCAGTCCCTGGACCCCAGCTCAGGCTCTCCACGCAATCCTGGCGCTGCTCTCTTGCTATACACAGCATGAAAGCAGCACCAGGATTGGTCAAGCCACTCAGACTGTGCATGGGCGTCTGTGTGGTTTCTCCAACCCAGCTGTGCAACACAGCCGGGTTGGACAAACCTAAGTGTGCATGGCTGTTTGGCCGGCCTTAGATGGCCAGCCAAACTGACGTGCACTTTTAAGTGCACTCCAGTGACTCAACTCCTCATCCCATGGCCCAGCCCCGCCCCTCCCTGCACATGCTGGCTCGACTGAAAAATAAAATGATATTGAAATATTTTCATTTTTCAGCTCCTGACTCTGAGCCAGTGGGGTGACGGTCCCCCACCATTGCGCAGGAGACACCACTGTAGACAGGATACAGTGGAGAGGAGCTATGGGGGAGGGCACTGTTTGGCTCGAGACTTTCATGAGAATAGATTTTTGGATGTAGCTAAACAACCTAGCCAGTGCACAAACACAAAACACATGCACTAGAGCTTGCATCTGTGGTCTTAATGTGGCCCTTATCATGTCTAGGGCTGTTTTCATCAATAACAAACGGACCCTGGACATGGAGTTTCAATGCAGGGTCATTCATCTCGATGATATGAGGGAGATGGATCTCGTAGGGGAGGGTTAACCAATAACAAAGATGCCCCGTGTCAGAAGATATGAGTCACTGAGATAGACAGGTAGACATGGATGGAAGGGAAGGGGCAACCCCTAATTGTACAGAAGCTCACAATGTATTCCTTATGTTTCAGAGGAAAAAGCAACCATCCCGCTGGGCATGAAGGAGAATTGTGGCAAAATTCTGTACATCCCAGACATGCAATGGAGCACCTTAACGCTGATGGACACCTATTGGCAGTGCGGTGAGTTCGCTTACAACTAGCTCGCCCCTGGATGGCTCGGCCTCTGCTGCCTCATCACCATCCACACCCCAACCCTGGTCATCCCTGGAGATGATCTGTTCTGAACTGTGTCAACAACCGCTGAGTAGGAAAACAACATTGTTGTATCAGCCTCAAAGGAGAAGAACTGCTGCAGAGCTCAGAACAAGGAGTTTCCTGTGGAGTTCAGACTGTTCACCAATGACCAAGTGTCAGCAGGAGAATCCATACCCTTCTTTACCTTGCATACAAAAGACAATGCCCACTGGTTTCAAATAACCCAGTGAGAAATGCTTAAAATGACTAACAATACTGAGCTTGGCCTTAATGCAATAAAATAAGAACTTAGAGCTATCTGCCTCATGGCACATGCACATACACACATAAGTATATATCTTCATCCTTTCAGGATTAGAGTACTGAGCACACACACATATGTATATATTGTTATGGTTTCAGGATTAGAGTGCCAAATAAATTATGCAAAAGAGGAGGCAGGGAACTCTGGGTAGCTCCCAAGGTCAGGTGGAGAGCAGTTTCTTTCCATGGAGCACACTGCAACACCACCAAAACTTTAAATCTGCTCACCTCAAGTATCCATTTTTCTAGCAATGTTTTTAAGCATAGGATTTATACAATTCCATCCACGCCAAGCTAGAAAGTGACAAAGTCTTTTTCCATTTTTACAACAAAGTCTTTAAGCACAGAATTAGCTAGTGCCATCCATGCCAAGCTAAACAATAACAAAAGCCTTTTACCACTCCAGGCACTGTATCACAGCTTTGAATTGGACAAATATCATTCAAGCCAACCTGGAATTAATAAAAACAACCCCTGACATTGATAAATATATACATATATGAGTGTGTGCACACACATATGTATATATCTTTGAATGTATATATACATGGACACATATATACATGCCACAGATGTGTGGTTGAGGCCCCTTGTGTAATGCAATGCACTGTGTTGTAAGGGGCAGCATTTATTTAAAGGCATGAGTTGTATTTGCATTCATTGTAATGTCTAACAACCATAAAACATGTTAAAAGTAATACACCACTCGTTATTCATCATGGGGAATATATGCTCAGTATGGTGATGAAATGTTAGGGAAGAGTAGTGTAAGAGCAGTCAGGGATGAGAGGCAGAGATCAGAAATAAAGGGGTGATGGATGGGGATAAGGACTGAGAGTAAGGCATGAAGGGTAAGTAGTGACAGATGAGGAGTGCAGCATGAGATATGAGGAGTCAGAGAGTAGTGAAAGATGGAAAGTGAGGGATGAGTGATTAGGGTGAAGGTTGAGAAATGAAGACGGAAGAGTAAAAACACAAAACCAAAGATGAAGGATGAGGGAAGAGGAGTGAGGAAATGATGAGTAAGGAGTGAGGGTTAAAGAGTGAGAAATGGTGAGTAAGATATTGAGACAGAGGTTTGAAAGGTGTTTGAGGGACAAGAGGTAATGAATGAGGATGAAGCATGAAGAGTAAGAGTTAAAAAGTGTACGACAAGCAGTGAGCGAAGAGTGGTAAAGAATGAGGTGGGAGAGTTGAGAGGTGAGGGGTGATGACCGAGGGTTGAGCCCCAAACAGTGAAAAAATGTGAAGACTGAGGAACAAGGAATATGGCACAAGAAGTAAGGAGTGAGGGTTGAATGATGAGGTATGAGGAAGGAAAGATGAGAAGTGAAGAATGTGGGATGAAGAATGAGAAGTGAAAAATTAGAAATGAGGGGTTAAGGACAGGGTGCAAGGAATGAAGAGCAATGAGGAAAGAATGACAATTGAGGAATTGGAGATGAAGTTGAGGGGTGAGAAATCTAAATTAAGGGATAAACGAGGTGAAAATGAAAAGAATGTAGAGTGAGAGATGAGGAATGAGAGAGGAAGAGTGAGATATGAGGTGTGAAAGTAG
This sequence comes from Pleurodeles waltl, assembly GCF_031143425.1. NCBI lineage: Eukaryota > Metazoa > Chordata > Amphibia > Caudata > Salamandridae > Pleurodeles > Pleurodeles waltl. The sequence goes on along the minus strand of NC_090443.1, from coordinate 688,981,232 downwards.
AAGGGTGTGGGATAAAGGATTAGGAGTGAGGATTTAGGATTGATAAATAAGAAATTATGGGTGATAAGTGGAGTATGAGGGATGGGGAGGGAGTGTTCTGTACATTTTAGGACACAATTGTTAGTCATCTACAAACAGGGCACAGAGGAGTCACAGAACAAGGAAAAACAAGCAGGAAAGAGACACAGACAGGAGCAAAAACAAAGTGTGAAGAGGCTCAAAATGGCAGAAACGAGCAGAAAATGGAACACAGGCAAGGACAAAAACGAAGTACAAAGAGGCACAAATAAGCCAGAAACAAGCAAAAGAAACAGGACACAAGAGAGTCAGAAAGCAGTGAAAATGTGTTACAAACAAAGTCAAAAACAAACCACACATAGGCACAAACGAGGGCTAAAACGAAGCAGAGAGAGGTGTAAACAAGCATTTTTAAAAGTACAACCTACATCATTCGGAACTCAACCAGAACTCAATCATCCGGTGGCTTGATGCAGTCTTACCTGCTGCGACGGTGCACTTCATGGGACTACTTATACCAGCCCTGCACCAGCCTCAAAAATCTGTACAGAAGCAGACCCAGTGCTGCTGGCAGCAAGAGTCTAGGATGATTTGCTGTGGGGTTACTGGCAAGGCCCTGTGACCCAAACCCAAAAGCAGCAAAGAGTGTACTACTAAACTGCCTGCGGCCTGCTCCAGCCTGTGTTATCAACGTACTCCTGCCCACAACTCTTCTTCTTGCTGAGCCACCAGAGGCCCCCCTGTTCACTTTGGTGGGCTCTGCAACTTTCATTGAACTTCACTGTGATTGCTATCAGTGTCATGTGCTTTTCAATGTGTCTTATACATACAATTCACCATAACCATTTCATATCCTTATGCAGTTCAGTCAATAACTTGTGTACCTCAATTTCATTCATTTCCAATTTCAGTGATACACATATTCATTTTGAGTGCAGTATTATTTACCTCACTGTTATGTTTATCCATCTCAAGATTAGTTATATTTAAATCTTTCTCTAATGTTCACTGTTTTTAAATTAGCTTTTATGTTTTATTAGCTCAATACAAAAAAGTACACTTTCCAGCACTAGATCACAGTACAGTACACACATGGAACAACATATCATATAATTAGGGCCACTGTAAGTGTGTGATTCTGCAGCAATTTTCGCACAGTTATGGATTTGTTGCGTTAGCAACATAATCCACTATCTGCTCCACAATCTGCAGATTCTAACAAAAACAAATGTTGTTACTAGCTCAAACAGAACAGAACTTATAAAAAACATAGTAATGTGGTCCTCTGCACTGGAAGGCACTTCAAAAACGTTGTTTGGTCATCTTTCATTTGCTTGTTGCTGCATTTGGCATTCAGTTGGTACTACTAAGATGAAATATTTTCACAGACAATCAATCAATAAATCAATCCATAGATTTGTAGAGTGCTACTTGTCACCTGTGAGTGTATCCAGGCACTGGCAGGGTCCAGTTGATTAGCTGAACATCCAGGTCTTCAGGGACTTTCAGAGCTCTGGAAGAGATGGAGCGTTCCACAAATGAAAGAGTAGCTTGTTCCATGGCTTTGCTCTAGGTAAAAGAAGATGCAACCTATGCATCTGCTACGTCAGATGTGGGGGGTGAGGGTTAGAGAAAGGGATGTGAAGTGTAGGTGTCTGTTGGGCCTTGAATGCATGGGTCAGGAGTTTGAACTGGCATCTTTTCTGTACAGGGAGGCAGTGGAATTCGCTGAGGTAGGGGGTGATGTGGGTTTGTCTAGGAAGATCCAGGATGAGTTTGGCTGCGGTGTTCTGTATTGTCTGTAGTCGTCAGAGGTGGGCTACGATCCCTGCCGTTGGCCAGTTGGCTGTAGATGAGGCCTAGGTGACGGGGAGTCTTGAATTTTCGAGTAGCAATTTCACTATTTTTTCATAGCATGCGGAAGATGAAGAAGCAGGAGGAGATGAAGGAGTTAACCAGAGTCATCATGGTTAGCTTGTTTTCCAGAATGATGCCTGGATTCCTAGAATGGTCAGTGGGGATAGGAGTAGGTCCGAGTTCAGAGGGCCACCAGGATGCATCCCATGGGGAGCTTTTGTTTCCAAAAATCAGTACCTCTGCCTTGTCCGTGTTGAGCTTTAGGCAGTTGTCCTTCATACAGATGGCGACATCTGCCATGTAGATGTAAAAGTTAGATTTGGTGTTGGTGGTGTCTTCGGAGAGGGAGAGGATGAGTTGTGTGTCATCGGCGTAAGATATGATGTTGAGTCCATGTGTTTTGGAGATGCTGGCCACAGGTATCATATACGTGTTGAAGAGGGTGGGGATGAGTGAGGATCCTTGACCTACTCCACAGATGATTTCCATAGGAGGTGAAGAGGAGAAGGCAGACTTTTTGCATTCTTCTGGTGAGGAAGGAGGCAAGCCATCTGAGAGCGGGCCTTTGAATGCCTATGTTGTGCAGCTTTGTGATGAATATATTGTGGGAGACCATATCGAAAGTTGCTCAGAAGTCTAGGAAGATCGTCCGACAGTCCCTCCTAGGTTGAGTATGGCTCGGATGTTGTCAATAACTGCAATTAGGGATGCCTCGGTGCTGTGGTTGTGGTGGAATCTGGATTGGGAGAAGAGTTCTTTGTTGTTATTGATTCAATGCATGAGGCTAAGGCCTTTTCTTTGATTCTCTGGTAGAGGTTGAGGGCTGCCTTAAAGGCGATCTTGTTCTTGCAGGTGTGCCATCTCCTTTCCAGTTGTTTCCAGTTGCCATATAGCGGTTCTGAGGTCCAGCTAAACTTCTTGGTGGGCCTTCTGTGAGTCCTGCTGCCAATGTGAGTCACATTGTTGGCACAGTTGGTAATCCAATTGTTGAAGTTTGTGACATGCAGGTCAAGGTTGTTAAAGGGGATGCGGTGGGTGGTGTTGAGGGCATTGATCGATGTGTCATTCAAGACTTTGCTCCAGCTGCAATGGAAGGGGGGCACTGAGCAGATGGGGGGTGGAAATCTGTGAGATAGTGATGTTGAAGGGAACGATGGAGTGTTCAGTCCAGGTGAGTTCTGTGGTGTGGCAGTACCTGATGCAGTCACTGGAGGTGCAGATGCGGTCTGGTGGGTGGCCTGCAGTGTGAGTGAGGTCATGGGCAAGTTGGGTGAGTCTGATGATGTTCATGCTGTCCAGGAGACTGGCAGTGTTGATACCACTGTGGTCGGCAAGATGGAATTTGAGGTCACTGAGGAAAGTGTAGTTGTTGGAGTCTATGGTGAGGGGGCAATGAAGTCAGCAATGAAGTTGCAGAAAGCTGGACATGATCCTGGAGGAGGGTAATTTGATATAAATGAAAAAATAATGTGGTAATACTATGACAAAATGTGCTGCATTATGCCACATAATTTGCCTTTTATTGTTCAACATATGCGGCCACAAGGGTGAAGATCTTGTCCAGGAACTGGTCTGTATACACATTCCCATCATTTGCCTATCCCGCCCCCATTTTACATGTTTGGCCAAAGTTGAAAGGGTTTTGATGCTGCTGATATGAGTTAACAGATATTCTTGCAATCGGCCCCAGATGTTATTCGACCACAGAGATTGGGGAATGGTGGAATAGTAGAGTTCTAGGTGATCATTGCGTATATCATATCATACAACCAGATCTTTTCTGTGGGTATGCGATCCCCGCTCCACACACAACACACGCCTCTCCCAGTCCATCACTCCTCAACCTTCACTCATCAGTCCTTATCAATTACTCATCCTACCTCACTCCAAACTTTCTTTTCACCGCTCATCCCTTCCCTTCTTCTTCACTCCTCATTCTTTACTTCTCTTCTGTCACACCTAGGGCCTGGTTTAAATTTTGTGTGGATTGGGAACAGTGGTATCTGTCAATGCTTAAAAATGTCTGTCGGGCCAATGGACATTTCAAAATTTGGCGGTCGGAACCTCTGTCAGTGCAACGTGATAATTTACTCTGTCACCCTGGAGGAGGATGGACCAACCAACAAAATATAAAGGAAGCCTTAAATGCTCTACTTCGTCCTCTACCCTCACTCTTCATCCCTCACCATCCATAAGCCATCCTCTATTCTCCATACATAAGTAATTTCTCACTTCTGATTTCTAATAATCACTTCACACCCATCACTCTGCATACTCAATCTACTTTTTGTGTTTCATCCCTCAGCCCTCAGTTGTCCCTCCACAATTTTCATCGCTTATTCCATCCCTAAATCTCCCACTCTTTTCTACCCACTCTACATCACTTATTTGTCACAATTCATTCCTCACTTCTCCCTATTCTTCTTTCCTCATCCCTCACTGCTCATACCTCCCCCTCCGAGAAATAAATGAAATGGACAATGATAGTAGCTTAAAATGTATACCACGCTGTCCATTTTCGGGCATGCTGGCCCCTTACATCTCATGCCTCAGTTCTCTTTCCTCACTCGTACCCTCCTGACCTCACTCCTCTTTTTTCGCTTCTCATCCTTTTTAATCAACCATCATCCCTCAATATTATCCCTCACTCCTCAATGGTCAGCCCTGTTATTTAATGCCTAATCCTTAATTTCTCATTTGTCCTCTGTAATCCCTTACTTTTAAGGACTCCTTCCGCCTGTCTGACTCTTCAATCCTCACTTCTCATTCTTTCTCACAAGCCACACTTGCCTTCCACCTCCATCCTCACTCCTCAACCTCACAACTCAAACCTCATCCCTTATTTCTCTCGCCTAATCCCTCACTAGTACACCCACTTTCCTAATTTTTCTTCCCTCATTCCACTCTTTTCACTCCTGATTTCTTACTCCTATATCCCTGCTCACTTCTCACTTCAGCAGTGACAAGGAACTGGATGAATGATGCTTCCTAAGATGTCCACCACCTGACCATATTAGGATATCCCCATCTCTCCCTTTCCATGATACAGATTTCAATCTTCATGTTATATTTCTCACTCATCACCCCTCACTCTTCCCTCATTCTCCATCTCTCACTATATCATCGCCAATCAACCTTTCAGTCCTCAGCCCTCACACTTCATTTCTCACTCCTCATCCATCATTACTCATTCTTCAGCCCTCAAACACACAGTATCTAATTTATTTTAAGACATCCTCATTTGTCACTCATCATCCCTCAGTCCTCACCGCTCATTCTTCAGCCCTCATACCTTAAACAATATCTATCATACCTAACTCATCAGGCCTCATCTTCCAATCTCATTCCTCATAACCCATCTTTCATTTCTCACTCCAATCCCTCATCCCTCAGTAGTCAGTTCTTATCACTTGCACCTCAGCACTCATTCTTCTTCCCTGACTCTGCCATCATTATGCCTCACCTTTTGCCCCTAAATGTTCATTCCATCTCTCTTGTGGTTCACCCTTTCTTCTCACGTTGTGTGATGAGTAAAAGTGACTAACAGTGATGTCCTAAAATGTACATCACCCTGTCTATTTTAGGATAATCTAATCCCTCATGCCTCAATTCTTATTCCTCATTCCTTAAACCTCATTCCTATTTCCATTTTCCTTGGTCCCAGTGGCTCACTGAACAACCCTTATATATCAATCCTCCCTCCTAACCTCTCATTCTCCACTTCATCTCCCACTCCTGAACTGCCATTCGTTCGTCTTTGTTCTTCATTCCTTGCTTCCTGTCCCTAACCCCTCATTTCTCATTTTTCACTTCCCATTCTTCATGCCGTATTTTTCACTTCTCATCTTTCCTGCCTAATACTGCATCACTCATGCCTCACTCCTTACTTCTCGTGCCATATTCCTTGTTCCTCACTCTTCAAATTTTCGCTGCTTCGGTATCAACCATCGGTCATCATCCTTCACCTCTCAACCCTCACACCTCGTACTTCATCTCTCCCTTAACTCACTGCTTGTCCTCCATTTTGCTTCTCCTGCTCTTCATCCTTCACTCCTCACCATTACTCCTGGTCCCTCAATCACCTTTCATACATCTATCCTAATCTCTAACACAACGTTTCTCACTCATCTTCCTTCAATGTTCATCTTTGCTTTTGTGTTTTTACTCTTCGGTCTCATTTCTCAACCTTCACTCCTAATCACTCATCCTTAACTTCCCATCTTCAACTACTCATCTCTTCCTCCTCATACCCATGCATCTTTCACTACTTACTCTTCATGCTCTATTCTTAGTCCTTATCTGATCTCTGTCTATCATCCCTGACTCACCTTTCACTACTCTACCCTAACATTTCATCCCCACACTGGATAGTTCCCATGATAAAGTAATGAGTGTTGTATTCCTGTCAACATTTTTTTATGGTAGACATTACAATGCATGCAAATACAACACATGCCTTTATCACGCAAATAATACAAAATGCAGTGATAATGGACCTCACCCACTAATGTTTGTGGCATGTATATATGCATGTATATATGTATGTATGTGTGTGCGTGTGTATGAATATACATATGTAAAGATACATACTGTGTATATGTATGCATGTACATGTGTGTGTGTGAGACATATGCTAGATGCTCCCTTGGGTCTGGACAAAGCTATACCTCTCTGGAGAGCTCTAATAAGAGTGAAATATGTGCCAGAGGTTGCTTTTATTCTTTCCAGGTTGGCTTGGATGATATTTTGGCAATTCAAAGCTGTGCTACAGTGCCTGGAGTGGTAAAAGACTTTTGTTATTTTATAGCTCAGCTTGGATGGCACTAGCTAATCCTGTGCTTTAAGACTTTGCTGTAAAAATGTCAAAAGACATTGGCACTTTCTAGCATGGCGTGGATGGAACTGTATAAATTCTATACTTAAAACCTTTGTTAGAAAAATGGACACTTGTAGGGTGCTCCATAAAAAGGAGCTGCTCTCCACCTAAATATGGGAACTATCCAGAATTCCCTACATCCTTTTTTGCGTAATTTATTCGACCCTCTAATCCTGAAATAATAAATATATATGTATGTGTGTGCATGCTCACACATACGGGGATATATATATATATATATATATATATATATATATATATATATATATATATTCACTCATATATATACATATATACATATATGTATATACATATGTGTGTGTGTCTTTTTATTTTTGAGGGGGAACCTCTTTTTTTATTTCTTACCTCCCTTTACCTCAACCCACTTCCTAAAACCTAAAATCACCCTTACCTCCCTTTACCTCTACCCAACCCTAAACTCAAAAGATATCCTTACCACCCTTTACCTATATGCGCACATAAAAAATTGTTATTTACAAAAATACTTACCTGTGCGATAAAGTACTGTGTGACAAATGTAGAAATACTTACCTGCTTGTAAATGGATGCATGTAATGAATGTGTGGTAAAGGTTGGATCCTTGTTTTATGTTCTGCTAAATGTGTGGTATATTAATTTTAGGTAATTAATTTGAGTCCATATCATATCCTTTCACAATATGCAATATTAATTTCAATATATAATTTTAATTTTAAAGCAAATCAACAATAAGTTTAAAGCAAGCCATATTCATTTAAATAAGGGTAATAGCCATTTAAACTTGGCTTGTGTTTATTTCAATATGTGCTTTATTCATTTCAAGGAATGCTGCATTTATCTCACTTAGTTCCATATTCATTTAAAAAAGTGTCATATTCATGTTAATTAATGCCATATTAACTTTGATGTGGGCCATATTAATTTCACCAGGTGTCATTTTCATTTCAAAGTGGCTTGTACTATTCTTAACATGTGTCATATTCCTTTCAATGAATGTCATATTCACCTTGACTGGCATAATAATTTTAACATGGGTCATATCCATTCCAACATAGGTCATATTCATTTCAATATATGCAATATTTCTTTTGCTGTATATCATACTCATTTCAAAGCATAACATTCATTTTGACAAGTTTCATTTTAATTTCAGCATTGGCCATATTCAGTTTATGGCATGTTGAATTAATTTCAGTGGTGCTCATATTCATTTCAATGCATGTCATATTCGTCTTAGCAAGTATCATATTCCTTTCAATGGGTGTCTCATTCATATTAACACATCATATTGATTTTAACATGAATCATATCCATTGCAACACGTATCATAATCATGTCAATGTCTATCATATTACTTTCAATGCAAGCCGTATTTGTTTCGATAAATGTCATGTTTATTTTAATGTCAACTTGTATTCATTTTAAAACATGTCAAATTCATTTCAATGATGCTCATATTCATTTCAACGCATGTCATATTCATTTTACCATATGTCATATTCCTTTCAACCAATGTTTTTATTTCAATGGATGTCATATTCATATTAATTCAGATTAACACTTCTCATATTAATTTTAAGATGCACCTTATGCATTTTAACATATATCATATTCATTTGAATATGTGTCATATTAATTTCAATGTATGCATTATTCATTTTGACAAATGTCATGAGAATTTCAGCTTTGTTCATACTCATTTGAAGGCAGGTCAAATTAAATTCAATGGGACTTATATTCATTTTAAATCATCTCCTATTCATGTCTGTGTGTCCCATATTTATTGCCATCTGTATAATATTAATTTCAATGCAATTCAAATTCATTGAAACATGTATATTGTTTATTTTAGTGTATGGTATTTTATTGTCAATGTGCACTGTACTATTTTCAATGTGCATTATATTATTTTCAGATTATAATATGTTTATGTCAGTACCTTATATTCATTTTAACCTGTCATATTCATTTCAATATGTGTCATATTCCTCTTGGCATATGCCAAACGTTTCAAGAAATGTCCCATTCTTTTTGATGCCTATTGTACTCATTTCAGTGATTGCTTTATTGTGTACAGTGAGGGACATATTAATTTCAGTGTGACTGATATATATTTCAGTATATTTCACATTCAATTTGGAGTGTGTATTATTCATGTTAATCACTATGTAGCATAATCACTTTCCCAGGTTACATATGTGTTTTGGTTCAGTTCTGATTCACCCTGCCATGTATCATATTTCCTTTGAGAACATATTACATTCATCCTGGTGTGTGTCATAATCATTTTGCAACACACTGTGCATTTCAGGAGGTGTCCTATGTGGGAAGCTGTCAATTATGACATCAATAGCTCACCATATCCTTTAAAATCATCTTTAGGGACATTGAAAATAAATGTATTGTCACTAGGGATTAGACTCCATTATCTTTAAAGCCATCGGTATCTCTTAGATTAGTGTCTCATAATACAGTAACCAGTATTAGATTAGTTCAAGTAATTTGTAAATGTGTTACTTAAAGTGACACTCCAGTGGCGCTAGGGGGTCATAAATATGCCCCTTAGTCTGTAAGTCGATACCAAATAGATCCAGTTGTCCAACCAAGCAGTGCAAATCGTGTTCTCTGTATTAATGCATGCATGGGCAGAAATTGAATGTGTAAGGCCACTCTAATTTGTAAATGATGGGTTGGGCTGTCTGCAGGTATACAGTGGTATTCCAGATCCTTGATGCATCGGCGGAGACTGCCTTTTCCCTTGCTTTTTCACGTTTTTTGTCGCCTTACTAAAGGTGTCCTGGATGCAGAGCGTAAAGAGCCACTGGATATGACAAGCTTGCCATTCAAGCAAGTGGGGCTGGTGTCATGATGGATCTGTAAATGAAGCAGCTGATTTTGAAGGTGGTGATGACCAGCAAGAGGGGAGTTTGTCTATAAAGTTCCATCAATATGTCCATATTTCTTCAAGCCCTAATGAGGTGTGCTGCAGCATTTGGGATGCATTTAATTGGCAGTGTGGATAAACATTCCAAGATGGTTTAACAGATACCCAGTGCAAGAGAAGGTGTGTGACAAAAAAGATTTTAGGTAGATGTTAAAGCAAAAAAACTGTTGAAAATATCATGACATCTGTTGAAAGCTGCACTCAAGTCACTGTGCAATCAAGCAATGGGATTTAGTGAGATAAACCTGAGTTCTGATACATTTACCTTTTAGATGAAAGATTATAAAGCACATGTTTGAGTGCTGTTCAAACAAAGCATTACTGTTTAGGGCAGTGGTTCTTAACCTTTTGACTCCTGAGAACCCCCAATGAATCATTACTGGAAGTCGGGGACCTCCAAGCAAGTTGTATGATTAAAATTTCAAGCATTAAAACAGTAATTCGCAGAAAATATAACAAGTACACAAAAAACAAATACTCACATTACTAAAGAAATAATTATTTGATATTGAAAAAATATGCAAAAATCAAAACATTTTATCGGGAAGGTTGGCGCTGCATCGCGGCGACTAACTTTTCAATGTTTGCTTTCATTTAGGAAAGGTGAATCCTCAGGTCAGATTCTGCATTTCTGGAGCGATTTCAGTTTTTATTTTTTAGGTATGTAGGATATGAGAAAAACTTTTTCACATAAATAAGTGGTGGGGAAAGGAACTAAACCATAAGGGCCTCTCATCTCTCCCTAACCTCTCTGTCACATTTAGTTCGTTTTTTTTATAGCACCGCTCATTCCACTGTAGGGTGTCAAGGCACTTTACAGGGAACTACAAGGTGTAGGATTCACATGTCCTCCACACTGGTAGGCATTTTCTAAGAGTGCTTGGTCTGGAGATGCACAAACTCAGGATTCAGAGCACAGTGCAGTGGTTAGCGATGACTTTAATAATAAGAATGTATTTCTACGCAAGCAAACGTTTTTTTAGCAGCATAAGGAAAATGAAAGACTAATTTGTGCCAAGCAGTTTGCATGCAGGTCTTTGATGGCAGTTCATAGCTCACTGTGCTAAATTACCATTATGAACTGCACAGTAACAAAATAATCTCTGTGACAAAAGCAGTAACCCACTGTGCCATGCACATAAAATACCGTTCTCTGCTTGATACACGTTATTTGCAGTAGGCATATTAACCATCTGCGCTACCTTTAAGTCAAAACTGCCACTGCCCAAATCTCTCATTCCGCTCCAGCAGGAACATTAATCACTAGAGTTATCTTGATTCTTTTATTTTTGCTGTACAGGGAGCTTTGCAGTGCTTTTAAAACTGCTGAGCAAAGGAAGTAATAAACATAAAAACACCCACATGTTTGTCAGAGGCCCCAGCTAGAGAAGTGCCTTCCACCCAGCCGAGGCCTGGGGACCCCCTGGGAATGTGTCATGGACCCCTGGGGATCCTCGGACCACAGACTGGGAACCACTGGTTTAGGGTTTTGCCTGACAGTAATTAGCATTCTGGGATTTTTCATCTCAAACTTGCATGGTTAAATGTGAAACTCACAGAACACAATCATGTATTTTTAAAGGGTTCAACAGAAAGCATGTAATAAACAATGCTGCGATCGTGTCTCACTAACCAACACTGGCATAGAGACTATGCTATTAATGAAAGAACAGAATATATCACCATACATGCCATCTATAAACTTATGATCAGGAAGGCAAGAAAATTACTTATCTGATCAAACATCCCGAGCTTCTATCCTTTGAAAAAAAATATTCCACATTGTATCAGAATTACAATCTCCTTCAGCTTCCTCAGCTACCCCAAAAAACTCCAAACAACTATGTGATAATCTTGTTCAATTTTTCTTCAACAAGAATAAAGTAATACATGCCAAAATCTAGCCAGAAAAAATATCCTATACCTCCATAATCTTCCTATGACTTTTCACAACAGCCAAATGGTGACTACTGTTACAAGCTGTTGTCTAGCTGCCATATGCCCAGCTAAGTGCATGAAACATTTTTCCTTGGTTGAAAGAAGGAACTGCAGTACTTGTTTAACTGTTCTTTAGAACAAGGTATTCTGCCTATGGCCTGGAAATATGACATTGTGAAATAAAAAATAAAAAACACCTTGACTACTAAGATTTCAACTATGTTCAGCCGGTCTCCCTTCCACCTTTTTCTAACAATCAATCAATCAACCAATCAATCAATCAATCAGAATTTATAAAGCGCACTACTCACCCGTAAGGGTCTCAAGACACCATGGGGTTTTGGTCCACTGTGCTTCAGTCAAAGATCCAGGTCTTAAGGTTCTTCCTGAATTGAGGGTGGGGGAGTAGAAGGTTATTCGGTTGTTGAGGTAGGCAGGTCCTAGGTCATGGGGAGCCTTGTATGCGTGGATGAGGAGTTTGAAGTTGATCCTTTTTCTCGATGGGGAGCCAGTAGAGGTTTCCCAGGTGTTTGGAGATGTTTTCATGGCAGGGGATGTTCAGGATGAGTTTGGCAGGGGCGTTCTGGATGTGCTGTAGTTTCTTCAAATTCTTCTGGGTGGAGAAAAGATGGAGTGTATGGAAACAGGAGGATGTGACCGAGTTGACCTGGTGGGTCATGGTGAGAGATGAATCCAGGATGAAGCCGAGATTGTGTGTATGGTTTGTTGGGGTGGGAGGGGGTTGGTGCTGAGTGTTGCAGGCCACCAGGAGTCTCCCTAGGCAGATGTGAAGTGTCCTCGGATGTGGATCTTGGTCTTGTCTGAGTTCATCCAGGCAGCAACAGCTTGCATCCCTTTGCGGACGTTCTTCTTGGCAATTGTAGCGTTCTCAGTCAGTGAGATGTTCAGTCCTTGGCTTCTGACAATGGGCGTGAATGGGGCCATGTTGATGTTGAAGAGTGTGGGGCTCAGGGAGGAGCCCTGTCATTCTCCGTGAATGATCTCAGTAGGTTCTGACAGGTAGGGCAGGAGTCTGACTCTCTGTGTTCTGCCGGCCAGGAAGGAGCGTATCAACTGTAGAGCCTTGCCGTGGATGCCATCTACGTGGAGCCTGAAGCCGTGGGTATGATGGGAGAATGTGTCGAAGGCGGCCAATAGGTCCAGTAGGATGAGGGCTGCTGTTTGGCCGTGGTCGAGGGGTAAGCGAATGTCATCTGTAGGGGCGAGAAGAGCAGTCTCTGTGCTGTGGATGCTGCTGAAGATTGATTGGGAGATGTCCAGGATGTTGTAATTCTCGATGTGTTTGCGGAGCTCTGTGTTGATGGCATTTTCGATGACCTTGGCTTGGAAAGACAGCAGAGAGATGGGGCGGTAGTTCTTGAGATCCAGGGGTTGGCTGTGGGTTCCTTCAGGAGTGGGCGGATTTCAGCGTGCTTCCATTCCTTGGGGAAGGCAGCCTTCTCCACTGAGCAGTTAAGAGTGTGGCAGAGCTCAGGAGGGATAGAGATGTTGGCTGTGTTGAAAATGTGGTGGGGACAGGGATCAGTAGGGGCTCCAGAGTGGATGCTGCTCATGATGGAGCGGGTCTCGTCCATGGTGAGGGTGGCTCAGCAGTGCAGGATCTGTAAAGGTTCGGAATTTCTCAGCTGGAGGGTTGTTGGTGGGGTCGGAGGGTCTTGGGGTCCGAAGCTATTGTAGAAGTCCTGGATTTTTTGATGGAAGAAGTTGGCTGGTCTGTTGCAGAGGTCCTAAGATGGAGTGATGTTTGCAGCTTCCGATTGGTGTTTGGTGAACTCTTTAACCACGCCGAAGAAGTCTTTGGTATTGTGTGCGGGGTGTTGATACAGTCCTGCAGGGCGGCTTTCCTAGTGGATCTGATGAGGTGATGATGAGATTTGATGGTGGATTTGAAGGCTGCGAGGTACTCTGGAAACTTGCTGTTTCTCCATCTTTTTCTAGACATCTGCAGGTGCGCCTGGAGTTCCAGTGTGATCCAGCTGTCCTTCTTGAGGTTGTGTTCACCTGAGGTCTTTCGTAGTGGTGCTAGGGTGTTGGTGCATTTGAAGATCCATTGATGGATGTTCTATGCTGAGATGTTTGTGTCTGTGTTGGGGGAAGGTGGTGACATGCTGAGGGTGTTGGTGAGATGTTCCTCAGTGATCTGGTTCCATTTCCTATGTGGGGAGTGGAGGGTGCAGAGGTGGACAGTAGATGTGGTGACGGAAAAATTAATGCAGTGGTGGTCGGTCCAGTGTAGCATGGAGGTGCTGTTGAAGGTGATGTTGCTGGTGGAGAAAATGGGGTTAAATGTGTATCCGGTGATGTGAGTTGGCAAGGTGACCAGTTGCTTGAGGCCGAATGTGGTGAGGTTCTTGAGCAGGGAAGTGGTGTTGTGGTCATTGCAGTTGTTGATGTGATAGTTGAGATCGCCGAGGAGAGAGTAGTTCATGGAGGCAAGTGCGTGGGGAGCTATTATGTCAATGATGGAGCTACTGAAGACTAGAATCGGCTGGGGGCCTGTAGATGAGGGTGCATCGGAAGTTGGAATTTGAGTTGACGTGGACCTGCAAATGAGGTGCCTTTTGAGGGGGAAGTGTTCTTCTGCATTGGTTGTCAGGTGGATGGTGGATTTGTGTACGATGGCCAGGCTACTGCTTGGGAGCTTGAGAGCAGTTTGTAGTCGCTGGGGATGGCTGGGCTGACGCTGGGTTTGACCATGTTTCGGCAAGAAAGGTGATGTCCGGGCAGGTGGAGTCTAGCAGGTCCTAGTGTTCTATAGTGTGTTTTTGGAGGGAGCGTATGTTGAGGAGGATGCATTTAAGGTGGTCAGGGTGGGTGTTCACCCTTGTGGCTGGGGGTATGGCGTTCGGTGGAGGGTGAAGGGTGAAGATGCAGTGGCAGTTTAAGCAGGAGAAAGATTTTTCGGTGTCTTAGGCTGATGCGTGATGGCAGGGAGCGGAACGTCCGGAGTTCAGTGTGTGGAGGGTCTTAAAGTTGTAATGACAGATGGTCGGCTGACTAGGGGTTGTGGCGCTGGTCATGGTTTAGGCACAGGCGGGCTTGCCTTTGGCGCACCGGCCACCATTAAGAAGGGAAGAAAGGTAGCAGGGTCCAGTCAGCTGGAAGGGCAGGAAAGTGCTTTGCAGAGAGGTGGTGGGGCCGCAGGGGCAGCAGTGGCAAGAGCGGAGCATGCCAAAGAGAAAGGGAAAAGTTAAAAATGGTGCAAAAAGTGAAAATGAAGAGAAAGAGATAGGAAAAGGGCAAAGAGAAACACACAACAGGCACAGACGGCCATTAGGCCACCAAAGATGAGGCACAGGCGGGTGCCTGCGGGTGGAGGTGGGCCTGAAACTGAGAGTCAGGCAGGCTCTCAGTTCAATCAGCAGCAGTGACTGCAGGAACAGGTGGAGCTGCGTAAAGGGGAGCGAGCAGATGCTGACCAGGAGGTCAGATGAGTCGCCCTCTCAATGCGCATTAGGCGCCATTAAGAAGGGAAGGGAGATGGGAGGGTACCTTCAGCTGGGAGGGTGGGAAAGTGCTTCAGAGGGAGTGGGGCAGGGCCACAGGGGCAGAAAAGGCAGGGAGCGGAGCACTCCAAAGAGAAAGGGAAAAGTGCAAAAGGAGAGAAAGAGACAGGAAAAGGGCAAAGACACACACAACAGGCAAAGGTCGCCACTAGGCCACCAGGGATGAGGCACAGGCGAGTGCCTGGAGGTGGAAGTGGGCCTCAAAGTGAATCAGGCAGGCTCTCAGTTCGATCAGCAGTAGCAGCAGTGCCAGTAGCAAAATGGTGGAACTGCGCATACAGGAGTGAGCAGGCCCTGACTAGGAGGTTAGATTAGTCACTCTCTCACTGCGCAGAGGCCGCCATTAAGGAGGGGAGGGAGGTGGGAGGGTACAGTCAGCTGGAAGGCGGGAGGGTGAGAAAGAGCTTTCGAGGGAGGGGGTGGGGCCGCAGGGTCAGTAGCGGCAGGGAGCAGGGCACACCAAAGAGAAAGGGAAAAGGGAAAAAAGGTGCAAAAAGCGAAAAAGGAGAGGAAGAGAAAGGAAAAGGGCAAAGAGATGCACACAACAGGGACAGATGGCTACCAGGGATGAGGCGCAGGCGGGTGCCTGGGGGTTGAGGTTGTCCTTGAACTGAGAGTCAGGCAGGCTCTCAGTTCAATCAGCAGCAAGAGCAAGAGCAGTGACAGCAGCAACAAGTGGAGCTGCGCAGAGGGGTATGAGCAGATGCTGAC
The DNA here is from genome assembly GCF_031143425.1 of Pleurodeles waltl. Lineage (NCBI taxonomy): Eukaryota > Metazoa > Chordata > Amphibia > Caudata > Salamandridae > Pleurodeles > Pleurodeles waltl. Next base: position 688,965,361 of record NC_090443.1, on the reverse strand, counting down.
CAGGAGGTAAGTTTTCCTTTGGAAAACTATTTTTAAACCACTAAAGCAATTTGTTGAAAGCAATAATCTTTTGGATGGCTTCCAAACCAGAGAGTGGTCATGACACAGTATTGAACAGGTGATCTTATTGCTTTTGGAAGACTTAAGAAATCAAGGGGCAGATTTAAGAAAAGTATCGCTGCAACCAATGCAGCGCCACATTTTTTGAGGCCCCCTCAGCTCTCCTAGCTCCACCATGTGTGTGGCATATTGAAAATACAGCGCACCATGGGGGTAGTTAGGGAACTAGCGTCAAAATGTTTGACACTAGTTTGTTCCTTTGCAGGATTCGCTTCAAAACCTTTGACACTAATTCTGCAAAGCACATTAAGGCCCCTTTATAGATAATGGTGTGCCTCCTTTTAACGCCTGCTCTGTGCAGGCATTACAAATGCTGACAAAATTGGCGCATAGAAATCTTTTAGGTTTTTTGTGCCATTTTTTCAGCCCCCCTACCAGAGACACCCCCCTTAGCATAGATTATGCCTGGTGCAGGCATAATGTGGCACAATGGGTTACAAAGTGCCACAATGCATGCAGTACGCCACTTTGTAAATATGGCCTGGCGATTTTGGAAGCCTAAAGCCACATTAATGTAAAAACAATTACACTAATGTGGTGCTAGGCCTTCTTAAATCCTGACCCAACTTCTTGATTCCCACCTAAGGTCATAGACAATCTGGGCATCCATCTCAACACCAATCTATCACTTAAAACAGAAGTGATAAAGGGCCCGGTACCCATGCCCATGCTTTGATCAACTCAAAATCTTAAAGAAACTTTTACCTTACATCAACTGGCACAAAGCAGTTGTCAAGCTCTTCATTCAATCTAGGCTGAATTACACTACGGCCATTTATTCAGCTGTCCCTAAAAACTCTATCAACTTCAACCCATGCAAAATGCCACTACCCGCCTCACATTCAGCACCTTAAGACATGACAGCATATCATACTTCCTAAGAACCCTGGCCTGGCTACCATTCGATCGAGGGTTGACTTCAAAGCCCTTGTGATCGAACATAAAATCTTAAATAACCACTGTCCCACCTTTCTAGTTTCTGGATATTTACTTTAGTAGCCAAGCAAAAATGTACACAAAACTAGGATCTATTATCACTTTTTACAGGATATTTAACATGTTTGTGGTTTCACTACGAACATTTTGTATAAGAGGTTAGCCAAAATCACAGAGTTCATTTTTGTGTTCTCATCCCCAATCACAGATAAAAAAAACTGATACATTTGGAAAGTTATTGGCCCTGAAACAAACGGTCCAGCGTTGCACGCTTGATTCCCTTGTTTGACGCTGGGGAAATCGTGATTTCCCTGGGTCTTTGTATGCCATTAGCTCATGGACGTACTGCCCATTATCTGAATGCAAAGATTTTAATGTGGGCATCTGCTCATTTAGGGCTGTTTCAGTCACAATTTTTTAAACATTTCTAAATGTAAGCATTTTATTAAAATGACATGTGTAAGTCATCTCTTGTGCTGCAAGTCGTCCCTCCAAATTACCATGTTGACAAATGGTAGCCTATCACACCTCTACACAGTGGATGTTTTGAGTGTCAGTGCATGAAAATGTGGCTGCTCTGGGCTACTATGGCTTCCAAGCTTGCCTGTTTTGATTTGACTGCTTTTTCTGAATCAGTCCTCTAGAGAACAAAAATGTTGGTAATTTGGTGTCCTGCAGGAGCTCACAACGGGATGCAGGACAAACATCTAAAATAAGGGCTTATCCTGCCCCCTGCCAACCCACTTCGCTAGGCCTCATGGAGTTGGACCATTGCTGCAAGGTCCAGGGGAGGGTCCCTCCTGGGACTAACAACAATGGATCATAGCTACGAGGTTCATGAGAGAGGTGTTGTAAGGCTCAGGAAAGGCCAATACTGATGTAGCAATGGTGACATGGTGCCTGGTGCAAGCATGGTAAATCAGTCACCACTCTCCCAGTCCACTGGCTGGACTGTAAAATGTTATCATGATTTGGGTACATTGGGCCCACTTCTACCCTATTGATAGCTACGTCCTCCAAAGAGGCCTCTGTCCCATAGGACCATAACTGAGAGGCCCAGGGTACTGGGCCAGAGGTATGGCAATGATAAAATGGGTCTCCTTGAAAGCAAGGCATATTTCCCTCTTTCCCCAATCAACTGGCTGGACTGTAAAATACAGCCTGAATTCGTGTACATTTTGCCCATATTCCTAGAGGGCTACAATGCCACTGCACATGCTACACCTCTCAGAGGTGTTTCTTCTCCTGACCCATGCAGCACTAAATTGTGTCTTCGAGGGCCATGGGGGAGGAACCACTGATGTACCAATGGTGCCTAAAGTTCTAATGTAAGCAAAGCAAATTGGCCCCCACACACTTGGTGATCAGTAAAGCGTAGTCATAGTTAGGATGAAATGGGTCCTGAACATCTCTAGGCCTGGAGTCACTGCACCTCTTGCACTGTTAACGGTTACACCCCTCCAAGGGGCCCCATCCCATAGTCCCCACAGCCATATTACAGCACTGTGAAGCCAATGGTGGGGGTACCTCCCTTCCTGAGCCTTGCAGCACTCAACCAAGGCTGCAAAGCACAGGGGACAGAGGGCCTCTCCTGGGCCTGGCAGCACTTGATCAAAACTGTGAGGCCCAATGAAGAGAGGCAAGTAGCATAGCAATGGTGCTATGTGCCCTGCTGAAAAGTAAAAGCAGCTCCACCCTGTACTCTCACTGCAGTAAAATGCAGGTATAATATGAGTGCATTGAGGACCTAACAACCCTAGTTCCATTGCAACTACTATACTATGGATGTGTTCCCTCCCCTAGGCCTTACAGCCATGGTTTAGTACTGCAGGACCCAAGTGAGGGGGCCCTAGTCATCTGGAACTCGCAGCCATGATCAAGTGCTATGAGGCTCAGGGCTGGGTGACCTTTATCTTTCGCTCTCTGCTGGACCTCACAATACTGGAGCATAGTTCCAAAGGGTCACCTCCCCTGTACCTCACAGCTATGGTTTAGTATCATGAAGTCCATAGGACGCCTCTTTGGTCCATGCCACCATGATCTAGAGCTGCAAGCCCCAGAAGAGTGGGTCATTTCCCCTGGGCCTCACAGTTTCAGACAAGCATTAGGCTCACAGCCATAATCTACTACTGCGAGGCCCAAGGGAGGGAGCTTCACTCTCGTGGGCCACATAGTGCAAAACCCAGGGGGAGGGACTTGTTTCCTCTCTTCTTCAGCTAGACTACAGAGCACTGGGTCAGAGCTGCAAGGCCCACAGGAGAGTGCTCCCCATCCCTGAACCTCACAAGTATGGTCTAGAGCTGTGAGACCCAGGAGAGGGGGGCCCACTGCCCTGGGCTTCACAGCCATGATCTAGCAGTATGAAGCCTGGAGGAGGGGGTCATTTTTTTTCCTGTGCAGGGCTTCAAAGTGCTGAATCATAGCTGAATGGCCAGGGGAGGAGATTCTTCTCCTCTGGGCCTCTCAACGCTAAACCATGCCTCACTCAGTAATGACCCAGCGGTGTGGGGTCAAGTGGAGATTACATTTTTCCCTCTACCTCTGCTGACCCAGTGAAGCATAGCTGAGAGACAGAGAAAAAGATATTTACACCATGGCACACAGGCAAATTGCCCTCCAGTGAAGAGTTGCTCGGGGTCCTGGGCTTAATAAAAATAAAAATAAAAATTGAATACGCTCCCTGAGTGTGTCTAACATTCTTGCTAACACCATTAAACAGGTAAAAATTTCCCTCTGACAATCCAGCTTGCCCCAGGGAATTTGGCAACAGCAATCACTAGCATAGGTCGAGTGTCTGATCTAAGAATTCAAAGAGCTAAGTCGGACCTGCGAACTCCAAGCAGTCTACAAGCCGGGGTCAACCATTTCCTGCACGGAGCAGTGTATGCAGGGCAGACATATAGGACGTGGGGGAGGTTTTCAATGGGTGCTTTGCAAGCTGGGCAGATTGTTGTTTTGTCATGTGAAGAGCGGCTGGTGAATAGTCTTAATGGCAGGGTGCCAATATGGAACTGGAAGTACAACTTCCTCTCTCTTGGCACCGTGATTATGTCCCAGAAAGCCTCGTATTTGCACGTCTCTTTTAGGTTAGTGAAGTCACGTGATAGTGTAGAGTGAAGAGCGACCCTCGTGTCTTCAGAGTCTACCATGTACCAATACAGTTTTTTTAGATCACTTTTTGAAGGAAAAGAACAAGGGGTTGGGGAATCCCACAGGTCTCTGAGCCCAAGCGAGTAAAGTAACCCCTTGATGTGTCTAAGCCAGGGGATACTATGGGAATGGTCAGCTTCTAAGATGACCTGCAGGGCTCTAGTAAAGGAGGCAAGATCCGGGGTGGTCCAAAGGCACCGCCAATACAAGTGGGGGTGTAGACGGGCTTTGTGGTCAATGCGTTGCATGCCTAGGTCTTTAAAGAGAGGAAACAGTGGAGTACTTGAAGGAAGGAACACTAGATTCCGCAGGAAATTATTTTCAGACTCCTTTATTTCTTGGCCTTTGGCATAGCCCCAAAGTTCAGCCCCATAGAGGGCTGAGCTTACTGCCTTGGTTTCGTATATCCGGATCACAGGCGTATTGGTTTGGTATATGAAAGGTTAAAGTCCTTTTTTAAGACCCCCGTTGTTTGCTTTAGCTTGGGTGCTTGCTTTGATATATGTGAATTCCAAAGCATGTTTTCCATTAACATTATGCCCAGGTAACTAAAAGTGTCAACCTTTTCAAGTGGAGTTCCCTCGAGAGTGAACTTTCCTCTAAATGATCTGCGTGGATTGAGTGTCATCAGTTTTGTTTTAGAGGCATTGATTTCAAGTCCCCTTGTGGAGCAAAATTCGTCAAAACACGTGAGGAGTTTCCGTAATCCACTTGGGGTCTTGGATCTCAGCTCTGTATCGTCTGCAAAGAGCAGAACCGGAATTTTCTGTGTGCCTAATGATGGTGCATCAGCCTCCAGTCAGAGTAAAGAGAGGACAATATCATTTATGTACAGGGAGAACAGGTTGGGGGCAAGGACACACCCTTGCCACACACCCCTTGACATCTGAATTCTGTTAGTTAACTGCCCCCTACCGTCCCACATGATACGTGCATAATTACCCTTGTGTAGCCAAGTTAGTAAAACAAGAATGTGCTCAGGGATTCCCATTAGGGAAAGAACTTCCCACAGCTTGCTACGGGGTACTAAATCGAATGCAGATTTCAAGTCCACAGAAGCAACAGACAGGTTCCTTTTACCAATAAAAACGTTTTTCCAGTATAAGAGCAGGAACCTAAGGGCTTGCTCAATGGTAGATATTTGTTTGCGAAAACCTGCCTGGAGGGGACAAAAAATATTGCGTTCTACCATCCAGTCTTTAATTTTACCCAGGAGGCATTGACAGAACACTTTCTGCACACAGTCTATTAGGCTAATAGGCCTATCATTGCTGGGGAGGCTTCTGTCAACCTTTTTAAAAATGGGGCTAACAATGGCCCCCTTCCAGGCTCAGGAATTGGTGCCCCAGATGCTATTGCATTCGCTATGATGGTGATATATCTTGACCAGATTGCTATATCGGTTAAGAATAGATCTGCTGGGACACCATCCGCACCAGGTGCCCTACGGCGCTTTAGGGAGCCTAAAGAGTATGCTATGTCCGCTTGGGAAAATAGTTGCAACACTGGAGGGGAAGGTGTGAGAGTGATAAATGAGCAAGTGTCCTTCTGTCCAGCAGTAGAACTATCATGGTTGTAAGAATATAACCCACTGAAGTGATCTACACAGTCCTTTGGTGCGATATTAGTTGTGATTTGCAGATCGCTGTTTGCAGGGCCGCGCGCTGCCAGGGACCTAAATGTGCTGCAGTTCTTCTCTTGTGCAGCATCACTAAGTGTAACCCACCACTTTTCGTCTTGTTCATGTTTAGCTTTCTTAATGGCAGATTTGTAAGACTTTCTGGCTAGGCTTATTGCTTTTACATCCTTGGATTTGATAGCGTGGATTAAATGCTTGCTTGAGGAGCAGCACTCTTTATTAAACCAGTGATGCCTACCCTTAAGCCTCTTACCATCAGGGGCTGCGTCAGCCAAAAAGAGGGCTGCGATACCCTTGAAACATGTAATGTGAGTTAAGCTTATTTCGTCATTAGTGTATGTAGAACCCCCCTCTAGGCCCGTCAATGCGGTCCTTAAGGTGCCATTGGCAATGTCAATGAGTGTTGGTTGAGCCAGGACCTGGTTCCACTTTAGGTGGCGTTTGTCATTGACCAAACTGATCCCCTTTGGTGCTTTAACTGAGTTGTTAATTATGGGCAGGTGGCTGCTCAAAGCTAACAAGTTGGCTGAAAGGGGATTATGGTCACTTTCTGATCTCTCGACAACCATCATGTAAATCACTAAAGGCCATAATCTTAAGTCGATTAGACAATAGTTAATTCTACTGATATGGTTAACTTTGTTGTACGTGTGACAGCCCTCTACATCTGATTTGGTCCTACCATTTAATGCCCTAAGTCCAAATTCCATGGTCAATGATTTTACTTGAACAGCAACTTGGGACCACCTTTTGATGGGCGGGATATCCTGGGCAGGGATGGACCATGCCTGGTCCTCCTCGTGAGTGTACCCAAGATCATCCCAGTCGGGAGGTTCAAATGTGACATTAACGTCACCTGCCACAATAACTTTGTAATGTCTGGGACAGTTTTCCAGAAAAGTCTCCAGAATGGTGAGGGTTTTGGAAACCCGACCCCTCCCTCTGACCCCTCTGGCATAGATGTTAAATATAATCACAACTGCATCAGCCCCAAATGATGGTCGAAGACCTAGCAAATCGGGGGAATCAATAGATAGCTGTCCTATGCAGCAGTTTAGTGACGTTCTGGTCCAAATGACTAGACCCCCAGAGAGCCTGGTGCTGGCCAGAACAGAAATATAAAAGTTGGAGTAGCCAGTCCGAAAGAGTGGATCGGTTGACCATGTCTCTTGAAAAAGACATATGTCATCAATAAAGGAGGTGAAGGATAGATCTCAGGCCTGCCACATGCCACGAGACAATTCGTACCCAGGTAGTTGAATGGACAGCCCTGCCCACTGACGTATTTGAGGATTTGGTTTCCAAGGGTGGGTTAAGCAGGTGAGATCACTTAAAAAGAGAGGGGTCATCATCAATGTTGTCCAGTAGATGCAGAATTGAGTAATGATAAGCATCTGCGGGACCTGACCTGATCCTAAGTGTGGTATTCTCATACTTTGCTGTCCTTAATGAGTGTGAATCACAGAGGAAAGAATGTGCAATGCTGTCATGGCCGTGCAATGGATCACAGGTGGACTTGTGGGATCTGTACAGAGAAAGATCGTGAGTGCTTGCAGGGGCAATATTGGGGGCTACAGCCAGACCATGGACAGTTGTTTCATGTAAGTCAGGGGGAAGTTCAAAGTGTATTTCAGATGATACTCTAAGTCAATCATTCTCGCTAAGAGCAGATAGTTTACCTGTTGGGCAATGGATGGGGCGGGCCATGCAAGGTGCAGGTGAACTAGGATATTTGAACTGGATACAGGATTGCTCTGGAGCACTTCTCCTTGCATCTAGGACCACCAGGTTGTCCACCATACTCCTATCCCTGAATGTCAACTGTAAAATGTCAAGGTGCGTGCCATGGTCCGGCCTTCTTACTGCATTAATTATATCCTTGCGTATTACAGAGTAACAGCCTCTTACATGGTGAATCCAATGAATTGCCTTATTTCTAGTGGAATCTCCCCCTTCTCTGAGTGCCAATGGGTGTAGCTTAGGAACATTTACCATTAGAACAGTCCTTGTGGATTGAAGTTGGTCCATGATGGGTTTAGCTGTGTATTTAGGGACAGTATTGCTTGTAGGTTTTGTAATTGGATAGCAGGCGTCAGGTCCATTTCCTGCGCTAAAACAAATGTGGGAGGTGGGCTGATTGGATTCCTTTATCTTGGCATTGGCTAAGAATTGGTCAGCACAACCATTTGCTTGCATTGTGGACAATTTAATCGTAGGAGCTAAGTGGCATGGTATTGGATTGCAATAATGATCTAGGGAACTCGTTGTGTCTGGAGAAATTAACTGCTTACCTACCGCAATTAAGGAATTAACCACAGACTTTAATTCTGACACCTCCCTTTTGAAATCTTGGATGCATAGCATGTGCTGTGCTGTGCATTTGACTGGACTGAGTGCTTATTTAAAACTACATCTACTAACCCACCCACCCTGGTCCGTAGATCTGGGTCGTCCGGAGAGTCTAGGATGTTTATTAAGGGGGTAAAGCGGTTGATGTACTGGATTGGTTTGCTGGGATTAGCTGAAGGCTTATTCGCCAATATTGGGGAGTCATGGGTGATGACATCCCTACTCTTCCCCTGGCCTGTGGAGGCTAGAGCCTGTTATATACAAATATGTCAGCAATTTTCTTATGGCCAGTGCCCTTCCTGACAGGCGAGCACTCTCCCCCAATTCCGGTGGGGCTGCTGTCTTGGGGGGAGTTTAAGATTCCTTCACATTCGTCAAGAGGGTTGTCAATTCTGTCCGTAACACAGTTGTTGACTACATGCTTCTGTCTTTTCTGCTTGGTTTTTGACACCACCCCTGCCCCACCCTCTATTGCCTTCCTTTTGCCCATTTGCTTATTTGCTTATAGTTAACGGATAGCTTCTCAATAATAGACCTGCAAGAAGATACAGTAGTGTTAATAGTCAATGGCGCCTATTAAAAGAAAAATGTTAGGGAGGTGCTCCCGGCAACGACGGGCGTGGACGGGCCCGCCCTTTGCCCGGGCCCGGCCTGCACGCGTCCCGCGCCACGAAGTGCCCCCACGCGCTATATAGTGCTCGTTGGTGTGATCAAGTGGATGCAGGTGCTCACATGATGGCTGCCTCCTGGGGCCACAAAGCAGTCTTGGATATGTAGTCCCTGGCATGTCCCGCGCCACAAAGTGCCCCCACGTGCTATATAGCGCTCGTTGGTCTGATCAAGTGGATGCAGGTGCTCGCAAGATGGCTGCCTCCTGGGACCACAAAGCAGTCTGAGATATGTAGTCCCGGCAGACTCCCTGGTGCGTCCCGCGCCGCGAAGTGCCCCCACGCGCTATATAGCGCTCATTGGTGTGACCAAGTGGATGCAGGTGCTCACCAGATGGCCGCCTCCTGGGGCCACAAAGCAGAGTGGGACATGTAGTCCCGGCAGAGTCCCTGCCGCGTCCCCTGGCTTTTCAACCCTTCAATCTATTTTTTGTATCACTGAAGAGAAAATATTCATGTGATTTGGTGGATTCTGAGAAGAGAGGCAGAGTTTAGCTTTAAGCTACGAACCATCAGCTGACAGTTAACTGAACAGCAGAAGCAGCTGATTCAAAGAATAGAGTTTGTCCAGTACCAAAACGGCAGTCTGATGTTGCTGACGATTGGCTAACGTGCTGCAGTTTGTTGTTGTTGCTGGTTTGCAATGGTATGGTTGCGTCTTGTGACTGACTGCCAGGAAGGAAGACAGCAGAGCCAGTGAACAACAGCTCCACCTCCTAGGCCAGACAGCCTCTACCCCAATACGAACTCCATTCCAATCACAGGTGGCTCTTTGTGTTCTTAATCCAGGAAGCTGATTCCACAATAAACACCCGGGTTTCCACAGAGAACAATTACTCAGTACAAAACCAGCATCTTCCCCTTGCTTCGCTCTAGCCATTATTAGTAGTAGTATAATATTATTATTTGGTTGTTTTTTTTGCACTTCACCAGTTGTCAATTACCTTACCTGCATGTGTCTCGGTGTGTGTACCCACCAGGTAATGTCATCCAGATGATAGAAAATAAGCACAGAAACATTTATTGAGATGCCAATCTCACCCTTTTAGACAGGGAGGAGGGCACATATTCCCTGACACACCCAGATACACTGGTAAATTCAATGCATGATAACACTCACTTTAGTTGAAAGTCTTTAGTATTCACCATTGTTGGTGTAGCCAGTGCTGTGTATCTCTAGACTTGTGTTTACAGATTTCCCCCTTCTTCAGTAGTGAGCAACTAGTGAAATTTGGGGGTGCTGGCAATGCTGCTCACTGTCGTCCCAGGTTTAGTACGACTTGCAGAGCACATGTGCATCACAGAGCTCATTAGCCCAATAGTTCAGCAAGGAGGCAGTCGTAAATGGAGGAGGGAGCACACTGTCTGTCATACCAGCACATAATTAGCCCAGATGCACTGTGGTAAATGCAGTGCATGTTAACTCTCACTTTAGTTGAAAGTCTTTAGTATTCACACTTGTTGGTGCAGCCAGAACAAAGAATATATTTAAGGAGAATAAGTTAAAGAGAGAAGAATAGAAGGGAAAAGGGGGAGATAGAGGTGAGTATGAGGGATAAATAAATGCAAAGAGAAAAAGAGAGCTGTAAAGGGGAGAGATAGAGCGAGAGAAGGGTTGGTGAAGAGGGCCGAGAAAAGACATGTGGTAAACAATCAACACTCAGAGAGAGAGAAAGGGAACAACAGAAGGGAAAGCTTTATAGGAAGGAGTGGTATAAAGAACCAAAGATAGGGGTGAGAGAGAGGGAAATGGGGTAGATAGGAAGAGACAAGAGGGAGATGAAGGTACTATAGGAGGAAAAGAGTGGACAAATAGGAGGAGTAAGATAGCAAAGAGGATTGAGATAGATTAGAAGGGAGAGGAAGTGAAAGTGCAAAAGAGGAGTCAGAGAAGAAAAGACAGAGACAAGAGACGAGAGACGAGAGAAAAAAACTAGTTAGGGGTGAACAGATAAGGGATTAAGAGATAGTGGACAGAGTACTGAGATATTGCACAAGCATTGGCGAAGCCAAAAAGTTTTGCTTATGTGAGAGCTATTGGCTTTGTCGATCTCTTTTAGCCATGTTGTACAGCAGCATGGCTGCTGTTCAGCATGGCTAAAAGTTAGTGCTGTAGCGTAGAGTGGCTTGGAGGAGAGTGGTGTAGAGAAGAGTAGAGTGGCAAAGAGTGGTGTGGTGTAGAATATAGAGGAGAGGAGTGGTGTAAATATAGTGGCATACAGTGGAGTGCTGTAGAGTGGAGTGGCATAGAGTAGAGAAGGGTGATTTGTAGTGGAATGGCAAAGGGCAGAGTGGTGTAGAGTGGAACAGATTGGAGTGGTGTGGAGTAGAGTGGTCTAGAGTAGAGTGGCATAGACTGATGTAGAGTGAAACCGAGAGGCGTAGCGTGGCATACAGTTGGGTGGCATGGAGTGCCATATAGTGCCATTGTGTAGAGAAGGGTGCAGTGGTGTAGAGTGGGGTAGAGTGGAATGGTGTAGAGTGGAGTGGAATGGCATAGAGTAGGAGAAGAGTGGTTTCGAATGGAGTAACGTAGACGAAGTGGCATAGAGTGGAGTGGCTTAGAGTGGAGTGGGATAGAGTGGCATAGAATGGAGTTGTGTATAATGGGATAGAGTAGCAATATGTATAGCTGAATAGAGTGGCATAGAGTAGATTAAGTGACATGAAGTAGCGTAGAGTGGTGTGGCATAGAGTAGAGTGGTGTAGAGAAGAGATGCTTAGAGTAGAGTGGGGTAGAGTTGAGTAGCTTGGCATAGAGTAACAGAGTAGCATGGAGTAGGGTGGAAGGGTGTCAAGTGGCATAGAGTGGTGTAGAGTGGTGTTGGGGGGCATGGAATAGAGTGAAGTGGTGTAGAGTGGCATAGAATGGAGTAACTTACAATTGTGGGAGTAAGTAACTAAAGCACCAATAGAGATGGCAGATATGGTGAAAGCAACATAAATATTAAGCCAGATTCCTGTGTTAAAAGTAGGAAAGCACATTGCACATCCAGGAATAATACCCAAATGCTTAAAAGATAAAAATAATAGTTTGTTGCAAAAAGACGAGGAAGAGCACATGTACTTTGTCCACACTCCAGGGAGGAGCTAACACAGGAAGGTAAGGGAAGCCTAGGGGAGCTCAACAATCAAAAAACTGCAAATGAGAGTGGCAACCAAAACAACTAATAGTATGCTTTGGTGGGTTGTAAACTCACTGATTTGCAAATGATTTGTAAACAATACGTCTTACAGCACGGCACACGCACTGTGTAGGCTAAACCTAAAAAGGAGAGGTAGAGTAACAGATGGGTGAGAGGGTGAAAGAGGAATAAGAACCCAAGAGGAAGAAACAAAGGTGAGGCGAGCGTTTTAGGATCAATTGTACATCTGATTGCTGAATAATTTATACCACAATAGAGCCAAGGAACATATTTAAAGTAGTTCATGTATCTGTAAAAAGGATAGATATAGCCGCAGGACCTATTGTAATCGAATTATTTATTCCGTAGAATCACTCATTGCTGTCTGGCGTCTTCAGTTCGCTGCTTACATTGACTAATGTATTTTGCTAACCCTCTAAGGATGCTTTTTCTCTTGATAGTTAAAGAAGCATTAGTATCTGGAAACAAATGTCAAACTATTGAAAACATTAAAGCTGCGTGTTTTTCCTTTTACAAATATGAGAGGAGTAAACAGCCAAGTGACTCGTGCAGATTGCAACACGTGGGCGACACTCTTACCATGCGCATTACTCATTGCAGTTATATGGCAATTATCCCTGCATGATACAAGGCAGTATTTGTGATAAAAGAAGGTTAATTACGAGACAAAATCTAAGACTGCGTTAAATATATAGTGCCTTATTTAGAGTTTGGAATACGAAATACCCACTCAAAACTTGGCAGACGTCCAGTCCATCCCATTACAAGTGACAGTGCTCTTGTAATATGGCAGACAGGGCACCTGCCACATTTGTGATAGAGTATTTTGTCCACCAAATTCTAAATAGGGACCAGAACCTTTTTTGCTTTTTGACCTCGCTATTGTAAAAATGGTTAAGATATTAAGATCCACTAGTACCCACGGTATACTTAACTATAGTCTGACGTCACGTCCTTTGACATTTTTAGGGATTCAGACACACTAGTTTGGCACAAGACTGAATTGTGTGTCTTGGGCCAACTGCTGAGAAACAAAGTGCTTTGTACTTTTATTAAAATGCAAAACTATTTTGGTATTTCTCGTGCTGAGGTTTCCAAATGTCTACAAATACGAAATCTTTTGCTCCTATTACTATTCAAAGACATACGTTTGGATCCAATACCTGTAATAAAAGGTACTTATAATATGGAAAAGAAAGGTTCAATAAGACAGATGCATAAATTATTCGTGAATAAACACAAAATAACCTGATCAAAACGGTTAACCATTGAATCTAACATGTCAAAACGATCTATTATAACCCAATGAGCTTTATTATAGGGTGTCAACAGGATTGTTACAGCTGTAGTTGTGGTGTCGCTGACACTGATGTCATCCATGTGTTTGCCACCTGCAGAAAGTTACGGGCCTTTTGGTATCAGATTATAATACATGGGAACCCACAATCCCTGCACAAACGTCCCTTTCTAATGTCCTTACTACAGGCGACTTGTGATGTCTCTAGTTGCATACCTTCTAAACTGTAATGAGCTATTATATTTGAGTTCTGACTTCACGACTGGTACCACAACCAGCAGCCAAGGTAAAAGGCAGGTGGTAAGAGCAAAATTATGACTAAAGTTTAAACAATGAAAATTCGAATGGGCTTCTCCTTCTGAGATCTTTTTTTAAATGAACTGTGATCAGTGGAAAAGTAATAGTTATGTCAACATGTTTAGCTTTTACACGTATTAGGTAATTATAGGAAATATAGAATCTCTCTGCATGTTCCTACACATTCTGAGCTACAGATGCCACATTTACTCTTCATGTTTGAAAACGTCCCATCTCTTTCATATCTAAGTGTAACACACCAAGGATGTAAACAGTTTCTGGGTGGGGTGATGGTATGACCACGAATCATAAGGAATACATTATTTCCTGCTACATGGTATAAAGAAATTGCAAGTCAACTTGGAGTTCTATGTCCGTATAAAGGAGCTATTTTTTTGTCTTGTTCCTTTATATATTTATAGAGCTCCTCAGGGGCTTGGAATATCCCTATAATGTACACGAGGGAATAATGTATCCCAAATATTAAAGAACTCAATAATGTTTAGGGACATGCTAATTCTCAACTAGGAAATAAAATATGCTTGAGCACGCAGAGAGAGATGTTGATTATATAAATGTGTTGGCTTTTGGTGATTTACTGGTTGTTAGACTGTGTACTACAAAATGTAAGCTTACTCCTGAACCTCAATCTTCTAGACTGTGATAGAACTCTTTTATGAACTTGTGTGAACTAGAAACGGCTACCGTGAATGTGGTGAATTACAGGTATCGACTGATCACAATATGGAGCTTGATGAGGCAATGGACGGACCCAATTTGAAGGTGTAGTTTGACATTGTTAGAAATTGGGTCTGTAGTTGGCAGAGGTATGCACCCTGTCCAGGTAAGGACAACAGTCCTACTCAGGATAGGTCACAACACAATCTAAATTAGACTGTGTTCCCCCTCCAGTAGCTTGACACAGAGCAGTGAGGATTAACTTAGAAGGCAATGTGTCAAGTATTTGTGCAAGAATTCATACAATAACACAGTAAAAACACCACAAAAAGTACTCCACACCAGTTTAGAAAAATAGATAACATTTATATGAATAAAACAAGACCAAAACAACAAAGCTCCAAGATACACAGGTCAAGATATCACTTATTAGCCGTTTAACTAAATCGTAATCCATAAGAATCAATGGATGTATCTCTTTAGCACAAAGTACCTGAGATGCAGCAAAAATAAAGATGATGCAGGCCACAGGGGAGGTGAGGTGCTAGAAAAGCAAAGTGATGTGTTGGTCCTTTACTGCACAGGGTAGGTGATGCTTCGATTCTTTCCTCACAGGTGAGACGATGCGTTGACTTCTGGACACACACAACCTCAGTTCCTTACTGCGGTGCGGGGTTGATGAAAAATTGACACCCAGAGATGATGTGTTGAAAATCCAGATGCGCTGTGATGGTGGGACTGCAGTGAAATAGGCTCTGTGTTGATTTTCCAGATGCGTGACAGGCGCTGCATTGATTCTGCTGGTGTTGCATTGATTTTTCAGCTGTGAGACAGGTGTTGCGCCAATTTTTCCAGTGCAGCGTGTTGATGCATGGATTTTCTCTTTGAGGTGACATCTTTGATGGCCCTGAAATGTCTTAACAGGGGGCAAGCTGACAAGCCCTTGGAGATCACTTGTGGAGGGAATGCAAAGTCCTTCCAACAGATTTAGGGAGCAGCAGGCAGCAGGGCAACAAGCAGAAGAGCAGTCCGTCCAGAAAAGCAGTCCAGTTGAGTCCTTCGGGCGACACTGCAGTCCTTCTAACAGAGTCCAGTTGTAGATCCTGGGAATCACAGACCCACTACATTTAACCAAATTTGCCTGTGAAGTTGAGAAAACTTTAAAGAGTGGTTTTGAAGTGCCCCGGTTCCCCTTTCAATCCAGCCCTGTCTGCCAGGAGATCTGTGGAGGGTTATCAGTTCTTTGTGTGGGGTCAAGCCGCTACCCTTTGAAGTGTTAGGGCCCCTCCACCCTTCCTGCCAAGTAAAACCCATCAGTATGCAGATGAATGCAAAAGCAGCTGAGTGTCCTGTGTTCATGACTGTCTAGATGAAATACACAAGGGGAGCTGTCAACCAGCACAGACCAGACAAGGTTTGTAGATAGGCTATAAGTCACAGAGCAGTAAGTGCAGAGAAATTCTTACTTTCTAAAAGTGGCATTTCTAAAATAGTAATGAAAAATCCAACTTAATTCCAACCATACCAAACATGACAATGCCACTCCTTTCAGATCATAAATTACCACTTAAAAGTATACAAGGCAATTTTCAATGTTGGTCTGTGAGAGGAGCAGGCTTCACAACAGTGAAAAACAACTTTGGCAGTTTTTCACTACCAGGAGATGTAAAACTTACAAGTACATGTCCTGCCTTTTACTTCCATAGCATCCTGCTGTATTGGCTACCTACGCCCTACCTAAGGGGTGACTTATATGCAATGAAAGGGGAATTTAAGGCTTGGCAAGTCTTTTTAAATGCCAAGTCGAAGTGGCAGTGAAAGTGCACACAGAGGCCTTGCAATTGCAGGCCTAAAACATGGTTAAGGGGCTACTTATGTGAGTGGCAAAATCAGTGCTGCAGGCCCACCTGCAGCCTTTAATTTACAGGCCCAGGCACATATATTGCACTTTACTAGGTACCTATAGGTAAATTAAATATGCCAATTGGGTAGGAGCCAATGTTACCATATCTAGGGGAGAAAGCACGAGCACTTTAGCACTGGTCATCATTGTTAAAGTGACCAGAGACCTAAAACCAGCAAAAACGAGATCAAAAAAATGGAGGGAGGCAGGCAAAAAGTTGGGGAAAGACCACCCTAAGGTTGTCAGGTCTAACAGACATGATGTCTTCATTTTTTTATACCTCTTTCTGTCTTATGTTTATGATAACAATATGTAGTATTTTATCTGCTTGCATTCCTTAGTTTTGGTGTCTATTAATTATCTCTTGTACAATATTTAGAAAAAATACAAAGATACAGCTTAAAGACAAGAAAGGAGGGTGAAGTCTGTGGATGTGAAAAGTAGCTGTACAGATAAGAGATAAAGAATAAAGTGAACAGTAGAAAGAAACTGAAGGAAATGAGTGAATGTCACAATAGTTCCACACCTGTGCTTAATACTGAATTATTCTGCAGGTGAATAATATATGGTACGAATCCACTGAGCTTGCCAATGGAGTGTGCGTAACTGCAATGGGACCTTCACCTGAGAAACCCCACTCTCAAGGAGGCAACTATGGTGCCATATCCCTTGATGACTCTCCTATAATATCCAGTGAGTCCTAGGAAGGCTTTCACTTATGTCTGGTTTTGGGGAGTTTCCCAACCCAGAATGCTGTCAATTTTGGGTTGGAAGGGCTGCACCTTCTCTGTCCCAAGTATACCACGGAACCCTGCCCTATCTGGCACTTACTGGCCTTTATAGTCAGGCCTGCGCACTGCAGGGCCTGAAGCACTTCTTGGAGGAGGTCCAAGTGGTCCTCCCAGCTAGGGCTGAAGACAACAATGTTGTCTAAGTAGGCAGCACTGAAGTTCTCTGACCCAGCGAGGACCTGATTGACTAGGCTCTAGAAGGTGGCAGGGGTGTTATTCAAACCAAAAGGCATGATTCAGAACTGGAAGTGCTTTTCTGGTGGGCACGCAGACCTCTCTTTAGTGCCCTTGGTCAAGGCAATCTGCCAGTACCGAGACATTAAGTCAAATGGCTGAGGAACTTGGCAGCTCCAAGCTTGTCTATGAGCTCGGGGGATGGGTTGTGTATCTGTCTTGGTGACCGCATTGAGACCATGGTAGTCTACCCAGAACCTAAGCTCAGGTCTGTCACTAGGTGGGGCAGCCTTGGCAACCAGCACCACCGGCCTGGACCATGGGTTGTTTGAGGGCTCAATAACCCTTAACGCTAACTTCTTGGAGACCTCCTCCTTGATGCTAGCCCTCCCCTTATCAGACAGCCTGTAAATTGTGTTCTTTACAGGTGTGCTGTCCCCAGTGTCAATATCATGAGTACACTGTGTAGTGAGACCTAGGGTAAGGCAGAACAAAGAGGTGACATGCTCCAGCAAATGGCGTCATTCTCTCTGTTGATCTATGGTCAGTGTAGTGGAGAGGCTGATCCATCCTGCTCCTTGCCAGATAGGAGGTCGGGAAATAATCACTCTCTTCTTCCACCCAATCATCAGTAACCAAGAGCATGAGTATCCCAGACCTCTCAAAGTGGGGCTTGAGGCGGTTCACATGCAAGACCCCCAAAAGATTCCTAGGACTCTTGAGGTCTACCAAGTAGGTGACATCACTCTTGCACTCCTTCACCTCATAGGGCCCAGACCAATGGTCTTGCAGGGCCCGGGCTCCACTGGCTTCATTAGCCACACTTTTTGACCAGGCTGAAACTCAACCAGAGTGGTATTCTGGTCGTACCATTGTTTCATGTCCTCATGGATAGCTTCTAGGTTCTCCTTTGTGAGCTTCCGGAAGTGGGCTGTCTGGTTCTGGAACACCAGCATGTAGCTAACTAAGTGCTGAGGTAGCTTCTTGGGAGCTTGCTTCCAGCCTTCCTTCATCAAACTGAAATGTCCTCTCTGAGGGTGTCCATATAGAATGTCAAAAGAACTGATGCCAACCCTCTTTTGTGTAACCTCTGTAAGTGAACAAAAGGCATGGCAGGAGGACTTCCCACTTTCGCCTCATGGGTTCAGGTAGAGCCATAATTATGCCTTTAAAGGTATGATTGAAACTTACAACCAACCCATTGGTTTGGGGGTGGTAAGGAGTGGTGAACTTATAGGTTAGCCCACACTCCTTCTACATGGTCTTCATGTAGTTGGACTCGCTCAGTTAGCACCTCCTTGGGAAACCCGTACTGGTAAAGATCCCCATTAGTGCCCTGTCCATGACGAGAGCAGTCACAGACCTCTGGGGGATAGCTTCCGGGTACCGGGTTGGATGGTTCACCAAGACCAGAATGAATCTGTTCCCCATGGCGGTCTTAGGATCCAGAGGACCCACTATGTCAATGCTAATTCACACTTCATTGGGTTCTAATGACAGAAAAAGGTTGCAGGGGTGCTTGTACTGCCACTCTGACTTGCCACTTGCCTGGCAGGTAGGACAGGGCAGACAGTACGCATCTGAGGCCTTCCGCCTTTGGGACCCATAAAAGTGGGGGCAAAGCCTGTCAAAGGTCTTGTCTTTCCCCAAAAAAGATTCTGAAAGCTAACACACCCAGCACAACTAGTCACTCTGGTAGGAGATGAACTGGAAGAGGTAGATGCCTTCACTTCACCTGCGCAGTGTCAAAGGCAAACAGGGCAGCACAGAAGAAGATGACAAGGCAAGAATTGGCACCATCTAGGGGTATGCCCAAGTCACCCTAAAATATCTGGGCGTGGCTAAATCCGACACAGGAAAAATAAAATATGTTAGGAAAAAAATAATAAACCTTATTTATTCACAGTGATAACCTGAGTTATTTTTAGGCCTCTTCCGGACAAATAAGAAAGGAAACCTAAAGGTTAAAAACCACAAATGTACATAATTAAAATCTCACAACCCACATGTGGTTGTGCTCACCCAGGTGATATCACTAAAATTAAGTCTTGCAGAAGCATACAAGGCAAACAAGTCAATTCTACACCTGTAAGGAACACAACTACTGACAGGATTGTGAGGAAGAAGGGCGTCTCTAACATGTTTACTGGTGCATGTTATACGTGCAACTATCCTGGTCATACAGCTAATGACCAAAATTGTCCTGCACATAAACAAAAGTGTGCAAGATGAAGAATAATTAGATGCTTTTATAGAGTTTGCCCTATAAGAAAGGAGCAAAGATTGACAATTATAGAAGAAAAATCTCCCTCAGGTTCACAATGTCCTGGGGATGATTATTTTATGTGTTCTGAATAACAGTAATGAGGTTGTAAAATTTGCAACTTCAAAGATAAAAACTATGTGTGATATGACCATGGGTGGTGTTGACATAAAAATTGCAGCAGATTCAAGGTCGCCATACAATATAGTTAATAAGGAGGTTTGGTAAAAGATGTTTGCTTCTCACTTGGGAGAAGAACTTTCACCTCCACATATTTCTCGATTACGTTTTACATGGGAGACCACTGATATGATAGGATTTAGGAAACTTATTTTTAAGTTTAAAGGGAGAGATGCAGAATGCAAACTATATGTTTCATTCTCGTGACCCTCCATTGTAGGATGGAAGGATTTGTTGAGCTAGGTTTGTTGTCGGACCCAAATAGTCTGGAACCATTCCTATTGTTGCAATCTGAAAAAGATTATGGGCGAGACATCTTACTGTCTCAACTTAAAATCGTTTCTGGGAGAATCGGTAAATTATGAGGGATTCAACACAAGTCCATTTTAAAACCCAATGCAGGGCCATGTATACACAAAGTGAGGAACATTCCTTTAACTATTATGGATGAAGTTCAAAGTGAATTGGTGAAATTGCAATTTACAGGTGTCAGGTGTCATAGAAAGGGTGCAATCAACTGAGTAGGTTTGTAGCTAAACGAGCCAATAGAATGTTGAGATTATGATTCAAATTGAGGGAGCTCAATAAGAATATTAGGATGGATCAGTTTTTGTTTCATAAAATGAAAGAAATGTTGGCTCTGATGAAAGGTATTAAATGGTTTACCACAATTGACCCTACAGCAGCATACCATCAGGTATTCTTGCACCCAGATAGCAGGCATTTGACCAGATTTATGAGAGCATTTGCATGCTATCAATTTGTTAGGGTGCCTTTCCGGTTGGCATCTGCTTCTGCTATGTTTCAATGATTAATGTATGAAGAACTTAATTTCTTTCCATGACAATACATTGATTATGGGAAGGAAGAGAGCAGAACATGATACCAAGTTAGCAAGAGTGTTAGATAGCCTGAAGAAAACAGGTTTGACTGCAGAATATAGCAAGTACACATTTGCTAAACAGAGCATGATGTATCTTGGGCATGAAGCATGTGGGGATGGTATGAAACCCAAGAAAGAACTTATGAACGGAGTCAGAGATTCTCCCACTACAAAAAACAATGATGGTGTCAGACCATTTCTTGGGTTGACTGAATTCTGATTCAAGCTTGTTGATAATTTTTCAGACAAAATGTATCCCATTTGACAACTTTTAAGGGTAAAGAACAAGTTTGAATGGTCTAATGAGTGTCAGTCAGCATCCCAGGAAGTGAAAAGGGACATTTGTCAGGCTTCACCATGGTTTTGATTGTAAACTGAAAAGTGCATTCACTACAGATTCAAATGTTAAAGGTGTTGGTGGGATATTGACACAAATTGGTGATTTGGGAAAAGAATATGTGGTTTTATTTGCTTCATGTTCTTTAACTCCATCAGAGGAACAATATTCCGTTTTTGAACGTGAAGCATTAGCTTGTGTGTGGGGCTTAGAACGTTTAGAACGTTTTAAGTGTTACATTTGCAACACACATGTGAAGTTACACACTAAGCACAAATCTTTGACTAAGATACTTACAACAAAGGGTTTGTATAATGGGTCTCCACACTTATCCAGGTTGTCTGTAAAATTGCTGGATTATAATTATGATGTGTTGTACACTCTGAGTGTGAGAAACAGGGTAGCTGATTTCTAATCGCATAGAGCTACCCATGAAAAATACACCCATGGATGATGATGTGGAGAAGTGTTGTGTAGCAAATGTTGAAATTGATGTTCAAAGTATTTATCCAGAGGAACTGGAGAACATCTTTAAGGAGGACCAGATTTTACTGGATGGATAGAAGGAAGGATGTCCAGAAAAAGTAGAGTGAATTGGTCTCCAGAGAAATTTAAGGAAAAGACTGAAGAAGCTTAAGCAATTTAGAAGACTTATAATGTTGACAAACACAATAGCAGGACTGTTGGTCTAAGGGTTGGGGACTGTGATAGGGTTAAGCGAGCAGGTTCAATCCCGATTTTCACAAACCTTTGGGGTGATTGAGGTGTTGTACAATTCAGTACTTTTGTCAATAAGGCATTTGAATTGAGTTTCCATGTGTGGGAAAAGAGGTGTAAGTGAGACTGTGCCTTTTCACCAGAAATCCAATAATGGGGATGACTTGTGGGAGGAACCTGAACACTACTCTAGGGAACAATGTGAGCTCAACGGTACACAGGAAGGAACCCCACTCAGCGCATAGTAAGAAGAGTCTTGAGGAGTGTGGGAAGAACAGGAAATCGAAGAACAGGGAAATACTCAAGGACAAACGTTTGTAGAAGTATTGAAAGAACTGAGAAGTATAAAAGGGAGTGAAAAAGAAAGGAAGATCAGTTTTGGGAGGATTGTTCAAAACCAATAAAATGTTAAGATTATTGTTGTGATTAGTTTTTTATATCATCGTTTTAATGGTATTGGTATTGTTGAACATGTTAGCTTTCTAATTTTTATAGGATTTTTTTGCTTTGTTTAGCATTCGTATAGTTTCTTTTTGTAAAACAAAAAGTGGATGTGTTGTTTTGAGCTTGTAAATGAGATTGATCCTGTGTGGGTATCGTAATTGGAGAGTCACTATGAAATATAGGCACAGGATTCGAGGAGCTCAGAGAGGACAGCGTTGGGAGCAGCTGTTGAGTTCCGACGTTTTCCCACTGTACTATGGTTTAACTAAATAAAATGGAATCCTTGTGCCAAGAGATCACCTTTGGGGGCAGGACCATCAATAGCCCTACAAAGCACTGCCCTCACTCCCACTGCACTGGACGCCGTGGTGTTGCCTTAGAGGGATTCCAAGTCACAGGAATTCTTGCACCAGGAGGCGTCGTCACTCACCTTTGGGGGCATGACCATCACTTGCTCTAAAATAAGTCAAAAGTCAGGGCACTCATGAATCAAAATCAATTACAGTCGACGTGTTTAGTGTCCATAATGTACTAATAAGGGATTTCGTTGTGAGACCGGAAATCATGAAAACAGGAACCTTCAATTTATTCTTGAAAGATAAGTTACATCACAGTGATGGGAAACAATCCTTAAGGTCAGCACATCCGTGACCATAACATCCGAAAGGTAGTCATGTAGCAACAAAACGCCAACACGTGTTTCGTCTTATGAGATACAAATCTCAAAGACTTCATCACAGCTGAGCTAAAATCGAGACATCTATCAATATAGTAATCCTGAGCAATCCCAGGAATCTGAAACTCGTGGTATCTGGGATAAAAAGAAATAGCAGGTAGTTGAAACCACCTATAGCACCGAGTATCCTAATCTTAACGAAGTAGTAAAGAACGGGAAACCGCGTTCAGATAATTTTGCGGCGTTCCGTAGTGTCCGGATCATGTATAGACGTCTATACTTATCTATGTTCGGTTTCTTCGGAAACCTTAGAGGACAAGGGAAGATCCTCTTGCCAGGAGCACCGTGCCCTATCTGCTATGTTTATCTATTACCATGTGGATTCACTGTGAGCGCCCAAGTACTATGTTCCTTCTTCCTGGTTGCTAGTGTCTTGGTTATGCTCTAAAAAGCACAGCCCGCACTACTTCTGTGCAGGACGCCATGCTGTTGGCTTAGTGGGACTCCAAGTCCCAGGAATCCTTGCACCAGGAGGCGCTGTCACTCACCTTTGGGGGCAGGACCATCACTAGCGATACAAGGCCTGCCCTCACTCCTGCTGCGCGGGGCACCGCTGTGTTGCCTTAGAGGGGCTCCAAGTCCTAGGAATCCTTGTGCCAGGAGGCACCTCCCTCCCCTTTGGTGGCAGGACCATCACTAGCGCTAGAAAGCACTGCCTATACTCCTGATATGGGGGATGCCATGGTGCTGCTTTAGGGGGACTCCAAGTCCCATGAATTCTTGCGCCAGGAGGCGCCGTCATTCACCTTTGTGGGCAGGACCATCACTAGTGAAACAAAGCACTGCCTTCACTCCGCTGTGTGGGATGCACACGGCCACACCTGGCAAAGCCCAGGCCAAGGGTGGGCCCATCCACACCCATCAGATCCTGGAGGAAGCTGGGCTGGGCCACCCTTCTAGCTCTCCCCTAGAGTTACTGGGCCAGTTGTAAAACCCCGTTCAAACAGTCTTTGGTAACAACTCCAGACTGGTTTCCCAAAAGTCGCTCCTGCTGCTTTATTTCTTGTACATTGAATTTTATTTAGTGCAATATGGGGAAGAGGAAGGCCATGGAGGAGGGGTCGGTGTGGCTATAACTAAAAAGACAAAGAAGTCCCTTAAATCTGCTGGTGGTATTTGTGTTTGTGACAGGATTGATGATTTATTGACGGAGTGTGAAGAGGTCTTGGAATCGAGTCCTCTGTTGCCAAATCCACATCTCCTCTGTCCTATTCCCAAGTCTCTTGTTACAGGTTAGAAGAGGATCCCAGGAATGTTTACTCGGTCTAGGCAACGGGGTGTGAAGCTGTTACTAACACCCAAGTCTTGTTCCCCACCCTGCCTAAACCTGTCTCCCCCAAAATTGCTACTCAGTGGTCTTTTACTGATGGTTTCCCTTACAGCAATCGTTTTGCTGCACTGTCAGAGTTCATGGTAGAGGTTCCATCTGAAAGTAGTTATATTTGTTGCAACTACTGTTGAGGACCGATCTAGGAGTTGTGTGTCAGAGTTCAGTGCAGAAGCTCTTGCACCTCTCTGTAAGTCAGCCCTCGCGTCCCTTGCCTTGGACGCAAAGGCTGAGGTGATCACTTGCCTCCTCTCTTACTATCATTGTTAAACAGCTTTCTGAGTATAATAAGGTTTCTCCTTCACCGCTTCCTCAAAATACATCTTCTATTCCTTTCAGGTCTAGTAACCCTACAGTTTCCACTCCCTCTCTGCAGGTTGCCCTCTCCCATAGTGAGTGTAGGCCAGCACCCACAGATGTCACTTTTTTCCTCTGGGCTGACGACCTTCACTGTTCCATCTGATAAGCAGGGCGATCCTCTTAAAGTGGGACAGTCTTGAGCTAGTCTTTAGTACTTTTAGGTGGCCCCTCATCTAATGTATATAGGCCAGGAGTTCCTAGGGCCACAACAGTTGCTACTTTGAGCTCAAATCCATTGAGCACACTATTCATATAAACCTTATGCCTCACAAAACCTAGCTAGCTTCCTGGGCCAAATGGCCACTAGTAGCGAATATAGTTATCCTGGCTCCATGGGTAATAGAAGTTATGCCTCTTCAGGCCTCATCATGTTGATTAATATTCCAAAGAGAAGGGCATTCAATAGAGTTGAAGGGGAAGGCTGTATTAAGGACAAGGTGATCCACTGGATTCAACTTGTTAGAGGTTGCCGATCAGTAATACGAGATGATATCATAAGTGCTAGAAGACTTGAGGACTCCAATGCAGGGTTTGATAAGATCGTATTAACCCTTAGTGAAATTAATCTTACCCATCATTTGGTAGCACTTGAGCACAGGACTGGCTCTCCGAACCATTCTCATATTCAATTTAAATACACCAGGATAGGTTCGTTCCCTGGTGTATATTTGCAATCTATGGAGGCTGCTAGGTCCCCATTGTTTAGCGAAGTTGACTGACTGACAGGGTCATATAGCTTAGGTCAACATCGATCTGAGCTCTTGCCTTAAATTGGTAGCCAGAATAGCACATTAGTGTATGGTGATGACCTTATTATTCCATCTGCTCTCTGTCTGAAAAATGGCCTTTTGATGCCTACGGATTATATTGACACCACTTGTCTACCCATTTCTAGTGCTCTAGTCACTGCTAATTCCACACAAGCCCCCCTTAATTTTGGGAATCAGCTTTCCAAAGCTACCAGAGGGCTATCTATAAAAACAGACTCCGGTAAACTGCTACTTGTTTCATGGAACCTGGCCGGTTTAAGATCTAAACTAGCCCTGTCTGACTGGACTACTTTCGTGGATGAGTATGATATATGTCTCTTCCAAGAAACCTGGGCCCAGATTTATGGAAAGTGCCGCCACTTTTCCTGCACCCCTTAGCGCCCCCTAACGCCACCATGTGTGCGTCATATTTGAAATAC
Source organism: Pleurodeles waltl (assembly GCF_031143425.1). Taxonomy (NCBI): domain Eukaryota; kingdom Metazoa; phylum Chordata; class Amphibia; order Caudata; family Salamandridae; genus Pleurodeles; species Pleurodeles waltl. The sequence goes on along the minus strand of NC_090443.1, from coordinate 688,939,777 downwards.
AGCGCACATTGGTGATAGTCAGTGGGACTAGCTCCATCATTTCTTATGATAGTCCAGCGCTTTGCAGGACTAGCATCAAACATTTTGACGTTAATCCTGCAAAGCAGATGCCCATTTAACACAATGGGAGCCTCTTTTTAACACCTGCAATTAACAGGCATTAAAAAATGCCTATAAAAATGGAGCAGAGGAATCTCATAGATTCTTTTGCGCCTTTTTTACAGCCCCCCTAGTGCCGGAACGCCGCCCTTGCATACATGATGCCTGGCGCAGGCATAATGTGGCACAAGGGGTTACAAGTGGTGCCATGCAAGCATGCGCCACTTTGTAAATATGCTGCAGCGTTTTTGCCCTTCCTATAACCACATTAGTGACAAAAAATTACGCTAATGTGGCGTTGGAATGGCGGTAGGCCACCATTAATCTGGCTGTTGGTCTCTTGATCAAGTTTAAAGACTTGGTTATCGGAATTTGTTTTGTGCCTTCTATTCCTAGCTTTAGATGTAGGACTTGTGGTGGGCTAGTTACATGGGTCAGAGCCTCTTTGAACTGTCAAGTGACCCAATTGTCCAGCTCCTCCCCTGACATCCTTGCTATTGAAATAATTAATAAATCTGGCATAAGGGTATTGGTCTATGATGTTATGTAAGGGAGACCAAGGGAGGGGGAACCTTGCGTACTTTGAATATTTTGGACAACCAACTTGATCAGAGCTTTAATACTCAATGTCTGATTGTGGGGGGCAATTTCACCACTTCATACGAACCCCTTGATGACGATCATGCCAACCTAACATATAGCGAAGGCAGAGTATGGGCTATTATCCCATTGTCCATCTCACCAATTCGTAAATGGACACAAGTTGCTATACATTTAAAGGACCTCACAATAGAACATGGGCTCTGGGCTGTTAATGGCTGGACAATCTCTGACAGCAAGGGGGCTCACACGTTTAATAAAATGTTTCATACCAGAAGGATCAATTACTTTCTTGTTGACCTCCGGCTCTGGTCTTCTGTCATTGACATGTCTGTGCTCAAGCAGATTGAGCTCCTTGCCTCTTATTGCACTATTTGCACTTATGCCTTCAGTTCCTGGGTCACCTCTTGCATCTAGGGAAGTTACAGTGACAACAGATAGGCTCCATTTAAAATGGCGCCAGATGGTCAACCGTCCAGAGTTTATAACTACCCTTAATGTGGATGTCACTAATTTCATGGAAGGCATTGATGAGGGAGGGGTTGTTCACTGGGATGGCCTGTTCAGTGTCCATGAGGTTTTCTTCAAGCGCATAGCAGGGCATTGTGTTGTTCCGGCCAAACCTAAAGTGCAAAGGACTCATAAAGGCAATCCTTTGTTTAGTAAAGATTGCAGGAAATCACAGCGTTCTATAACATTATTTAGTTTGCGAGACTCTGTAAACGTTTCTCAGGCGAGAAAAGCTTATAAAGCCTCTTTGATCTGTGCTAGAAGTGACTGGGACACACAGAGGTGGAGCACCCTTTATAATGCTTGTATGGCTAAAGATGCCAATTTGTTTTGGCAACGTTTTAACTCGTAAGGACACCACGGATCCTAATGATCTTGCAACTAACGTAGTTCCCTCAGCCTGGGTCGCACACTTCTCTGATCTTTGTGCAGATATTTCAACATAAAATATCATTGGTTCTATGCTATCTTTGCCCTATCCACTTTCTACAGCTACACTCTTTGACATCTCAGACATGATCAAATCTCTCTCAGCTGCTGCACTTGGCAGGGTCGGACTGTGTCCCTGCATATGTCTTCTTATCTAATATAAATCTGTGGGCAAGTTAAATTCTTATCATTGCTAATTCTATAGCCGCAGGATCAGAAGTTCCTAGATCATGGAAAGGCGCAGTCATTATCCATATATGCAAATAAGGGAATCGGTCACTTCAATTCAGCAATTATAGACCAATTAGTTCAATCGAATGCATTCAAAGAGTGTTTTCCCAATGTCTGTTGGTTAAGATATAGGAATGGTTGGTTCATGAAGATATTCTCAATCAATCAATCAGTCATTGGATTTGTAAAGTGCAGCTTATCACTCCGGGGGATATCCAGGCGTTCAGTGTTGTCACTGTGTGTCCTAGCTACTCCTCAAAGAGGCATGTCTTGAGCTTTTTCCTGAAGTCGAGGAGGGTGTGTGAGGTGCAAAGGTGGGGGGAGGAGGTCATTCCAGTTCTTGGCAGCAAGGTAGGGGAAGGAGCCCCTCTGTTGCACCTGCGTCAGACTCTAGGGACATGAGCAAAGGAGAGAATTGTCTAACGGAGCTCCCAGGTTGGCAGTGGAAGGAGAGTCTGTGGTTGATTAGCCTGGGTCCGATGTTGTGGAGAGCTTTGTATGCAATGGTGAGAACCTTGAATTTGCATCTCTTGTCTACAGGCAGCCAGTGTAGATCTATAAGGTTGGGAGGTGATGTGGGTCCTTTCTTGGAGGTCTAGGGCCAGTCTTGCTGCTGGGTTCCGGACTTTCTGGAGGTAGTGGAGGAGCTGGGCGTAGAGTCCGACATAGAGGGCATTTCCATAGTCTAGTCTGCTGGTGATGATGGTTTGGGTGACCGTCTTTCTGGTTTCGTAGGGGATCCATTTGAAGATCTTCCATTGCATATGGAGGCTGTGGAAGCTGGAGGGGGCCACTGCGTTTATCTGCTGTTTGAAGGTGAGTTTGCTGTTGATGATGATGCAGAGGTTGTAAGTGTGGACAGTCGGTGTCTGGGGTTGTCCAAGCATGGAGGGCCACCAGGAGTCATTCCAAGGAGAGGAGCTGCTTCTGAAGATGATCACCTCCGTCTTGTTCGTGTTCAGTTTCAAGCACTTGGATTTTATCCATTCCGGTACGTGTGTCATGGCGTTGCTGAATTTGGCTATGGGGGTAGCAAGGTGTTCGGAAAGGGAGAGTATTAGTTGGGTGTCGTCGGCATAAGAGATGATTTTGAGCCTATGGGAGCGAATAATCTCAGCCAACTGCATCACGTAGATTTTGAAAAGTGTGGGGCTGAGAGAGGATCCCTAGTCGATGCCACGCAAGTTGCTCTTAGGTTCTGAGGTGAAGGGTGGTAGGCGGACCCTCTGAGTGCAGTCAATGATGAAGGTGTGGATCCATTTGAGGGTGTTATATCGGATCCTGATGTGGAGGAGTGTGGCGGTGAGGGTGAAGTGGTCGATAGTGTTGAACATGGCAGAGGTCTTGGAGGATCAGGACTGCTTTCCCTCTGTGATTGAAGAGGAACCTCTTGTTGTCTGTTGTGCCCATAAGGGCGGTCTCAGTGCTGTGGTTGGAGCGGAAACCCCATTGCAAGGCGTCAAGTAGGTTGTATCTTTCTAGGTGTTCGGTGAGCTGCTTGTTGATGCCTTTTTCCAGGACCTTGTCTGGGAAGCGGAGCAGAGAGACAGGGGTGGAAATTTTGGAGTTTGCCAGGGTCGGGGCAAGGTTTCTCCAGGAGCAGCTTGACTTCTGCTTGTTTCCATGCTTCAGGGGTGGTGGCAGTACTGATGGAGGTGTTGCAGATGGGCAAGAGGATGCTGCTGATTTCCTTCTGGCCCAGGTTGAAGGTGTAAAGTTGGCATGGCACTTTGGGTGAGCCGGAGTGGGTTGAAGTCATGAGAGTAGTTCTTTCCTAGATGGATAGTGGCTTCCAATCTGTGAGGAAGTGGCTGGGGGCATCCTCAGACAGGGTCAGTAGGTGTTCGGTGCTGGTGGTTGAGGGTGAAAGTTTCTGTAGATGGCTGTGATTTTCTCGTGGAAATAGTCAGCTAGTGAATCGCAGAGGGTCTGGGTGGGTTGGATTGTGTTTTCAGTGGCTGCTGGGAAGGAGAACTCTTTGATAATCTTGAAGAGTTCCTACGGGTGGTTGGTGCTTTCCTTGATGCAGCTGAATAGGGCGACCTTTTTTGCTTCTCTGAGGTAGAGATGAAAGATGTTCAGCACATCTTTGAAGGTGGTGCAGTCTGTGGGGTCTCTACTACAACGCCACTGCTATTCAAGCCTTTTGCATTCTCTCTTGTATGTGCGTAGTTTGGGGGTGAACAACTTTGCGAGCTTGCTGGATCTTCTGGAGGCGGAGCTCCTTGTGGGGGCAACCTTGTTGGCACCGTTGAGGATCCATTTGGAAAGATTGCTGGCATCTTGTTTGGAGTTGCAGAAGAGAATGGGTTTGCTGGACTGGAGGGCAGTGGTCTATTGGGTCTCTGTGACTTTTACCCATCTGTGGAGGGAGGGGGGATTGTTTTGGATGACTCCGGTCTGATGGTTATGGTGAAGTGTACTAGGTGGTGGTCGGTCCATGAGAGCTCCGTTGTGTGGGTGAACTTGATTTTATCGCTGGCTGTAAAGATGAGGTCCAGGGTGTGGCCAATGGTGTGTGTGAGGCTGGTGACTAGTTGTTTAAGTCCGACGTTGCTTAGGTTGCCCAGGAGATTGATGGTGTTGTGGTCACTGGGGGTCTTCTAGATGGAAATTCAGGTCTTCTAGGGATAAGTAGTCTGTCGAGTCGATGGTTAGGGGCGATGAGGTCAGCAATGGCCTTGCAGAACATGGGGAAGGGCCCCGGGGTCCTGTAAGTGAAGGTTCTTCAGATGGTTGTTCTGGCCTCAGTTTGGATATTCTTAGCCTCTATCAAGCTGGTTTCTGGACTAAGGTTTCAACCATTGACCGGATGTTTCGTTCTATATTGATCTATTGGCACACTGTTACTATTGGCAAGGGTTCACTGAATGTTGCATCTGTGGATCTTAAATCTGTATTTGATCTCGTACTAAGGTCTATACTGTGGCAGGTTTTGAACAAGATGAAAATGCAATTACAACTCCTGTCTTTAGTTAGACGCCTTCAAGATGGAAACTTTGCACTAGTGAGGAGGGGGAATCAAGATCAATTGACTGAGGAAATTCCAGTGCTGCATGATGTCCGCCAGGGTTCTGTACTGGCACCCACGCTTTTCTCATTATTCATTAATGATGTTGTTCCCTAACTATTGGCAGTTGATGTGGATGCCCCTGTTGGCTGGTTCCAAGACTCCTGCCTTGTTGTTTGCAGACAACACCCTGTTGATTGTCAAGACCCAGAGTGGCTTACAGAAACTTCTCCAAAGTTTTTGGGGGTTCGGGGCCTGGCGATCAACAAGAACAAAACCAAGGTGATGTTGTTCAATCCACACAGGTCATTTAAGAGACATATTATTATTGGGGGGGTCCCACTTGAGATGGTGGATTGTTTAACTTATTTGGGCATTACGTTTCCAAAACTATACCTTGGAAACCTCACATTGACAAAGTTGCCATGAAGTTCAGACAAACCACGGGAGCACTCATAAGTGGAAATTGTTTTTCTTACACTAAGCATATTCTCCAGCCCTTCACATTTATGAGGCCCAAACTTTAGCCTCTGTCCTGCTTGGGGCAGATTTGTGGGCCTGCTTTAATCCAGACTCTTCACAAGTGTGGAGAACAAAATGTATTTGCAACTTTGTTTCCTTTCCTTCTAGTGCTCCTTTGTACCGGATTTGGCATGATATGGGCATGAAACGTCTTGTGGGAAAAGCTAGGCTACGACCTTTGTTATTTTAGAAGCATATATGGACTACCCCAGAACTAGCCCATTATGCACTAGCGTTAGAAGACATAATAGTGGCAGACCAATTCCATAGGGTCTCATGGCTTGTAAATAATAAAAATCTACTTAAATCTCTTGGCTTAATAAATCTACTGGACCATCCTGTATCCTCTTCCTTTCCGTCCAAGAATGTTTTGAAGGCACTGTACTGGGATATGGCAGAGGTGGACAACTTTAGGCAGGCCGCCTCTACTAGCCTGTTTGGTGACTGTCTTGATTTTAAGCCTGTCAGTGCATATGTGCTGTTCTGGGATCGGATAACCGTCCCTCTGGACCGAAAGTTATACTTCTAGTTCTGAGTGGGCACTTTACCTATGAGATCCTTCACCACAGGCTGGACTGCAGGGCCAACAGATGTATGGCTGGCCTTTTCTCTTTCTATTGAAACTGTTGCCCACGTCTTTTTGTCTGTCCATTGTATGCCAGCCCACTTAGTCGATGGTTAGATCCCAACTGTAGACATGTGTGCGTGCGTCGCCCCTCAGTGGCCTTGCGAATTTTGAGATCTGATTCCTGTCCAGTACTAGCAGGCCAAGTAGCTAAATTTTAAGGTGCAATGTGGAAGCTGCGACGATTGATGTGATAATTTTTCTATCAATGGTACGTGGCCTCTTCATTTATAATGTCATATAGCTGTGTTTTATTTTATATGTTTGTATTGTGATTGTAGGTGAAATTTACAAGTTTTTATGTTTTATATTGCTTTATATTGTTTTACTTTGTCGTTGTGCTTTTATGGCCATTCGGCCGAAATAAAACTATTTTTGATGATGATGAACTAAATAAATTACTTCACCTATGCTTTAAGTGAGATGTCTTTCTACATTTGTCAATTAAATATCAGCTATACGCATTTTTAAAACACTCTCATTTTCTCTCAAAGTATGAGTTGCAATTTCCAGCAAGCCAGATCATTTTGTCCCGACTTCTCAGCTTGCCATTGTCTAGAATAATGCAATTTATTACTAAATACCAGTTTTATTTTTTCAAACTAACTGATTTTGTCCCGGAACATCACTTTGTATTTTTTATAAGTACGTTAAATTGCCAACTTTAATTTGTTTTCAAATAAGTACATTTTCCCCAATATGTGCTTCTGATTTTCTGAGACTATACTACAACCATTCTATCATTTTCATTAAATAAATAAATGCCTTTTCTATTCATCATGTTCCTACTCACCCCTCTCACATGCCAAACACTGCCATTATCTTACCTGGTCACCCTATTATGCAAGTCACTGCGATCAAATGCGCATGTATTCCCATCCTATGCCAGTCATGACAATTGCGTGTCCAGATATATTCTCTCATAAGACAATTTGAAACATTATTAGCCCAGACGTCCACTCACCTGTGTTTGTAATTCCCTACATAGGTTTACCCCATCATAATTTCGCCCTTTCCGTTGTTTGCCCAAGCCCCCATCATATGGCAATTCCTGCCATAATATGCCCATGTATGCCCCATAATATGCCAGTCAGGAACAATATATTCTAATTTATGCCACAATGTATCCGACCATTAATGTCATTGTGTGCCCCTGAATATCCTCTTTCATACGTCAGTCTTTGCCATTTCATTCCCAGAAATCACCATCATATGTTCTTTTTTAAGCTTCTTGCAATGGTCCCCATCCACACCAGTGCTTGGAGACAGTTTATTTAATATAAGTGCGCTATACAACTCCTGGTTGGCCCAATGCCTAAGTCTAGCTTTGCCACTTTACCTAGGCTTACTGGACTCATGCTCTTAAAAGGCTATGTTATCATGTCGGATTCACATTTTATCCAAGGTACCTTCAAAAGTTGTCCACTGAGGCCAAACCTCTCTGAACCCACAAGTTGTCAGTGACACTTAACAAACCCCCCAAATATATTGATAATTAGTACCATCATTGCCTACATATCCCTCTTCCTAAGGAGGCCAATACCATTATATTGACGAGTGCCTCACAATTAGACACTTTGGTTGCAAGATATGCCTAGGTATCCCAATTATATGTAGAAAACCATGGATATGCACGCGCATACATGCACACATACACACATTCACACAAAGATCCTCATAAACATTCAAGCATATGCATGCAAGCACATAAACATGAAGTTTTAAAGTTTAATGCGGTGACCCATGACAAACCTGATAGACTTGCCTTATATATTGCTGTGATGACTCTTTGACAAAACCAAGAGACCTGCATTATTTAATGTGATACTCCCTTGTATTGTGATGCCCTATCTGGTATGGGCAGGGTGCTGTAATTTCAATAAACTGCTCAGTATAATACCGATTGAGTCCACCCAGAAGTACTGAAGCCACAGCCCTGCCCTATGTAGATCCAGAGACAATTCAGTAAACAGTCTATGGGGTCCAGCCAGAAACACTGAAAATGCGCCCTGTAAGGAATTGAGTTATTAGTTGAGAGGGGTAGAAGCTCCACTCAGGCATCAAGCACAATCTTGCCAGGCAGAACCACAACAGTCACTAAAATAACCTGTGCTTAATCCTCTGGTAGTGTGGCACAAAGAAGTCAGGCTTAACTGGGGAAGGCAAAGTGTAAAGTATTTGTGCGGCACACAAACAGTAATAAAGTGCAAACAACAAACAAGAAAAATCCCAAGCCAATTTAGAAATATCCTGTAATTTTATAAAAATAATATGAAACCAAAATGACAAAAATCCAATCAGTAGAATTGGAGATATGCAGTTTCAAAGTTCCAGGTAAATATAGCACCTAAAAGCACAAAGCACCATTCACGGTCATCTGGTCATGGTAGACCAGGAAAAAGTCACAAAGTGAGGTCGACAGCAATGGAGTACGGACTGAATGGAGGAACCCGGTTAATCCTACTGAAAAATTTACCTTGTCAAAGTCCAGCACAAAGAATCCAGTCTGCGGTGGAGAAGGCAGCAAGGAGCAGTGATAGCACCGCAGATGGTTGTCCCTGTAGTGTGAAGAGCAGGCCTGGCATCATGGACGGTCATTGCTGTAATGCCAAAATCGGGACAGGTGTCATGGACAGTCATTGCTGGAGTTTCACACTGGCACTTACAGTGGGTTGTCGGTGCCATAGCACGAAGTGCAGACCTTGCGTTGCCAGCCATCAATTGTAGCATGAAAAGTCAGTTCACTGGAGCTTTGAGTTGGTGGTGGACAGGTAAGACCATCGCTTTGGTCCCTGCTTAGCTCTTTGCTGTAAAACTGCTAAAACACACCTCAAAGTTCAATTGCTGGGAGGAAAGTTCAATTGCGGCAGAACGAGGCCATTTTAATACCTATTGTTGTTGCCGCATTTAAGCTTAGCACTATTGCACTTTTAGCAGAATTACACTTTAATAAGAACTGCAAAAGTCTACAGGAGCCATTTCTTGGAGGATTGGGAAGGCGGGCCACCAATGAATTCTTTTGTGTTATTTACTTCCTTTTGGCCGTGTTCAGTGCCATTATATATTCAACTACACCCCCTATTTTAGGTTGGCACTCTAATTGTTCTCCTTCAGCCTGGTATTTAATGGAGCCTGGGCTTGGATGCACCTCTGGTGCACCGGCCAGACCTCGGCCAGGGGCCAGAACCCCTGCTCATTTTCCATCAGCCTTAATCACGTAGACATCAGCACAACTACAATCACTGAAAGCACTAGTATATGAACTTTGCAGGCACTCTGTGCTTTTGGAGGAGTCTCATGTGGCATGTAAGTACTGTAAATGGGAGATAGGGAATCTCAGGTTTGTACCTGACAGTACAATAAAGTCACCGGTAGGGATCTGCTCCCAGGAATGGCCTATGATGCTATTAAACTGTAGATCCAATTCTGATCTCTTCATTTTACTAGAAGAGAAACAACCAGGCATGTTATTCATCAAGGAAACCTGGCTGAGAGAGGAATCTATGCCAGACATAGCTTTGTCCCTGCCCCAAGGTTACCATAATAAAAGATGTGACCCTGACGGCAGGAAATGAGGAGGGATAGCAATTATTTTTAAAGAGAACTTAAAAAGTCAGTTCTCCCCTACAAAGCTTCCAGGAAGTGAAAGTTTGGTGTTCTCACTGGCACTCTCAGCTGCCTTCACCTCTCTCAATATATCATTCACCAGGACCTGCAACGGAATTCAGTTCAGCCCTTTTGGACTCAACTGCAGAGCTTAGACTGAAAAAATACAATTTCACAATATTAGAAGATCTTAATATGCATTTTGGTAGGCAGGATAATGGTGGTATAAAAAAGGGTGATATAGGATGTGGCAGCAATTCAAATGAAGCAAGCAGTAAAGCACCCTACTCTTTCTGTTCCTGATCAAACATTAGCACGTATTAACTGTATTAGGGTAACCCAATGTTGCTCAATGAGACAGATAGCCCTTACAGTATTGAAAACAAATTTTGGAGTTTTTCCCTACCAGGACAAGGAAAACATAGAAGCTCTATTCTTACTTTTTAAATACAATGCACTCTGCCCAACTGACTTCCAGGACCTAGTGTAAGGGTGACTGATATGTTTCAAAATGGAGGGCTTAGGTCAGTCAAAACGTTTATTTTGGCAGGTCAAATTGGCATATTCAAACTGCACTACATGCTGAGACATGTGGGTGGCATTTTGAGTGCTGCAGGTCCACTAGCAGCAATGAATTTATAGGCACTGGGTACATGTAGCCGTATATACTGGGGATTTATAAGTAAATTGAATGTTGCAATCCGGTGTAGGCCAATTTCACCATGTTTTAGGGAGAGAGCATAAGCACTTGAGCACCAGTTAGCAGTGGTAAAATGTACAGAGTCATAATGCCAACAAAAACGGATTCAGAAAATAGGAGGGGTGAAGGCAAAATGTTTGGGGATCACCATGCAGAAAGGACTGAGTCCAACACATACCCAAGGAGACATATATAGCTAAATAAAGGGTCCAAGGGGTCCATCTAAGAGCACTGAAGTGCAGCTCATAGAGATACACAAACATCACAATAAAGGCTCTATGTAGTCCACCCAGAAGTGCTGAAGGTGCAGGGCAAGAAAGATCTACAGACAGCTCAATAAAGACTCTATGTGGCTAGAGAAAAGGTAAATACTAAAATCAGGAAGTGACAATCCTTAAAACGAAAGTTAGGATTCACAGAGAATTGGTGAAAATAAAATGGGAAATTGCTTTCATTTTAGAAGAGATGAGCAGATACGTCCAAACTACACAGCCCAAGGGGCAGCCCTAGCTCACCAGTGGCTCACAGAGGGGACTCCAGTGTCCATATGTTCAGTATGTCGAGTATACAGACCTGGGATGAAGCTAACATAGCAAACAGCACAGATAGTGAGATAAGGGTTGAAAAATTAGACTGCACCTGAGGCATCCTCAGTGTGTCTGACTAGACAACCCAGAGCCCACCACAGATCCACCTCAAAACAAATTCCAATTTTAGTCTGCCACTCTTTTCAAATACAATGGTCCAGGGGTGCACAAAATCTATCTACTGGCCCTCAATTTAGGTAATTAAGACCACTTACCATGGATTGCCTGGGGCTGTTCTACTTTATTTTACCATTTTGCAATATTAAACAAAGAGAGCCTGTGCTATGCAAAAGATCAACAGCTATGCCAATTGCATTGTGTGTGGAAGTAATCTGAGTACCACAGGACATACAGATAGGTACTAACTCACTGAGTTTTGTAGAGGTCTGTCCCTTAGTGCTTCTATTCTTGTACTGACCCCTGAAATACACTAGTTCAAGTTCAACGGCTCTCCAATTAAATGCTTGCTATCATTGAAAAGCATATTTATCTAGGTACAATGCAATGGAACGTCAGTTTTTCAGTTGCCGTTGTAGAGTGCAGTTACCGTGCTGCCTTGCCCAACCACACCTTCTCTCATCAGCTTCCAACTGGTGCAGATGGCTCTCTGTTGGAATGGTGAGTGGTTGCAGTTCTTGAAGTCAACATCTCAGGTCCAAGTCAATACAAACCCCCTACCTAAACAAAGTGTGCAGCTCACCCACAGATCCTTGGATAAAGCTGAGGCAGGAGTTTGAAGGGCAAATATAGATATCTCTAGAGCCCAAAGCCTAGGATCTCTGGGGACACATTGATGAGAATGAAATCTCACCGGGCTCACGTTACTGTCAGGAACACAATTTGTCAATCTTTTCAGTGTAACATCTCCAGGGGAACAAAAGGGCAAAGCTAACCTTTGCAATTCTACGAAAACTGCTGTCTCTAGATTCCAAACACCGTCTACAAAGCTAATTGCGGTAACACTGGTAGGCACAAAAGAGCAAGCCAAAGCAATATGCAGCTTCTTAATTTCTATAGAAACAGTTTTTTCCATTTCTCCCACGTCTTGAACACTGCCCAAAGGCTTTAGCAATATGAGCAATACACAGCACTATCCTGGCACGCTACCTTTAACCTCCATTTTTTTGCAACATGTTTTCATTGGAAATCTAAGACGTATTCCATTGAGTTCATTGACAGTCACACTCTTAAGTAATCCTGACATGCACACCAGTTCTAAATAGGGACACCCCAGTCATGTATTTAGAATGTAGCAAAGGACCCAGTTACATGAGAAGGGACAGAATGTTTGTACCAGTCATGAATAGTAGGCCACTTGCTCTTTCGCAATGCCTGCCCCAATATTAATTAACATGCTGCCACCACTGCAGTCTCATGTAGTCCTCTGTGCAGATTATATCTGTAGGAGGCTGACTCTCTATGTAGTGCACAAAACTAGGTACACTGTGTAGAGGGTCCAGGCAACCACACATGTTTCCAGAGGCAAAAACTAGACCATCTAATGCTCTTATTTTTTAGGTAGCTTGGTCAAGCAGTTAGGCTAATCTTGGGGAAGTGCTAAACAATCATGCACCACACACACTCAAGGAATAACTCAAGGCCAATTTTATAAAAAATACTTTACATTTTTATATAATTTGTAAGACCAAGATTGTCAAGATACGTTAAGTATTTCCTGAGTTATGATTTTTTAAAGGTTTAGCCCCTTGGGTACCCAGGACGTAACCGTTACGTCCCCTGTGGGCCTCCCACCCCCCTCCCCTGGGCAGGGATGGAAGGGGAATCGCTTCCACTTCCACCCCTAACCTCCCCACCTTCCCAGTAACATCATATGATGTCAGCATGCATTTGCACACTGACCTCATCAGAGGTCCCCCCCTTTGTACTGGAAGCTCAGCTTCCAGCACAATCAGAAGAGAAATGCTTACATTTCTCTTCTGATCGGGGGTTGGAGAAGGTCAGAGAGACATAAAAGGAAAGGCTTTCACCCCACCCCAAATAAATGGGGACAAATTTGTTCTGCCCATCCGTGGGCAGGTGGGGCAATTACCCCCGATCCACTCCCCTGGTGGGGCAGAATGCCTACTAGATCCAAGGGACTTAAAAATAAATAAAAAAATGTGGGGTGGTGGCTACCTACCAGTATGGGCATGGTTATACCCCCACCCCAACTGAAAGGGGTAACAGTCTTTCAGCTCTCCCCCTGCAAGATCTTATCCCAACGGCAAGCAAGAGGATATTTGATAATTTTTGCTTTTGGTTTTACATTTGGGACATGAGAGCTTGTCTAACTCTCAAAATCGGCCCACTTGGAATGGTGAGGGCTGCACTTTTTCGAGTTTGGGACGTTGCCATCTATAAAAATCTACAAGACCTAGACACACGTGAAAACTAAACAGCTGGGCGAGTCCAGGGTGATGTGCTTCACATGCACCCTGCACTATTTTCTTACGCACAATGCCCTGCAAACCTCCAACTTTGCTTGAGATCACACATGTTCCCCACACTTTTTGATGGAACATTCTGAAATCGGCAGGAATCCACAAAATTCCTATCACCCAGCATTGTCACATCCATACCAATAAAAAGTCTGCCCCACTTGTCAGTCTAAAAACTTTTTTTTCCAAACTGCCCTTTTGGACCCGCTTTGGTTCCCTCTCAATTTTGACATGTTTTTAGCTCTTCCCTGTCACAGGCACTTGGGCCACCTACACAAGTGAGGTATCATTTTTATTGAGGGAGACTCAGGGGAACGTTGGGTAGTAGGAAATTTGTGCCGGTTCGGTGATCCCACACAGAAATGTGGGGAAAATGTGATTTTTTTTGCCAAATTTGAGGTTTTGCTGAGGTAAGAAATCACTGGGGGATCCACGCAAGTCAGACCTCCCTGGACTCCCACTGGTGTCTAGTTTTCAGAAATGTCTGGGTTTGGTAGGTTTCCCTAGATGGCTGCTGAGCCCAGAACCAAAAACGCAGGTGCCCCCCGCAAAAACAGGTAGTTTCGTAATTGATAATTTTGATGTGTCCTCATAGTGTTTTGGGGCTTTTCCTTTTGGGGGAACTAGGCCTACTCACACAAGTGAGGTACCATTTTTATCACGAGATGTGGAGGAATGCTGGGTAGAAGGAAGTTTGTGGCTCCCCTCATATTCCAGAACTTTGCAACACCGAAATGTGAGGAAAAGATGTTTTATTTTGCCTTTTTTTGAGGTTTGCTAAGGATTCTGGGTAACAGAACCTGGTGAGAACGCCACAAGTTACCCCATCCTAGGTTCCCCTAGGTGTTCAGTTTTCAGAAATGTCCAGGTTTGCTAGATTTTCCTAGGTGCCGGATGAGTTAGAGGCCAAAATTCACAGCTAAGCACTTTGCAAAAAATAGGTCAGTTTTTTGGGGGAAAATGTGATGTGTCCATGTTGTGTTTTGGGGCATTTCCTGTCAAAGGCACTAGGCCTACCCACACAAGTGAGGTACCATTTTTATCATGAGACTTGGGGGAATGCTAGGAGGAAGGGAATTCGTGGCTCCTCTGAGATTTCAGAACTTTCTATCACCGAAAGGTGAGGAAAAAGTGTTGTTTTTGCCAAATTTTGAGGTTTGCAAAGGATTCTGGGTAACAGAACCTGGTGGGAGCGCCACATGTTACCCCATCCTGGGTTCCTCTAGGTGTCTAGTTTTAAAAACTGCACAGGGATCAAAATTCACAGCTAGGCACTTTCCAAAAAAACCCATCAGTTGTCAATGTAAAAATTTGATATGTCCATGTTGCGTTTTGGGGCTTTTTCTGTCGCGGGCACTAGGCCTACCAACACAAGTGAGGTACCATTTTTATCTGGATACTTGGGGGAATGCTGTGTGGAAAGAAAATGTGTGGCTCCTCTCAGATTCCAGAACCTTCTATCACCGAAATGTGAGGAAAACTTTTTTTTGGGCCAAATTTTGAGGTTTGCAAATGCTTCTGGGTAACAGAACCTGTTGAGAACCCCACAAGTCACCCCATTCTGAATTCCCCTAAATGTCTAGTTTTAAAACTTGTATAGATTTGCTAGGTTTCCTGAGGTGCCGGCTGAGCTAGAGGCCAAAAGTCCACAGCTAGGCACTTCAGATATCAATGTAAAAATGTGATATGTCAATGTTGCGTTTCCTGTCATGGGCACTAGGCCTACCCACACAAGTGAGGTACCATTTTTATCAGGAGACTTGGGTGAACAGAGAATATAAGAACAAGCGTTATTGACCCTTGTCTTTCTCTACAATTTTTCCTTCCGAATGTAAGACAATGTATAAAAAAGATGTCTATTTGATTAATGCCCTGTAGTTCACATGCTAGTATGGGTACCTCAGAACTCAGAGATGGGCAAACAGCCACTACTTCTCAACAACCTATCTTGTGGCCAATTTGGAAATACTAAAGTTTCCTTGATACCTATTTTTCACTCTTTATATTTCACCAAATGAATTGATGTATACCCGGTATACAATGAAAACCCATTGCACGTGGCAGCTGATTTATTGGCTCTGGGTACCTAGGGTTTTTGATGAACCTACAAGCCCTATATAGCCCCGCAACCAGAAGAGTCCAGCAGACATAATGGTATATTGCTTTAAAAACTCTGCCATAGCTGGAAAAAGTTATAGGAGAAAACGTGGACAAAAATTACTCTTTTTTCCACCTCAATTTCAATATTTTTTTATTTTAGCGCTGTTACTTTCTTGAAGGATCTACACAAATGACCCCTTGCTGAATTCATAATTTTGTCTACTTTTCAGAAATGTTTAGCTGTCCGGGATCCAGCATTGGTTTCACACCCATTTCTGTCACTAACTGGAAGGAGGCTGAAGTACAAAAAATGGTAAAAATGGGGTATGTCCCAGTAAAATGCCAAAACTGTGTTAAAAAATTGTGTTTTCTGATTCAAGTCTGTCTGTTCCTGAAAGCTGGGAAGATGGTGTTTTTAGCACTGCAAACCCATTGTTGATGCCATTTTCAGGGGAAAAAACACATGCTTTCTTCTGCAGCCCTTTTTCCCATTTTTTTGAAAAAAAAAATGAAACTTTAGCTGTATTTTGGCTAATTTCTTGGTCTCCTCCAGGGGAACCCACAAACTCTGGGTACCTCTAGAATCCCTAGGATGTTGGAAAAAAAGGACTCAAATTTGGTATGGGTTAGCTTATGTGGACAAAAAGTGATGGGGCGCCTAAGCGCCAACGACCCCAAATAGCAAAAAAAAGGCTTGGCACCTGAGGGGAAAAGGCCTAGCAGCAAAGGGGTTAATAAAGTTAGGGCCATATGTCTACTTTTTGATGCACAACTGCGCCAACGCAGTTGTGTGTAATTTTTTTTACTGCTGGCTAACTCCATTCCAACGTGCCATGCGGGCGCCTTATTTATGGAATGACGTTAGCTGGTGCTGCGGACTGGTGTGCGTAAAAAAAAATGACTCACACCAGGCAGCGCCAGCGTATGGGAAAATGGGGGTTGTGCGTCAAAAAATGGTGCAAGCCAGGTCTGAGGCAAAAATCAGGCCTCAAACCGGACTTGAGCCATTTTTTTGACGCCTAACCTCCATTGACATGACTCCTGTCTTAGCAAAGACAGGAGTCATGCCCCCTTGACCAATGGCCATGGCCAGGGGACGCATGTCCCCTGGGCATGGTCATTGGGCATAGTGGCATGTAGGGGGGCCCAAATCAGGCCCCCCATGCCACTTAAAAAAAACGGAAAAAAATACTTACCAGAACTTACCTTTACTTCCCTGGGATGAGTCCCTCCATCTTTGGGTGTCCTCCTGGGATGGGCAAGGGTGGGAGGGGGTGTCCCTGGGAGCAGGGGAGGGCACCTCTGGGCTCCTTCCGAGCCCACAGATCCCTTATCGCCTGCCCTGACCCAGGCGTTAGAAAACGGCGCACAACAGGCTGTGCACCGTTTTTTAAGGCCCAACCCCTCCTGTGAGTCAAAATGACGCTGGGGTGTAAATAATGCGCACAGGCCTTTAAGTAATTTTTTGGAAGAGAACGCCTACCTTGCATATCATTAAAGCAAGGCAGGTTCCCCCTTCCAAAAAATAACGCACATGCTGGGATTTTGACGTCCGCGGGGTCGGGCGTCAAAGTATAAATATGGGGCAGGGTTTGCGCCGAATGTGCGCCAAAATTTTTACGCACATTCGGCGCAAACAGAGTATAAATATGCCCCTAAGTCTTTCTGTGCTTAATTATATACCATAGAAATCAATAGGCAGTCACATTTAAAAATGCATAAAAAATCGTACAATTGGGTTACCACTTTGTTCTTTTGTAGAATGGTCAAAGTAGTCGGTGGGCACATTGTGCCAGCTGGAGAGCCTTGGGCTGCCCCTGGTGCCGGCGGGAGCAGAGCTGGAAAGTCTCTTTGCACAGGGCCACTTGGAGGGGCCACCTGGAAAAGGAGATGGTGTGCAAATTTAAAGGTGGTGCCTTGGGGTCCCCTTGGGCTGTCAAGGTCGCAAAGGGTTAGGGACCCATGGAGCACAACTGGTTCCTCGTTGCAAGGCGCAGGGCAAGTTGGTGATCCAGGAGCTGTGCGCAATGGAGGCCTTTGAAGCTGGAGGTAAGGTTTTTTGAGAGTGGCTCACAGAACAACGGTGGCACTGTGCGGGAAGTCTGGTGTGTTCCTGAAGTCCCTCAACTGTGGTTTCCTACTGGTCCAGTTGCAGCTCTGGGGGGAGTCTGACATGCACTGGCCAGTACCTGGGGTATTGGCACGACTCGCCACTGGAGGGCACAGTGCCACCAAAGGTGGCACACTTGTAGGTTTCGTCTGGGCAGTTGTTGGTTTGTCGCTGGGTCTGGCTGCAACTTCCGGTTGCAGAGATATTGGCTGGTCAGTGAAGTGACCCTCACTCGGT
The DNA here is from genome assembly GCF_031143425.1 of Pleurodeles waltl. Lineage (NCBI taxonomy): Eukaryota > Metazoa > Chordata > Amphibia > Caudata > Salamandridae > Pleurodeles > Pleurodeles waltl. The sequence continues at coordinate 688,921,973 of NC_090443.1, read as the reverse complement.
TGTTGGTTCTTGCTTGGTTGTTGAGTGGTGCTTGCCTCCAATCAGAAGGGAGATCTGGGGCAATTTGTGAAGCCTGGAGGTCCTCTGGGTTTCTGGGGGTCAGCCCAGTGTCCATCTCCTCTGCCGCAGTGATGTTCGGGTCCTGGGTGCAGCAGGCAATGTTTGGCACCTTTTTGTGATGAAGCAGGTCCATAGCTCTCTTTCTTTGGACTTCTTTAGTGCTGGTCTTCTTTGTCCTTTTGAATCTGATTTCTTGGTCTAGGGGTGCCCACTTAATACTGACTTTATAGGCGTTTTAGGAGGAACCTGGTAGTGTCCAATTGGACACTCACCTTTGGGTGGCTACACCAACTATAGTGACCACTTCCTGTGGGAAGGGTCACTTCCCTAAACCTAATTGGCTACTCTCCTCCATTCCAAGATGGAGGAAACTGAATTTGATTGTCTACCTCGCAGGTAACACCTTACGGGTGATGCACGCCAGGTGAGGCCACTCCTTCTACCCTTTGTTAGGTTTCCTGCCTTTGCTCCCCCAAAAAATAGGGGTTTGCAAAAGGGGGTGCCAGATGCTGCTAGCAGCAGGCTTGGGGGTCGAGTTTCAAGGGCAGTAAGCCCTTTGAAGCTCACCGCCAGGACAGTGCACATTCCTGAGGGAATATTAGCTCCTCCAACCAGGAAGGGCATTGTCTTACAAACCAGAGAGGCAGGCCTTACCCCCAACGTTTGTAAAGTGGCTGTCTGGAAGTGACAGCTGGATAAGACCAGTCAGCAACCATGCAGGGATAGTTAACTTTTGCAGGGGGCACCTCTAAGGTAGCCCCTGGGTACATTTAGGGATAAATCCATCACTGGCACCAGTTTGAATTTATCATTCTGGGTGGTTTGATGCCAAACAACCCAGGGTTCAGAGTGGCCATCATGTAGCTGGGAAACTTGAGTTTGACCAGTATCCAGCACTAGCATTAAAATGGCTGCTCTGTTCACTCACTATGTCCCAGGTTTGGCGAGGACACAGTGGGGGCATATTGCTCATGCAGCTATGCCCTCACATATAATATGGAGCACCCTGTCTTAGGGCTGTAAAGCCTGCCAGAGGGGTGACTTACCCATAATAAATGCAGTGTATGCTGGACAGGGCACACAGGCAGTGTGGCATGTCAAGTTGGTATTTTAGGTTTGCACCAGGACACTCAGCCTGCAATGGCAGTGCTGGGTGTATCTGTTTGCATGGCCCTTGAGGGTGGCACAATTAGTGCTGCTGCCCTCAGGGGCCTACCCACAGTACCCCATGCCCTTGGGCACCTAGGTGCCCCTTTACTAGGGACTTATAATGGTAGCTAAGGGTATATCCAATTGTGCCAATGCATCACAACAGACTTAGGGAAAAAGCTCTGGCCCAGGGACCCTGGTTAGCAGGGACCCTGGGCACTACAGTTTCTAGAACACATCAACATCAGGCAAAAAGTGGGGGGATAACCATGTCAAAAAGTGGCCCTCTCTCACAGTATCCATCAGACTACAGAACACTGCTCTGGTCACAATTAATGAGGTCCGCAACATGCACACACATGCAATAATCTGGTAGGCTGAGGCCAAAAAGATGTCAAACAAACACAAAGGACTCACTCTTAGGGCATCTTACCATCACAACAGAGCATTATTCCACAGTTGGGAAAGTCCAGTCATGAGATTGATAAAACTAGTGAGAAAGACCATCCGCATTTCCATGCTGTAATCTCGCTGTGTGTGCCCTTCACTGTCATCAACCACAACCTGGTACCAAACATGTACAATTACAACCTATATATAGTGCAAACTATTGCAAAGCATTCCTTCTCAATAGAATCCACATGGTGGTCTTTATCACACACAGTAACAACACTTCAAATGACTATCCCTGCCAAAGCAATTGCTTGTGCATGGATGGTTCATTAACAGGCCATTGGTAATTGAGAATTATGGCCCTCATTAAGACATTGGTGGTAAGTGTCGCTTACTGCCATGCTGACTGCCGCCAACATACCGCGACCGTGGCGGTATACTGCTACGCGTATTATGACCCACACATAGAAATCCGCCACTATACAGACACCCACACACGTCCGCCAGCCCAAAGGTCAGTGATAAAATGGCAGTAACAAAACCCACACCGTAACGCCAACAGAAATACACCCACAGCATTATGACACACGAATCATCGCGGTGGACATTTAACCACGGTAAACCATTGGCGGAACAGACCGACGTGCTCAAAATACACCCACACACATACAAAACAACACCACATTGGACAATTCAAAATACACACACCTGACACACATACACAGACCACACCCACACCACTATAAAACACACATACTACCCACAACCCTTTACAAAAAAAAAAATTGACAACTGAGAGAGAGACAAGCCAGGAGCACCCACTGAATCAGAGCCACAAAACACCATCACCCATACACCATCCACGCACCTCACCGCACTCACCCCAACACATCACCCCACACACCCTCACACACACCACTCACACTACACCCATGGCACCACAAAGACACCCCAGGTTCTCAGAGGAGGAGCTAAGGGTCATGGTGGAGGAAATAATCCAGGTAGAGCCACAGCTCTTCGGATCACAGGTGCAGCAGACGTCCATTGCTAGGAAGATTGCATTTACATCTCCACAGGACCCCCACACAACGTCACCGGAGAGGAGGTGCCAGCAACATCAAGTCCCCCCACAGAAGAGGCCCACAGTGACGACAGCAGTTCTGCATGCCTGGATATGGATGACCAACCTGGCCCATCATGGACCTCTGGACAGTCTTTAACCCAGCCACATTCCCAAACCACCACAGAGCCTCCCCCCTCAGGAAACACCGTCACAGCACCCACCCAGCAGTCCCTCTGTCCCCAGGACACGTCAATCAGCAGTGTGTCCACCACTACAGGGACCCCAGGAAACCCCACAAACACACAGGACGATCAGGGACCTGGGGCCAGTGGCAGTGGGCACACGGTTCAGGGGACAGAGGCACAGGACAACAGGGAAGCTGGGAGGACTGCTGTGCGACAGGGGGAGGACAGGCCCAGGGAACCGACTCTCCACAAGGCACTCACCAACATCCTGGGAGCATACCACCATTCCCAGGAGACCATGGGCCAGATCCTGGCCAAGCTGCAGGAGACCCAGCGGCAGAGTGCTGCATGTATGGTGGTCAATGTATGTGCGTAAGGGGACGGGAGAGATATGTTGGGCCATGAGTATAACAGTCCGGGCGGTATGATAATACCTTTTTTGCTGTATCTTTTTCTGCAGGTCAGCGCTCATCAGAAAAAGGGTATTTGGCATGCCATCACCAAGGAGGGGCGGACCCTGGGGGTCTTTGACAGGCGGAGCACCCACTGCCGCAAACGGTGGGAGGACCTGCGCTGCTGGGAAAGGAAGCCGGCAGAGGCCCAGCTGGGGCTGGCCTCCCAACGAGGAAGGGGTGACTGTCGTACCCTGACCCCCCTGATGTTCCGCATCCTGGCGGTGGCCTATCCAGAGTTGGATAGGCGCTTGAAGGTATCACAGCAGCCACAAGGGGTTGAGTACAGATTCAGAATCATGACTTTGTACACGTTAAGGTGTTACCTGGGTGGGGGATGTGGGCTCTGGGTGCCCCTAGGCCAGGGCGAACATTTCAGGGTTGGTTCCATGATGGGCAAGCTCAGATGCAATCCAACCCCAATAATGTTAGTGGGCATCTACTACTGGGCAGGGTCCTGTGGGTTTCAGCTAATGGCGTTAGGCATTGTACCCCATGACCTGGTGACTAGCATTGTAACTGCTAGTGCATGGCCTAGTGCATAGGGCTGTTCCCTGTGAGTTGTGTACGCCAACGGTAGGGCATTCACTCTGGAATGCCAGCCCAACAGAGAGCATTCCAGGCTCTGGCCAACTCACTGATGGCAGCCATTGTCCCTGTCTCCAGCCTCCTCCCTCCAACTTCCTCTACCTAGTCCCAATCCCCTCAACCCCAGCCTATCCCAAGCACACCTTCAGACCTGCATTCACCCAAATCAACACACAGAAGTGGCTCAGGCAAACACAAGCACCACACTTCATCCCACAGGCACTCACACAAGCACCATCCAGATGCAGACACACCAACATCCACTGCCTCCACCGTGTCCCCCTCCTCCTCGTCGTCCACCTCCCTCCCAGCAGCGTCTCCACTCACACCTGCATGCACTACATCCTCATCCACTACCTCCATCACCAGCACACCTATCACAACACGCCCCTCACTGGCAGTCAATATCCCCACATCCATGCACACGTCCCCTGTGTCCTCTACCACTGTGTCTGTGCCCCCTCCTCCCAAAGTACACAAATGCAGGCACTCAGACACCCAACAACCATCCACCTCACAACAGCATCCAGCCCATGCACCTGCACCCAAACACAGCAGACAGACACCTCCTACAACCACTCCCTTTTCCTCCACTCCCAAACCTACGCCCTCTTCCCGCCCCAGTGTCCCTAAGAAGCTTTTCCTCACCACCCTTGACCTATTCCCTGCCCCTCCTCACTCCCAGTCCTTCACTTCGGGCCAGGGTGGCCAGAACCCAGCCCAGCACCTCAGCCACCCAGTCCACGGCCACTGTAGTTTCTGCAGCTACTGCAGGTGTGAGAGGCTCCAAGGAGGCACCCGTCAGCACAGCCAGTGTGTCTGCACCACTTGCCAAGGGCAAGAAGGGGCCGCCAGCTAGCAAGGGCAAGAAGGGGACACCAGCCAGCAAGGGGGAGGAGGCACCACCAACCAGCAAGGGGAAGGAGGCACCACCAGCCAGCAATGGGAAGGAGGCACCACCAGCCAGCAAGGGGAGGAAGGGAGCACCAGCTGGCAGAAGCAAGGAGGCACCACCATCTACCAAGGGCAGGAAGGGGACAACAGCTGCCAAGGCCAATGTGAAAGGATCGGACGCCGTAGGCAGGATGGATCTGGTGCCTGGGGCTGGAGCGGCATCTGGGCAAACAACACCAGCCATCGCACTTCAGCTGTCCGAGGCTGCAGGGGAAGGGCTGGAGCCTCCCCCCACCACTGACAGCACTACCACCTGCACCGCTGCCACCACTGCCACCTGCAACACCAGCAGCACCACTGCCAGCAGCAGCATCCCCAGTAGGCTGCTGTTCGAGGCTGCAGGGGAAGGGCTGGAGCCTCCCCCCACCACTGACAGCACCGCCACCTGCACCACTGCCACTACCTGCACCGCCAGCAGCACCACTGCCAGCAGCAGCAGCCCCAGTGTCCTCACCCCACCACTGACAACACCGCCGCCAGCCCCACAACTCCCATCCACTGAGCAGCTCTCACTGCCGGTGAGCAGTGTGTAGTCGTGACTACAAGGGCTGTAATGCATTCTGGCCCCTGCCACACCTATAGGTGTGACACCCAGGTGAGAGACTGTAAACTTGCTCCATCAAGAATGAAGCAAACTGGGCACAAGGCCCACTCCAGAACCAGTTGAAGAAGGCATCCACTCACCCCCTTCTTGCCTGGATGAAGCACACTGGACACAAGGCCCCCTCCAGAACCAGTGGAAGAAGGCATCCACTCACCCCCTTCTTGCCTGGATGAAGCACACTGGGCACAAGGCCCCCTCCAGAACCAGTGGGCAAACCACCCTCTAGAGAGACTGTGGCTTTGCACTCCCCAGGACCAAGCAGTAGGCAAACCACCCACTAGAGAGACTGTGGCTTTGCACTCCCCAGGACCAAGCAGTGGGCAAACCACCCACTAGAGAGACTGTGGCTTTGCACTCCCCAGTACCAATCAGTGGGCAAACCACCCACTAGAGAGACTGTGGCCTTGCACTCCCCAGGACCAAGCAGTGGGCAAACCACCCACTTGAGAGACTGTGGCCTTGCACTCCCCAGGACATCGCAGAGGGCATGTAGCCCCCTCCAGGAGTAGTGGTGTTGTACCATCTTCCAGCTGAGGTAGCCACCCATTCCCCATCCCCCTGAGGTGCCTGTGTGTTTTTGACCTGATGCCCCTGCAGTGTTCTCTCCATATTGAGGCAGGAGTCAAGTGTGGCCTTGGCCTATATGTTATGGCCCAGTGGGTCACGGACATTTTGGAGTGGGCATTGTCCCTCCATTTGTGAATATTGTACATACTGTTTATTGCTTTAAGGATGTCTTTTTCTAAATTTATAATATTACACTCAATTTAATCTATTCCTTATGTCCTTGTGTTATTCCTGTGGGGTACGGGGTGTATATGTAATGTTGTTGCATCTGTTTGTGGGTATGGTGTTAGGGGTGGGGGTGGGGGTGTTGTGTGTTGCGTGTGTGTGTCACTCTCTTTTTCCTCCCCCCCTTATGTGCTAGGTGCTGTACTCACCGTTGTTGCCGCCGTTCGTGTTCCTGGTGTAGGAGGAGGTATACCAGCATGGGAAAGATCTGCAGTTCAGGCTCCATGACGTCGTGGCTGTTCCCTGATTGTCCAGAGGTGAGTCGTTTCCCTTCTGTGTACTGTTTCCGCCAGGCTTTTGATGGCATTGGTACCGCCCCGGAAAAGCTGGCGGGTTGACTTGTTGTAATGCTGTGGGCGGTACATTGTCTTTCGCCTTGCTGTTGGCGGTTACCGCCACGGTGTTTGTTGCTACTGCTGTGGCGGTCGGAGTGTTAAAGTGGCTGTCTGTGTTAGCGGTTTAAGCCGTGGTCATAATTCAATTTTAGTACCGCCAGCATGTTGGCGGTATTACCGCCGCTTTATCACCGACCACCAGGGTTGTAATGAGGGCCTATATGTACTATCTATGTACAAAGCGAACAGCAAATAGAAGCAACATAAACAGGAGCGAAGCCTTACGCAGGATCAAAAGAAAAAAGTCACGTTTATAAATGGCTTCTTAATATATAATGATCATCGAGTCCTGCAATGTGACAGGGCAACATATTCCACAGTCTAGCTGTGGCATTGGAGAAAAATCCACCACCTCATCTAGCTTTGTGAATTTTAGGCACAACAAGAGACCTGTTGTTGAGCATCGGGGGCCCCCTCCATGTATTTTGCAGGCACCCCCTCGACTTTCGATATGTCACTGCTTACTCAGGATGTACCACTGGAATTTAGCTCTCAGAAAACAGAGGCCCAGATTTTGAAGTGGCTTATGAGCTATACAAAAAAGGGCTTTGAACACAACTCTTTCCTGATGGAAAGCCGACCCTCAGGCACTGCGCTATGGACTGGAATTTGGGAATATCCTAATTCAGTTGAGCAACTGCTTCTTGGGTTCTCCTGTAAACTATTGAAGGAGACCTGATTAATGTTGAGATACCATTGATGCATCCCTTTGCAAGATATCTCACTATTTTTGACTTTTCTGAGCCTGTCAAGTCCTTCTTTTGACCCATTTTGCCAAAGGAAAGGAAGTTGCCTAATAATTATGCACACCTGATATAGGGTGTTGATGTCATTAGACCACACCCCTTCTCATTACAGAGATGCACATCACCTAATATGCTTAATTGGTAGTAGGCTTTCGAGCCTATACAGCTTGGAGTAAGACAACATGCATAAAGAGGATGATGTGGTCAAAATACTCATTTGCCTAATAATTCTGCACTCCCTGTAACTATCATCGTGACTCTCCTACATGCACTTGCTAACTCTTCCAGTCTGTGTGGGTGCCTTGAGGTCTTTTTTCATTTCTATGCCAGGCGTATCGGAGCAGCTTCCATTTAAGGGATGGCTTGAGAAAGAATGGCAGAAATCACACATAGGGAGGAGCATGTAAGGGAGCAGTGACTAGGGGTGAAGGTGAGAGAGTGTGGCAGGTGTGGTATGCACATGGCATCTGTATGAGATGTTAATATTTTAGGATGAGATATGGAAGGTGAAAGGATCTGATGCACTTGGATTGGAAGGTTTGATGCGTGTGTAATGTAAGCGTAAAATGTGTCTTTTGATGCTTGAGTGAGCCAAGAGTTGGCTTTGCAGAGTTTCGTCCCCTAGCTGAGGTAACACAGGAATCAGCTAAAATATCCAACCCAATATCCAGTGGTGCTGATTCAACACAGTGGTGCTGGAGTGTTGTTCAGTGTACTCCCTGGCTGTGTCCTCATATACAGATCAGGTGATAGAGCTTCAAACGTGCTCCTGTGTCAAAGGAAGGCTCCAGAGTAGCATGGAATGCTAGCTCCTAAACGACATGGCTTCTGGCAACACAACAAACTCTTCTAGGGCGCTTAACAGGAATCATAGGTTGTGCAGCAAAGTGCTGTCTCATTAGCTGCTTCTGTTATTGCAGCAGCTGGTCTATGTATTACAGGGCACTTCACAGGGGACATACGAGCTCCTGACTGCTTGTTCTGTCTTCTTGCTGCAGGGCAATGTCTTCATGGGCACATGGTAAGAGACATATTGTGATTGACAGCACATGTTCATCTTAACAATCATAAATACAGTATAGTTTAATCAGGTTCCCAACAAAAAGGCAAAATTGTTTTGAAAAAAAACCCTAAACAGCTGAGAAATGCTGAAGGTATGATGATCAACCCAGTGAGCCAGATCCTGAAGCCAGTGGTGTAACAAAACATGAGGGGCTCCCCTCCAAGATATGCTGCAGGGGCCTCCTGCACTCACATCAATAGGTGCTGAGGGATCCCCCTCCAGTAGGGGTAATCCTGGTGGACCCCCACATCGCGGAGGCTGCTGGGGTCTTTGTTACACCCCTGACTAAAGCGTGTTCACACCAGCAAGCAAATGGTAGGATATGGGTAACCCAAAGGCCACTCTCTTGCTATACCTCTTATAATACATTGGATTCTTTAATCTCTGTATATTCACCTGTTTCTAATTTGGTGACTTGTGATGCATACAGTTGCTGATTATAGAGAGAAGACCTCAGAACTCAACTATTACAAGTTACTACAGTCAAGTTCTGACATCACAGTGCCTACTGCTAGAGCCAGCAGCTGGAGTGAAAGGTAGGTCAGGTCATGGAGCATAACTGAAACAACTGTTTAGCAACGAAACCTGAACCTTGCTTTTCTTTTTTCTGCTCTATTTTTCTAGCTTGCAATAACCAGAGGCATAGCTTGGTCAGTATGATTGAGAGAGTGTGAGCTTTAGATTTCCCAACAATGCCGCTGGGCATCTTGCTAAAACACATTATACGAGGAGCAAGACATGAGGGGGCTGAAGAGGCATTGGAAAAAGAGAGGAGGATGGATTGTTAGGAGTACTCAAAACTATATTTTCCAAACTAATCAACATTTTCTAAGGCCTTCAAAACATAGGAGAGAGAGTGTGTGTGTTTTTGTCTGTGTGGGCATGTAAAAGTTCCAGGTGAAATCTGACAGACACTCTACATCACCTGACTGAAAGCACTTGTACCCAACTATTTACTACAGAATACATTTTTCAGGGGGTGTAACACCCTAAACACCCCCTGGAGCTACGCCCCTGAGAATAACAAGCAGAGAGAACATGTTGATTTTTGCACTCCTTAGATAGTTAGAGAAAACCTAGAATCTTTCCACATGTTTCTACACATTCCAAGCTACTGCAGCGTTTTAAAGAAAATCAAACTAATATGTATAAAACGTATATGTGTTGAACTGTTTTTAATATCTATTTGCAATAAATATCCAACAGATTTTTGATGTCTTTAATTTTGCACTACAGCTTTTATTTGTATTCTTAATGTTTGCAAACATGCTTGCTATTTCATATAAAAGAGCTACATGCCAAGGTTTTAAGTGGTTTATGGGAAAAGAGATGGTGTGATCGTGTATTATGTGGGATAAAGTAACCCTGGTGTAGATGATAAGGATATTGTAAGACAAATCGGAGTTCCATAACCTTAGAAAAGAACTTGGCCTCTGGCTTCTTTCCTCTATATGGTTATTTAACTCCTCAGTGACTTGCAATATCCTTATAATGCACGGCAGGGGGTTCTTTTTCCCTTATATAATTAACTTGTTATTTTATGTTAACTGATAACATGATCCCTCACAACAGACAATCAAAGCAGTCTCAAGCCGGATCTAAAAACAAAGGTGTGGGTGGCCACTGTTCATTATGAGAGAAGTTTTTTTCCAGAAAAAGACAAATGTATAGTATTATACATCAGTTGCATTATTACAGTATTCCATATAGGCTTTGAGCCACCCATGTTATCAGTGCCACTTGGGGGGATGGGTTCTAATATGATTTTTTGGCAAGGTATGGATGCCTAGAGAAGGAAAATATGTGATAGCAAGTCATAACTCTTTGCCTTTTGTGAGTTACCACTCCTCTCCGAAGATACCTTGATGTAAATAGATTTATTTTTCATAATTTTTATTATTGAGAATTTTATTATTAAACAATACAATTACAGTAAATGTGATTATATAAATTGATAATGATTATAATAGTAATTATGAGTGTATTAAGTACACTAAGTGCAATTTATAAATATTTTAATTTTTTTTTTTTCCAGGAGCTGGTGGTGAATGACCGTACAGCATCATGAAGAAGACTGAAACAAGCACATCCTGTCCCTCTGATCTCTAGGGCCAGATTTATAGAGCCCTTGCCCCTGTCCAACACCACATAAGCATCATTTTGTTGACACTAATGTGGCATTGGAAGGGGAAAAATGTCACACCATATTTACAAAGTGGCGCAATGCATGCATTGTGCCACTCTGTAACCCTTTGCACCACATTATGCCGGCGCCAGGCATAATGTATGCAAGGGGGCGTTCCAACGCTAGGGGGGGCATAAAAATGGCGCAAAGGAATCTATAAGATTCCTTTGCGCCATTTTTATGTGGATTTTTAGCAACTGCTAAGTGCAGGCGTTAAAAAGAGGCTCAGATTGATTACAGTGGGCCTCTGGGTGCTTTGCAGGATTAGCGTCATAATTTATGACGCTAATCGTGCAAAGTGCCGGACTAGCATGAAAAAGGATGAGGCTGGTCACCCTAACTACTGCCATGGTGCACTGTATTGTAAATATGGCACTACCATGTTGGCAATAGGGAGGCACTAGGGGGCGCAAGAAAAGTGGCGCTGAACTAGAAGCAGCACCACTTTTCATAAATATGCCCACTTAGTGTATAATTCATTTATGGTCAAATGTCCAACATAGAGTTACGTTGACAAGCCCGCAGGGCTACTCATCATGGAAAATTTTATTAGAGGCAGCTCAAGTAAGTAATCGCATTCCACTGTTTGACACTGCAAGAAATGTGGAAAGCAACACAGTTCCCCAACCATTTTCCCACAGGAAATGCAAGAGCCTGTTTAATATGAAGAGAGATTTACAAACTATTAAGCAAAAAGTTGAAGCAAGTGTTAGTGATGATGCTGAAACGAGTGACTGCACAAGTAAATGCTTAAACAGAAGAACATCATTAAAGTCAAACATGTATGCTGAAGATTGTATATTTTGTGGAAAGATAAAAAGCTACAAGAATGTTGGAGAGTGGAGCCCTCTAACCCTGATCTGGAAATAACTCCCATCTTCCCATCCATGGTTCTTAGGGAATTCCTAGGGATCCCCTACCTGTCACGCATGCATTGCAGTATGAAGGCATATATGCTGGAATCTCTATCAGAGTGGGACATACAGCTTCCCTTAATCCGCATCATAAGGTACAGTGGCAATCCTTAAGATTAATGTCCTAACTAAATGACAACAAGTATTCCCCTTTATTGACATGCTTGCACACCGTACACGACTAGAGACTACCAGGGAGCCTTGGATTCTCTGGATGTCGGGGAATCCCCATGGTTCTCACTGGGCTGGTCTGCATGGACAGATATTGGTGTAGGAAGGGGGTCCAGGTGACAGTCTGGGAGATGTCTGTAAGGTACAGACGCTGCAAGGAACAGGGACAAAAATATGTCAGTGCCAATATATGGCATGCTGATGTCCTCACTACCCTGCCATCCTTCCTCCACTGCTCGAACACCCTCGTACTTGATGGCAGTTACTACAGACAGACATGGCAGGGGAATGGTAGGGTAGTGCCAGTCCTGAAGCCTGGGTAGAGGCAGTACTTCCATCCAGGTGTAAATGAGGGCCAAAAAGAGATTGCTTTTTCAACCCCTCATTCATATTTGATTTATAAAATCTCGCCTTATATCTAACTCAAGTCATAAAATGAAACTGAAATTAATTCAAATGTCATTTTTTGGCTTTGAGACATCGGACAAATTATTTATTGTATGTTCTGTTAATTTATTATGATGTGTAATGTATTTTAATTGTCTAAAGTATGATTGCATGTTATTAACATTAAGCCCATATTTATACTTTTTTAGCGCCGCATTTGCGCCATTTTTTGATGCAAAAGCGGCGCAAACTTGCAAAATACAATTGTATTTTGTAAGTTTGCCCCTTTTTTGCTTCAAAAAGCGGCGCAAATGCGGCGCTAAAAAAGTATAAATATGGAAAGTGTGCTTTGCTATATAGCAACCTAAGCCAGCAATAACCAAGTTAATTGAGTTAAATGTGCAGATGTTCAATTAGGCTCACCTCTAAATGAAGCTCAGTGTATGGGGGCTTGGTAATCATCTGCAGACATTTAGACTCATGAATGCAAAGTTCAGATACTGCCTGCCTTACATAGATTTGCACCTGTGATGGCAGCAAGTTAATGGAACTTACAGAAGCAGCGGCGTAACGAAACTTGAGCCCCCTTCCTCTTGCAAAGTACCACCCGTGCACAGTGCTGAGGGGGCACGCTGGAGCTCGCCCCCATGGTACCTCGCAGGGGCTGCGGGGGGCTTTGTTATGCCACTGTACAGAAGATATCATTGTGGCCGCTGGTCGATGCATGATGTTTTTCATCTGGGTATTTCTATGCTACTAGAGTGAAAGCATTTTTGGCAGTGGTCGGCCAATTGCTTCGCTTCCCGTAAAAGTAAATTACTGCTATGCATTAATGTGCAATATTACCTGGAGAGGAGGCAGAATCTTGATCCTCCTCCTGTTCCCAAAATATTATCTCGTTGACCCTGTAGCTTTCCGTTTTTTCTATTTAGTTGGTCTTTTTAGAGCTATTTCTTCTGTATGCATTATGCCATCCTGCCTTTCTTACCGAGTACACTATTGATGAAGGGGAAGTACTGGAAATGCAGATTGATATTGCTTACAAGCATGCCTAATTCACTGTGAGTGTAGGCTGCTAATTACTTCGTTGCGTTGCTATTCATCAGTTGAACCCAATGGGAATTGAACAGAAATGTGAACCTTGTTAGGGTATCACCCACCAACCATTCATCCAATGACAACATATTAAACTTCAGGAGCAAATGAATTGGAGGTAGTGCTATCACTCCTTTGAGAGGATGACACGTGCCAAATAATTTCCCACACCTTATTTAAGGAAATCTGCCTCAAAATGTTTATGTTGAGTGGGGGCTTCTCCCTTTAATGAAAAGGTATAGGAGCTGTGCAATATAGTGTTCGCATTTATCAGCAGAACATCTTTGGGAGGACAAACGACATTAACAATGTCAGGTATCCCCACATAAAGTTTCAGAACTGAGGTGAACAGGTTATGTGGAGCAAACAGCTCACCAGATAGCAACGTATCAGTCCTAATCCATGGGACAGCCACACATAACACCATTCCCTCATTTCCTTCCATGCCGGATGTGAGAAAACTCTGAAGTTCGAAATACAAAATCGGCCCCAAGGCTAGTTTTCTTGGAGCACTGCAACATTCAGTCTTTTCATGGGGGCGTGGCTAAGTAGCCAAGCATGGCGGACGCGAGCTAGGAGAGCTCCGCGTCCCGCCCGGCTGATCCGGTGCTGCATGGGGGATAGGGGGCTGGCGGAACCCGCTGCGGAAGGTGTCGGGCGGCGGTGAAGACTCGGGCAGCAGTGGAGAGCGGTGCTGGCTCCCCCCCCCGGCGGGGAGCAAAGACGGAGCAGAGCCAGGCCTGCAGTGCCGCGGCCCACCAGCATGTGGGAGCGGTGGGTGCGTCCTAGCAGCGCAGATTGCATGCGGTGTGGCGCGGACGTGCCGCGGGCGCTGGCCTGTGGTGCCCCCCCCCGGAGAGCAGTTGCCCCGTCGGGGGTGGAGAGGAACGGGGTGATCCTGCGGGCCCACGGGGACGGGAGTGGGCTCCCCGCAGAGAGTACCTGGGCGCAGCCACGTGGCTGGGCCACTGGTCTCCCCCTGCTGGAGCTGGCTTCGAGGGGCATCAACAACGGCCCGAGTGAGGGGAGAGGAGACCTGAGGGCCCGGAACGGGAGGAGGGCAGCGGAAGAACGGTGGGCCGGGCTGCTCGTGCTGCTACACAGTGCAGTATTGGAAGTGCAGACAAGCGGGCCCGGCCCTAGGAGCAGACCCGGTGAGGTGATCTTCTGCCTGCAGTCGGAGGTGGCAGGAGAGCGCAACTACTGCCAGCTGAGGAGGCTAGAGTGCTGGAGAGTGGGCCCCCTCTGGTTCCGGGCAGGGAGGACTTGGGAAAGTGAGGTGGAGCGCGGCGCGAGGTTGGGGGTCGCCTCGGAAGGCCTGGCCTGCTGAGGGGGTGCCGCATTGATTACAGCAACCCTCTGACCTGGTCTTCCTGAGCTGGCGGTGTGAGCTGAAGGGCTTTGTACTACTGGAGCTGGTGGTGAGGCACCCGGTGAGTGGAGTGGAGCTGGTTGGAGCCTGCGCTTACCCTGGTCATGGCGGGGACGGGCCGCCTTCGATCTGGTGCTGGGGCTAGGAGGTCCAAAGAAGCTGCAGTGCAGGATAGCCAGAAGTTGGATGCTGTGCTGGCTGCGGTGGAGCGCATCGGAGACTCGCTGGAGCTCGCTCGCACATCTTTGGAGGCTAAGATCGATAAAGTGGCCAGCGACCTTGTACTCCGGCACGTTGACCACTATAACCTGGTTGACAAAACAGGTACGATTGAGGCGCGTGTGGATGAGTTGACACCAGTGACATCGCGTTTAGAGTCCACGATGGGGGATGTTTTAGCGCAAGTGGCGGAGCTCGAGCATCGTGTGGAAGATGCGGAGGGCTGCACCAGAAGAAATAACATACGCGTGATCGGTTTGCCGGAGGGAGTGGAGGGCCGGGATGCGGTGGCCTACTCAGAGAGCTGGCTCCGAGGACCGGTGCCGGCTGGTACACTGACTCCTTTCTTCTCGGTGGAGCGAGCTCATCGAACCCCCACATGGCCCAGGCCTCCGGGGAGCGGTCCTCGCCCCTTCATAATTCGCTTGCTCCACTATGCGGACCGTGACATTATACTCAAGACTGTGAGATCCTCCTCGCCGCCCGAGTAGACAATACACAAATAATGCTGTTTCCGGACTATACGTTGGCACTGCAAAGAGACCGAGCCTCCTATATGCCCCTTAAGCACAGACTCCAAGCCCTGAGCCTGGACTACTCTCTACTGTTTCCTGCCAAACTCCGTATTGTGGCTGAGAACAAGGCTCATTTCTTCACCACGCCAGAAGCGGCGTGGGAATGGTTGGAGTCGACGGGACGCGTCTCGGGTCGGGAGAGGGAGAGGAATCCGCCCGCACCGAGGAGCAGGCGCAGCCGGGCGAGGCGAGGCTGCAAGGGAAGCGGTGTGACTGTGGAGGCAGCGGCACATGCGCCGGACTTGGAACAGCTCATACAGGAACGACGCAAGGCGATTCAATCGGCTGCAGCTATAAGTGCCTCGCCGGTTGTGTCAGAATCAGAAACTGAGAATTTGAAGCCTCTCAGCGACCGGCTGACTACGCCAGACCAACTCTTGGAGTTGAATTTTCAAGAATGCCCGTCTGTGACTCCTGCCACAGCAGACGAGCTTTTCTAGGCCCTGCGGAGCCCTGTTTGGTGGACTCGATGGTGCTGTAACCCTCCTGGTTGGGGCTCATGGGTCCCCTAAGCAGCAGAGTCCATATATTTTTCACTACATGTCAGCAATTGCTGAGGCTGCGGGGCGTGAGGAATTCACATGGGCCGGCTCTCCAAGTGGCTGAGGGTATTACAACTGTCACTGACTGTTGCTTACAAAAACTGCAGATAGCTGCCGCCCCTCCCCTCTGTTATTTGCTCTGGCCGGGTTGACCGGATTAGTAAGTGCTTGTTTTACTGAGTGAGTTGGCCTGCCCCAATCTCCTGCTAACGGAGGTTTAGAATGTGTGATTATGTTGTTGGATGGTTAAGTTGCTGGGTTTGGGCGAAGACCGGTTGTTTATCTGCTCTGATGGTATTGATTTTGTTTTGGTTCCACTGGAGGCTATGTGCAAGGTGCTTGCCCGAGTGCTGGGAGTCTGTTACTGCGTGCGCGGCGTCACACCTGCGGGCAGGAGGAGTGGTAGAGGGGCGTTCTAAATTGAAGCTGCCATGAATCCATATATTGCAGTTACTTGGAATGTGCGTGGCATACACACACCTAAGTGCCGATACTCCATATACTCATACCTTAAAAGACACTCGTTCCACCTCGCTTTTTTGCAGGAGACCCACTTGGTGCATTCGGAGCTCCCTCGTTTGCAGAGGCGCTGGAGGGGGCAACTATATGCTACGGGGCACTCCACTTATGCTAGAGGTGCCCTGATTTGGATTAAAGCAGGTGTCCCTTTTGTAGCAGAGGAGCAGATCATAGACCCACAGGGGAGGTTTGCCCTGGTTCGTGGCCGACTTGTGGGTCGGGCAATAGTGTTGGGCTCTATATACGCACCGAATGTGGATCAGACTCCTTTTCTGCGTAGTCTATCGTGCCACTTAGCGGGCTGGAGCGAATATCCCTGGTTATTGGGAGGGGACTTTAATAGTGTGCTTGATGTTGACTTAGATCGTTCCTCCCCCCCCCATTGCCCACGTCTCCTGCGGTGGTCGCAGCGTGTGGGTTGCTAGATTGGACGCAACAGTGGTATCTGATAGATATTTGGAGACAGCGGAATGCTGTGGAGAGAGTTTACTCATACTACTCTGCCCGCACTCCCTCCATGTCAGGTTGGATAGAATACTCTGCACGCGGGACCTGGCCTCAGTGGTTAGGGGTGTGGATTACTTAGGGCGCACGCACTCAGATCACAATCCACAGATTTTAAGGTTGAGTTGGGATCTCCCCCCCCCCCCCCTGGCTGTTCCTACCTGGAAGCTCCATCCCGAGCTCTTAGAAGACACGGCCTTTAAGGCATCCTTGGAAACAGCGATCCCTGAATTTATTTAGCATAACAATGGTACAGCCTCTTCAGGCCTAATGGAGTGGGATGCATTCAAGGTATTTATCCGAGGCCACTGTATGGGGACTCAATGGAATTTACGTCGTTCAATTGAGCATGACCTAGCTCGCATAGAACGAGACACATTACGCCCACAGAGAGAGACCACACGGAGCCCTGCGGGTGAGGCCAGGTTAGCCGGGGCTCGAGCTGAGCATCTGTCGCTGCTTGAACGCCTGCGGTGCCTGAATTATGCTGCACACTCAGCGAGATCGCACGCTTCCGTGGATAAGTCGGGTAAACTTCTGGCCTGGCTGGTCAGGGGGGATCGTGACCATGGCCCGATCATGGAGGTCCGCTCGGAATCCGGGCGTCTGTTGTAAACGCCAAGGGAGATACATACTGCGTTTACGCAGCATTACCAGGCCTTGTATGCCTCAATGGTGAGCTCCTCTGAACAATCTTGTACGGAGTTCCTTGCTAGTGTGGAACTCCCACAGTTGATGGTGGACCAGGGGATTGCCCTAGAGGAGCCTCTTGATCTTGCTAAGATACAGGCCAGTATTCGTGAGCTGGCGTCTGGTTAGACGCCGGGCCCAGATGGTTTGCCGGCCGACTTTTACAAAGCATTTATCTTAATACTTGCACCCAAGTTACTCCGTGTTTATGAGGAGGCAGAGCGAAGGGGCTGTTTGTCATCATCACAGGGCGAGGCGCTGCTTGTGTCCCTTCCCAAACCTGGTAAGGACCCGTTAGACCTGGGGTCGTATCGGCCGCTAGCAATGCTCAGTACGGATTACAAAATTCTGGCCAAAACTCTAGCAATGCGGCTTGCGCCTAAAACGCCGGGCCCGGTGCACCCGGATCAAAATGGATGTGTGCCAGCGAGAGATACGTCACATAATATCAGACAACTGTTCGGCGTCATGCACGCAAGGCGGGACTGGCCATGAGCGGGTTGCCTTGTTCTTGATCTGGAGAAAGCCTTTGATTCTCTGGAGTGGCCGTATCTTTTCAGAGTACTGAGGCGGTTTGGTATTGGGACCCACTTTATTCGAATGGTTAAGTTACTATACACTAATCCTCAGGTTCGGGTCAAGGTGAGGGGCATTATATCAGAACCCGTCAGGGTGTGTAGAGGTACGCAGCAGGGTTGCCCCCTCTCCCCACTGCTTTTTTCCCTTGCCATGGAGCCACTGGCGGCAGTCTTGCGGGATAGGGGCACTGACTGGGGTATTACCCTAGGGGATGGCCTGCACGTGGCGTCGGTGTACGCTGATGACCTTCTGCTGTATTTCCGGGATGTGGCGTGTATCCCCCCAGAGGTTGGGACCGTGTTGCAGCAGTTTGCCTCGCTGTCCGGCCTAAAAGTTAATTGGTCCAAATCATGCCTCTTCCCCTTTGATCCTGCGCTATCGGACCCAGAGCTTTGTCTTGCAGGGAACGTGGTCCCCTGGCAACCTCATACATTCAGGTACCTAGGCATCTGGATTTATCATGGAGAGGAAGACCTAGCAGATGGAAACCTTAAGAGGGCGTGTAAGGAAATGCCTCCTTGGCATGGTTACCCCCTGTCTTTTTGCCTTTGCTGATGCCAAATTATGATTTGAAAGTGTGCTGAGGCCTGCTAACCAGGCCCCAGCACCAGTGTTCTTTCCCTAAAACTGTACCTTTGTTTCCACAATTGGCACACCCTGGCATCCAGGTAAGTCCCTTGTAACTGGTACCCCTGGTACCAAGGGCCCTGATGCCAGGGAAGGTCTCTAAGGGCTGCAGCATGTCTTATGCCACCCTGGGGACCCCTCACTCAGCACAGACACACTGCTTGCCAGCTTGTGTGTACTGGTGGGGAGAAAATGACTAAGTCGACATGGCACTCCCCTCAGGGTGCCATGCCAACCTCACACTGCCTATGGCATAGATAAGTCACCCCTCTAGCAGGCCTTACAGCCCTAAGGCAGGGTGCACTATACCATAGGTGAGGGCATAGTTGCATGAGCACTATGCCCCTACAGTGTCTAAGCAAAACCTTAGACATTGTAAGTGCAGGGTAGCCATAAGAGTATATGGTCTGGGAGTCTGTCATACACAAACTCCACAGCACCATAATGGCTACACTGAAAACTGGGAAGTTTGGTATCAAACTTCTCAGCACAATAAATGCACACTGATGCCAGTGTACATTTTATTGTGAAATACACCCCAGAGGGCATCTTAGAGATGCCCCCTGAAAACATACCCGACTTCCAGTGTGGGCTGACTAGTTTTACCAGCCTGCCACACACCAGACATGTTGCTGGCCACATGGGGAGAGTGCCTTTGTCACTCTGTGGCTAGTAACAAAGCCTGTACTGGGTGGAGGTGCTTCTCACCTCCTCCTGCAGGAACTGTAACACCTGGCGGTGAGCCTCAAAGGCTCACCCCCTTTGTTACAGTGCCCTAGGGCACTCCAGCTAGTGGAGATGCCCGCCCCCTCCGGCCACGGCCCCACTTTTGGCGGCAAGGCCGGAGGAGATAATAAGAAAAACAAGGAGGAGTCACTGGCCAGTCAGGACAGCCCCTAAGGTGTCCTGAGCTGAGGTGACTCTGACTTTTAGAAATCCTCCATCTTGCAGATGGAGGATTCCCCCAACAGGATTAGGGATGTGCCCCCCTCCCCTCAGGGAGGAGGCACAAAGAGGGTGTAGCCACCCTCAGGGCTAGTAGCCATTGGCTACTAACGCCCCAGACCTAAACCCACCCCTAAATTGAGTATTTAGGGGCTCCCAGAACCTAGCAAGATAGATTCCTGCAACCTGAAGACGAAGAAGGACTGCTGACCTGAAAGCCCTGCAGAGAAGACGGAGACACCAACTGCTTTGGCCCCAGCCCTACCGGCCTGTCTCCCCACTTCAAGAAAAACTGCAACAGCGACGCGTTCAACAGGGTCCAGCGACCTCTGAACCCTCAGAGGACTATCCTGCATCTAAAAGGATCAAGAACTCCCGAGGACAGCGGCTCTGCTCCAAAGAAGAAACAACTTTGAAACAAAGAAACAACTTTAAAAGGACTCCACGTTTCCCACCGGAAGCGTGAGACTTTGCACTCTGCACCCGATGCCCCCGGCTCGACCTGCGGAGAAACAACACTACAGGGAGGACTCCCCGGCGACTGCGACCCTGTGAGTAGTCAGAGCTGACCCCCGTTAGCCCCCCCAGCGACGCCTGCATAGGGAATCCAGAGGCTCCCCCTCACCCTGACTGCCTGTTTCTAAGAACCCGACGCCTGGTAAAGACACTGCACCCGCAGCCCCCAGGACCTGAAGGATCCGACCTCCAGTGCAGAAGCGACCCCCAGGTGGCCCTCTCCCTTGCCCAGGTGGTGGCTACCCCGAAGAGCCCCCCCCCTTGCCTGCCTGCTTCGCTGAAGAGACCCCTGGGTCTCCCATTGAACTCCGTTGCAAACCCGACACCTGTTTGCATTTTGCACCCGGCTGCCCCCGTGCCGCTGAGGGTGTACTTTTTGTGCTGACTTGTGTGCCCTCTGGTGCCCTACAAAACCCCCTTGGTCTGCCCTCCGAAGTCACGGGTACTTACCTGCTGGCAGAGTGGAACCGGGCACCCCCTTCTCCATTGAAGCCTATGCGTTTTGGGCACCACTTTGACCTCTGCACCTGACCAGCCCTGAGCTGCTGGTGTGGTAACTTTGGGGTTGCCCTGAACCCCCAACGGTGGGCTACCTTGGACCCAACTTTGAACCCTGTAGGTGTTTTACTTACCTGCAAAACTAACCAAAACTTACCTCCCCGAGGAACTGTCGAAAATTGCTCTGTGTCTAGTTTTAAAATAGCTTTTTGCCATTTTTGCCAAAACTGTACATGCTATTTTTCTGAATCAAAGTTCCTATGATACCTGAGTGAACTACCTTTCATTTAAAGTATTGATTGTAAATCTTGAACCTGTGGTTCTTAAAATAAACTAAGAAAATATATTTTTCTACACAAAAACCTATTGGCCTGGAATTGTCTTTGAGTGTGTGTGTTCCTCATTGATTGCCTGTGTGTGTACAACAAATGCTGAACACTACCCTCTGATAAGCCTACTGCTCGACCACACTACCACAAAATAGAGCATTAGAATTATCTCTTTTTGCCACTATCTTACCTCTAAGGGGAACCCTTGGACTCTGTGCATGCTATTTCTCACTTTGAAATAGTACATACAGAGCCAACTTCCTACAGGGCGGTATCCTCGATTAAGTCCCAGATGGCATTTTGGCAGACACTGCCGCTGTCAGTGGCGTGGCAGACAGGATAGCGCTGCTCAAAATGATAGTTTTGCCGCGCCTGCTAAATTACTTTTCTAACCTCCCGCATTATATCCCTCCCAACTTTTTTAGGAAACTGGAATCTACCTTGAGGGAATTCATTTGGAATGGGGGTCGATGCCGGGTCGCGCTGAAAAAGCTGTATTTGCCGTTAGAGAAAGGCCGCCTGGCGGTCCCTAATCTGGAGTACTACTATCTGGGTTCCAGTGGGAATCTAAGTGGCTGGCGGGCCTTCATCTCGCAGACACAGCGACTACGGAGGGCCCTTAGTCCCTTGTGCAAGTGTCACACCTATTTCAACCACTTACGCGCGGTGTGTCATCGGGACAAATATTCCTCAAGGTGGCTTGTAGCTGCTATCGCAGATCCTTGCGTTTTACTGGGGGGGTGGTTCCATTTGCTCCAGCTCTGGCGTTACTGGGAACCCCTCGTGGCACTAAGATTACGTCAAGTTTTGAGTTGCGCATGTGGCATGAAGTGGAGTTATACACGCTGGGTGATCTCTATGATGATGGCAGACTGATTCCGTTTCCTACATTGGTCCAGGAGTCGGGGCTGCCAGCAGGGCAGTTCCTTTTATACCATTCACTGTTAAGGTCTTTAGCATCCAGGTGGGGTGACATGTCAGTGGCCCCTCCAACGCATTTGCTGGTACAGTACATACAGGTGATGGGGCAGGGGAAACACCTGATCAGATGGTTCACCGACGCGTTGCACATACACACGGCCTTGGAGTGTGATGCCCTGCGTGCGGCCTGGGACCAGGATGCCTCTGCCTCAGTTACGGACACGCAGTGGGGGTTAGCCCTTTCTGGACACATTAATGTCCCTCGGAATTCTAGGTTT
The DNA here is from genome assembly GCF_031143425.1 of Pleurodeles waltl. NCBI lineage: Eukaryota > Metazoa > Chordata > Amphibia > Caudata > Salamandridae > Pleurodeles > Pleurodeles waltl. The sequence goes on along the minus strand of NC_090443.1, from coordinate 688,899,663 downwards.
CGCCTGATTCAGTTCTATATTATTCACTGGGCTTATCTTACTCCGGCTCGGGTGAACAGGTATTTTGCTCGGCAGGATGCGGCGTGCCCCCGCTGCTCTTCTGTAGATGCTGACTTGCTGCACATGATATGGTCCTGTGGGTCCCTGCATCGCTTTTGGAAGGCGGTGGTCAACTGCTTATCGGAGTGCACGTCATGCCCGGTTCCGTTCAGTTGGAAGGTTTGTGTGCTGGGCCTATTTCCCAGGGGTAAGAGGCATACAGCGGAAGGACGATTCTAGGATCTAGGCCTGATAACGGCTAAGCGGTTGATAACCCGCAGATGGGAGTCAGCTGGCCCGCCTGCTGAGCAGGCCTGGAAACAATCTTTTGGGGTGTGGGCAGCAGCAGAGAGTGTGGTGTTGAGGCAAGAAGATGCGCTAGGGCTGCGCCAGTATCCGTTATCAGTCAGACTAGAGTCCTGCCTGCGGGATGGGGGTCGGGTGCGGACGAACCCGACTAGCTGCGGAGGCAAATGTGCAACTGTTTCTGATTCTGGAATGGGAGTGAGGGAAGGTGAATGTTTGAGGGGCTGGGCTGGTCTTGGTGCGATGCAGAGTACTGAATACTCTCTAGGTGACAAATAGTTATGGCCTGCATGCGATTTCGTCCTATCCTGGTATGAAAGAATAACACGCAGTGAATCCCGCACCTTCGGTGGCATGCTTAAATTACAATTTATAGCCTGCACATGTAACACTCCAGCGACTGTTCTTGTTCATGTTTTGTTTTATTGTTGTCTGTGGGGAGCTCAAACTATGCATCTGCCAGTGAACCATTGTATGGGCACATTGATCCTCCGGTGTGTTTGAAGAGACAGGTGGATGTTGGCTTTCCCTCAGGGTGGCTACAGGATTTAGAATTCTATGCTATGCATCCTCTTGTTTGAATCGCAATGTTTCTTATCCTATTCTATGTGACAACTGGGTATAATAAGGCTGGATACGTTAATTGAAAGGCTGGTTATCGGCTGGCTAGCACATAATGTTCTTCATTGTGAATGCGCAGTCTCGTGTAATTACACAAATTTGTTATCCTATTGCTGATGTAAGATGTAATGTTTATAATGCATTGAAAATACTAATAAACAGATGTTCGAAAAAAAAAAACCATCCAGTCTTTTCATATAGTCTTTGCCAGACCCTGGCACAGGCCACAGCAATTTCACACAGTCAAATTAAAGGTGGTACTTTGAAATTGCCACTTTCTCTGCAGAACAGTGGCTATTATTTCTTTAAAACAATTACAGGTCTTAAAACAGTGCGCACTATGTGAAATGGCGAATGTCTGCCTAATGAGAACAATGAAAATTGTCCCCTTACATCACTTTTCTACAAAATATAAATATTAAAATCAAAGTATGAAGAGAAAAAGAGATTATACTTACGTGAAATTTGGATGGACATTATTTAAACGATCAGTGGCATTTAACTAAGCTGCATCAAAGCTGAAGAGTCATAAGGAAACTCACTCTGTACAGAGCAAAAAATCCAAGGCTGGAAAAGATCTTCTTACCAGTATACATCAGCAGCTGGAGTGAGGCTGTCAGACAGGTCTCCCTCAGGAAGTTGAATTTCATGCCCCTGCTTGTTACTAATCTTGTAAGTGAATTCCTCGAAATCTACTTTCCTGTACATCTGCAGTCCATAATCTGTAAAAAAAAGTTACAATGTGAATATTTATGTCTCGTAATTTTGCACTTAAATATATAGTTGAACCCTATAATGGTTCATGGGCCCTGAATACCTGACCCTCACATACTCCAGAAACAATGACCCAGAGATTCATCTCTAAGGACTGAAAAAGATCTACATATCCTCCCGGCTGAACCCGAAACCATCACAGCACTGACCATAAAGAAAGCAAGATTGTCCAATCATGAAACCCCAAATGGTCTCTGAAACAGTTTGTATTCCTCCATCGCTTCTCTTTTCTGGTTTCCTCACATAACCTAACTTAATAACTCTCAGTATTTTGAGTATTTTGCCGTCTCAGAGTGTGTGCTCTGTGTCACTGGCAGCAAGGAACACGGTAACTCTCATAATATCACAACACACTAGACCAGGTTTAATGCCGTTCTACAGACTGCATGCAGACCTTTTTGGCTTAATATCTCTGAACCTTTGGACTATTTCAAGAATTTGAGTATGTCATTAAATTGTAAAGGATAAATGCTTCTGTACATTTAAAATGATAAATTCATCGCAACCTCTCTTTCCTAAAATCAAACCAGTCTTGCTATACCCACTCCAACATGGGAATGATTCCAGAAACAATATTGATTTTGACAGTAGTGAGTAAAACATTACAACACTTGGAAAAAAATCAGTAAGTTGAGTCACCTCCAGAACTCTCACCAATGAGGATGCATACTAAGTATCGAAAAATAATGTTAAAAGAATGTGCAAAGTAATGATGTTTAGGTGTGTTAAAGGCAAAAATGTGGTAGGCAATAATATTGAAATGGGCTAGGCCTAAAACACTAAGACACTGCCTTATTATAGCTAACTAAACTGAAATAAAAAATAGAATCAGCAAAAGGCTTGATCTTTACCTTTGGAGAGACTTGTTTTTTCACAATGAATGGTTGTTGAGCAAAATACTTTTTTTCTCTGTTTCTACTTCTAAAAATGGTTACTGTTACCTAATGAATAGGCTTGTTAACTTATCCCACCGCTGCACCACCAATGTAGGAGGCTGGCCTGGCTTATAGTGGGTACCTTGTGGTACTTACACCCTGTGCCAGGTCCAGTTATCCCTTATTAGTAGAATAGAGGTGTTTCTAGCAGCTTAGGCTGATAGAAGGTAGCTATGGCAAAGCAGCTTAGGCTGAACTAGGAGACATGCAAAGCTCCTACTATACCACTTATATCATATAGCACAATATCATAAGAAAACACTATACTCAGAGTTACTAAAAATAAAGGTACTTTATTTTAGTGACAATATGCCAAAAGTATCTCAGAGAATACCCTCACTTAGGAGGTAATATACACAAGTTATATGTACACAAACCCAGAACAGGTAAGTAACAGTAAGAAAAGTAGTGCAAACAATGTAGAATCACAATAGGATGCAATAGGTAGACATAGGTCTAGGGGCAACACAAACCATATACTCCAAAAGTGGAATGCGAATCACGAATGGACCCCAGACCTATGGGAGATTGTAGAGGGTCGCTGGGACTGTAAGAAAACAGTAAGGGTGTCCAAAATACCCCACCCCAAGACCCTGAAAAGTAGGAGTAAAGTTACCCTACTACCCCAGAAAGACACAATTGTCATGATAGGGGATTCTGCAAGAACCACAAGCACCAGCAAAACACTGAAGACGGATTCCTGGACCTGAGGACCTGTAAAGGAAGGGTACCAAGTCCAAGAGTCGCGATAGTGTCCAGGGGAGGCAGGAGCCCAGGAAACCCCGGATGAAGGTGCAAAAGGGCTGCCTCCGGGTGGAAGAAGCCAAAGATTCTGCAACAACAAAAAGGGCTAGGAACTTCTCCTTTGGATGGAAGATGTCCCACGGCGTGCTGGATGTTGCAGGAGTGTTTCCAGGCAGAAATACAGCAACCAAGCCTTGCTAACAGCAAGGGTCGCAGTGGAGGTTTTTGGGTGCTGCTGGGGACCTGGAAGGACCAGGATGTCGCCCCTTGGAGGAGGAGACATGGGGGGCGCTCAGCAACTCAGAGAGCCCCCGCAGAAGCAGGCAGCACCCGCAGAAGTACTGGAACAGGCACTTAGAAGATCTGTGAACTCAGAGTCACAAAAGGAGGGTCCCACGATGTCGGAGTCCAACTCAGCGGGTTGAGCACTGCAGGACGGAGTGCTGGGGACCCAGGCTAGGCTGTGCACAAAGGAATCCTTGGAGAAGTGCACAGAGGCCGGAGCAGCTGCAAATCACACAGTACACAGGTTTGCTGTCTGGCATAGGGAGGCAAGGACTTACCTCCCCCAAATTTGGACAGAAGGGCCACTGGACTGTGGGAGACACTTGGACCCAGCTCCTGTGTTCCAGGGACCTCGCTCGTCAGGATGAGAGGGGACCCAGAGGACCGGTGATGCAGAAGTTTGGTGCCTGCGTTGGCAGGGGGAAGATTCCGTCGACCCACGGGAGATTTCTTCTTGGCTTCCAGTGCAGGGTGAGGCAGACAGCCTTCAGAGCATGCACCACCAGGAAACAGTCGAGAAAGCCGGCAGGATGAAGCACTACAATGTTGCTGGTAGTCGTCTTGCTACTTTGTCGTGGTTTTGCAGGCGTCCTGGAGCAGTCAGGGGTCGATCCTTGGCAGAAGTCGAAGAGGGAAGCGCAGAGGAACTCTGGTGAGCTCTTGCATTCGTTATCTGAGGAATAGCCCAGAGGAGAGACCCTAAATAGCCAGAAAAGGAGGTTTGGCTACCAAGAAAGGAGGTTTGGCTACCAAGAGAGGTAAGCACCTATCAGGAGGGGTCTCTGACATCACCTGCTGGCACTGGCCACTCAGAGCAGTCCAATGTGCCCCAACACCTCTGAATCCAAGAGCAGGGCTGGGGGCTCCCTGAACCGGTGTAGACTGGCTTATGCAGAGATGGGCACCATCTGTGCCCATCAAAGCATTTCCAGAGGCTGGGGGAGGCTACTCCTCCCCAGCCCTTCACACCTATTTCCAAAGGGAGAGGGTGTAACACCCTCTCTCAGAGGAACTCCTTTGTTCTGCCTTCCTGGGACTGGGCTGCCCAGACCCCAGGAGGGCAGAAACCTGTCTTAGGGGTTGGCAGCAGCTGCAGTGGAGACCCCGGAAAGGCAGTTTGGCAGTACCCGGGTTCTGTGCTAGAGACCCGGGGGATCATGGAATTGTCCCCCAGTACCAGAATGGTATTGGGGTGACAATTCCATGATCTTAGACATGTTACATGGCCATGTTTGGAGTTACCATTGTAACGCTACACATAGCTAGTGACCTATGTGGAGTGCACACGTGTAATGGTGTTCCCACACTCACAAAGTTCGGGGAATTTGCCCCGACCAATGTGGGGGCACCTTGGCTAGTGCCAGGGTGCCCACACACTAAGTAACTTGGCACCTAACCTTCACCAAGTGAGGGTTAGACATATAGGTGACTTATAAGTTACTTCTGTGCAGTGAAAAATGGCTGTGAAATAACGTGGACGTTATTTCACTCAGGCTGCAGTGGCAGTCCTGTGTAAGAATTGTCTGAGCTCCCTATGGGTGGCAAAAGAAATGCTGCAGCCCATAGGGATCTCCTGGAACCCCAATACCCTGGGTACCTAAGTACCATATACAAGGGAATTATATGGGTGTACCAGTGTGCCAATGAGAATTGGTCAAATTAGTCACTAGCCTGCAGTGACAATTTTAGAAGGCAGAGAGAGCATAAACACTGAGGTTCTGGTTAGCAGAGCCTCAGTGATACAGTTAGGCACCACACAGGGAACACATACAGGGCATACATTATGAGCACTGGGGTCCTGCCTGGCAGGATCCCAGTGACACATGGGCAAAAACAAACATACATACAGTGAAAAGGGGGGTAACATGCCAGGCAAGATGGTACTTTCCTATAGATAGATATCAAGGTTTACACATGAGGATGTGTTCTTGAATGGGAGGATGAATCATGAGAGACTACATGAAATAGTTACTTTAAGATAGAGTTGAGGCCCATGCTAAGGAGAAAGAGAAGTACCAGAATAAGGCTAAAAGAGCTGTGTGGAATTATGCAGATGGTCAACGGGATGGAAGACAGCAAGGGTTCAGGTGTTACTGCTTCTATTGTGACTGTATCAGCATCAGTTACTAAAGTCTTGACTGCTCAGCCTTTAGAGATTCGAACAGAAACTGCACTGAAAATCAGTGACCTGAATAATGTGATTCAAAGAGCTGTTGGAGGAGCAATTGTGACAGGGTACATACCTACATCACATAATTCACAAATTGATGCCTGGACACCCCACAGCCTGTTCAATCACTGAAAGAAGGGATGAAGGATTGTCTTTAAGACACCATAGCACAGGGAGAGACAGAATTATTTGAAGATTTAATTTTTCCACCATGGTTTCAATAAACTGGAAGTGCATCAAGCTATTAACACAGAACCTGAAAAAGAGAGACCATTACATGTCCAAAAGGGTGGATTTGAAGAAATAATTAGGGGATGTTTAGACATTGGACACATAAATCAGTATCAAGAGAACAAATTAATGTATCTGAGTAAAGAGATTACAAAGCATGCAGCTACCACACATGAAAGATGAACTGAATTAGCAAGAAATTATGAGGTTGATCTTTCAATGAGTGTCCCATTAAAAAGAAGTTTCAGAGCACATTTAGGTGATGAAGATATTGAGGCAATGTGCTCTTCACGAATGCGATTACACATTACCAAATTAGTGAAAGGCATTCATAAATGGAGGGATTTTGAGAAACTAAAGAGTTAAGTCGCGAAGAAACAGGAAAAGAAAAAGAGGCAGCATGATACTACTGAAGCAAATAGTGAGCCACCGCCTGGTCCCACTGATGAAGAAGAAGCTTTGACTTTCCTGATGAGAAAGATACCGGGTAGAGAGCATGTACAAGTAGCATGGATTAGAAGCAGTCTTGCAACTTTTACAAACAATTTTTCAAAGTTGAGGTAGAATCCTACACAGTGGTATACACAAGCTGACAGGTTTGTAAAAATTTCAAAACTATTGTGGACTGATTTAATTAGATCCCTTGATATTGTAATACTGAGTGATTTGTGGGCGAGGTGTAAGATAGCTGTATATTGGCCAAGTTCTGACCTTCTGAGAGATGTGTATACTTGGGCACCGTCTCCTTTAGTAATAGCCAAGTATGATGAGGTGACCACTTTTTTGAAGGGCAAGGTTCCAGTCAAAGATATTGATTGGTTGAAGGTTAACCGAACTATACAAGAGGCAAAACAATCAGTCCATATCTATTAGTGATTGCTACAGGTGTTTAAACAACATAGTGGACAAGAAGATCCTGAGAAAAGTGAAATGGGGTTTTTCATGTTGCATTTTCTTCTTGGATTGAGACCAGAGATCAGTATGCACATACAGCAGAATTTGTTTTGCTGGCAGGCAAAACCTTTAGATGAGATCTTGAGGTATGCCTAATAATGTAGTGATGAACAAGAGACAAAGCAGAAAAGAATTATGGAGAAATTTATGCCTGCCCAAAGTTGGCGCAAAAAGGTTTTCAGGATCAGCCTTTTGCCAGAAACCTAAGTGGAATGCAAGGTGTTGGTTTACAGGCTGGAGTTTAGAGTGCTCAAGGAAGAGTTGGGGTTTCACTGGGTAGAGCTGTCCCGATTGATCCAAATTCTGGTATATATTTTGCGACATTGAAGAAGTCGATTCCTTGTTATTTAAGTAAAAGAAATTGACATTGAAAGAGGGATTGTAGTCAGGAGCCAAATAGATTGAGTTGAGAAGGTCAAATGCAAGGAGGAATTCAAGCGCAAATGAAAAATGTACCCGTTCAGCAAATGCATGTGCCATTACAGTCTCAGGTTTCAATGATGCAGGTCCACAAGCCCCGATGGTCCTGTAGAATATGCAAAGCCCAAAAGTTAATATGAATCAGATACCAAGAGCAAACCTGACTTCATCTCACAATCAGAACCAGAACGTGTTTCATCAGGCCTTGCAACAGTGAAAAATGAATTTAGCAATATTTCACTGTCAGGACATATAAAATACATTACTATTTGTCCTACCTTAACCATACACTGCACCCTGCCCTTGGGGCTACCTAGGGCCTACCTTAGGCGTGTCTGACATGTAAGAAAAAGGAAGGTTTAGGCCTGGCAAGTGGGTACACTTGCCAAGTCGAATTTATACTTCAAACTGCACACACAGACACTGCAATGGCAGGTATGAGACATGATTACAGAGCTACTTATGTGGGTGGCACAATCAGTGCTGCAGGCCCACTAGTAGCATTTGATTTACAGGCCCTGGGTACCTATAGTGTACTGTAGTAGGGACTTACTAATAAATCAAATATGCCAATCATGGATAAGCCAATTACATACGCATTTTGTAAAGGAGAACTTGCACTTTAGCACTGGTTAGCAGTGGTAAAGTGCCCAGAGTAAAAACAAGTACAATCAGAGTCCAGCACACATCAACAACCTGGGGAACAGAGGCAAAAAGTTAAGGGAGACCACGCCAAGGATTAAATGTATAACAGCTTCATTTGAGGAAAACCTTCAATTTGTTGTTTCTGATTTACGTCCTGTAAATGTGTTAGGGATAGACCTGTTGTGCAAACTAAATTGCATAATATACTGTATATCAGATGGTGTTGAGTTTCAAACACATGATGAAGATGTTGAATTTAAAATGGCCCAATAAGGAACAGCTGTAGGATTATATCCAGTGAGAATGATAGAGAACTTACCTCCTGAATTAAAAGAGACTGTGAACTTAGAAGTATGGGATTTTATGGGAAACAATATAGGAATAATCAAAGTTGTTGAACCAGTCCAAATTATGGATAAACCCACTGTGGTGTACCCAAGAACACCACCATATAATTTGATCTCAGAGGCAGTGGTAGGAATAACGCCAGTAATTGAGGATATGCCAGGAAAGGCATTTTAAAAGAGATTGTTGGGAGCCCTTGTAGCAATCCGATTATGGGCTTGTAAATACCAAATGGTAAATATTGGATTGCCCAAGATCTCCAAAAGATTAACATCATTGATGATCCATATTGTCCTGTGGAACCGAATCCAGCAACAATACTTTTTCAGATTCTGTGTACTGCAGAATGGTTTAATGTTGTGAATCTCTGTCAATCTTTCTTTTCCAGTCCATTGCATGAGGTCAGACATTTCTTGTTCTCATTCGAGTTCCAAGATAGGGTTTTGCGTGGTGCTAAGCTCCACAAGGGTATACAGAGAGTCCAGCGATCTTTAATTAGTTTTTGGAAAAGAATCTTGAGGCTGTGCAGAAGCCTTTAAGATCAGTTCTCATGCAATTCTTTGATGACATGCTTCTAGCATCAAATAAACAAGAATCTTGCAGACTGGAGAAAATTGCTGTATTAAATCACCTAGCTGAGAATGGGCATAAGGTTTCTCCGAGCAAACTGCAGTAGTGTCAAAAATAAGTCCAATACTCAGGACATATCATTTAGAAGGAAACGAGAAAAGTATCACAAGAAAGGGTGGAGGCTATCCTTGAGGTGAATCCACCAAGAACACAAAGAGAAGTCAGGATGTTTCTGAGAATGATTGGCTACTGCAGACAGTGGGCTCCAAACTTTTCCCTCATGGCCAAGCCTTTACAGAGGCTGACACACATAGATGTGTCTGATTCGCTTCCATGGGACAAGAGTTTCTTGAGTGATTTCCTAGAGCTCAGAGAAAGTATGTCATGCCCTGGCACTAAGAATGCCTGATTGCAGTAAAATGTACACAATGTTTTGCAGTGAGAGGGATGGATGTCCTCTGTCTGTGCTTTTTAAGAAGCATGGAGACTCACAAAGACCTGTGGCATATTTTTTGACTACCCTTGACCCTGCTGCCACAGGATTGCCCAGCTGCCTTAAGGTGATTGTGGCAGATGGTGTCAGTATCACGAGATGTGAAAATATAGTGATGGGACAAACTTGAACTATTATGGTCCCTCACTCTATTGAGATATTGCTCACCCAAACAAAAACACATTTAATTTAGCATATACACACTGAATCTGAAGAGGACACTTCTTTTTTTATGTTGTTGTCAGTGGCTTATACTTGGGAAGAACTAACAAGATTTCAGGAAGAGGTTTCAGAGTCAGAACAGCAGGATTGGATCAGAACAGGATGTAGGAAAAATGTGGATATAAGAACAGTGTTACCAGACAGTTTACTGTCTCCTATGACAACACTTTTATGGGCCTACACAACTTGGGAGAGATGTGATGGTGAGATTATTCAGACAAAATTAGTTTAACCCCAGATTTAGGATGCTTGCAGAAGAATAGTGCCATTGATGTGTGACTTGCCAACAGACGAATGTATGGAGAAGAACATCAGTAACATAGAGTCATGTAGGGAGATCAGGTGTACCTTTCAATAGAATGCAAATGGACTTCATCATTATACCTGTCTGTAACGGGCTGAGATATGGCCTGGCTATAGTGTGCAATTTCTCTGAATGGGTAGAAGCCTAGCAAACATGGAGAAATGAAAATCTCACTCTAGCTAAATAACTGTTGAAAGAGTTGATTCCCACGTTGGGATTTCTCTGGAGTCAGATCAAGGGACTCATTTCAACAATGAAGTTCTTAGAATGTGGTTTTAAGCTCAATATCACAAAATAAAATGATGGACGGAGTGTTGAAACTTTTCAAACACTCACCCTCAGCCACAGATCTGGGTTTAATCCATCGTTATTTTGCTTGCCACGTCACCCCAGTTCGGACCCAGCTATATGCAAATCACTCTCGACCCTGCTCCCAATAGGAGCAGTCCAGCCCGAACTGCCAAGCTAGGTTCTCCCTGGACAGGATTCAAGCATCCTGGGACCGGTTTCAGGGTATCACCCTTCATCAGCCAGGCTAGCTTGTATCCAGTGGTGGAGAAAGCAAGGGACCCACGTCTGGGCATACCCTAGCCACTTAGGGCGCACAAGGCAATAGCACAAAATAAAATGATGGACAGAGTGTTGAAACTTTTCAAACACTCACCCCCAGTCACACATCTGGGTTTAATCCATTGTTATTTTGCTTGCCACGTCACCCCAGTTCGGACCCAGCTATATGCAAATCAGTCTTGACCCTGCTCCCAATAGGAGCAGTCCAGCCCAAACTGCCAAGCTAGGTCCTCCCTGGACAGGATTCAAGCATCCTGGGACCAGTTTCAGGGTATCACCCTTCATCAGCCAGGCCAGCTTGAATCCAGTGGCGCAGCAAGCAAGGGACCCATGTCTGGGCATACCCTAGCCACTTAGGGCGCACAAGGCAATATCACAAAATAAAATGATGGACAGAGTGTTGAATCTTTTCAAACACGCACCCCCAGTCACAGATCTGGGTTTAATCCATTGTTGTGTTCAGCTCTACAGGTGGAACAGAGGAAACATTGTAGTTATCAACCAGAAGTCTCTGGAATTTCTGAACAGCTGAATGGACCATAAATTCCTGGTTGGTGAACATTTGTCCCTTCACATCACCGAAATGGTCAGATGATTTACATTTGTTGTTGATGAGCATTTGAAATACCCCTGACAGAAGAACAGGATTGTCACCACATGATATCCTTATGGGGCATGCAATGGGACAGCTGCTATGCCTGCAAACGCACTTGTGAAAATCCAACAAGACATGGTATTCAATTACTGCAAAGGATTAAGTGATCTGGTGCGTTCTGTCTTTCACAAGGTTGAAGGTGCTACCTCAAATTGCATCATGACAGATACCACAACCTTAGTCCGGTGGCTGGATGTTGGTAAAGAAGCATGTGCAAAAGTCTTGTCTGGAACTGAGATAGAAGGGGCCGTACAAATTAATCTTAATAACAAACTCTGCTGTTAAGTTGGCTGGGATACTGAATTCGGAGCATGGGTCACACACTCAGAGAGTAAGGTGTCCCTATGAAAAAAAAGTGTTTGTGAACTGGAACCAAAGGCATTTGTGACCACACCATCGCAAGCAGTAACACTGTAAGGAACAGAAAGGGGTGAAGAATCTCAGACTGTCACACCAAATCAAGTTCTTGTAATATCACAAAGTGGAGTGAAAGTTCCTGAAGGAGAAGGAACAAAAGCTCAACTTGAGAAAGCAGTTGAGACATCAACAAAACAAGCAGATTATACATGTAAAGGTAGAAGTACCAGATCAAGGAGGCTCACACATGATGCTGAATGGCCACGGAACTATGACTGAAGGAAATTGAAGTTGTGTGTCAGCTGAACACATACTGCCAACTATCACTTAGGTGACAGAATCAAGCAGTATAAGTGACACAGTGGAAGAAGATCAAGAGGCACCAAGAAGGTCAGAAAGAGCAAGAGTACTTGTCGGAGGTATTCTGCACCTGAATGGGCCTACTACACAAATCCCGTACTAAATGCATCAATGCTGGATTTGATTGAGCTGAGATCAGAAATATTTAAGCCCACATGGTGTCACATTAAAACAGTATTTAGGAAAATGCTGCTGATAAAGACTTTCTGAAAGAAACAAAAAGTTTGAGATACTATTGAAGGATAAAGTGCAAAAGACTGCAAAAAAGACTGATAATAAAATTGAGGAAGTTGTTAAGTAAAAATAATTAAGAAGCTTTCCCTAGGCCCAAGGCTGCAGTAGGGGAGTAGTGATACTACATTTAGAAGAAGATGGAGTAGGGTTAGGGATGACTGAATGAAGAATGCTGTAAATAAAGCTGAAAGAACTAACTGCAAAAGAAAATCCAAGAAACTGCTTTGTACAAACGTCTAAGTGGATTATTCACTTTACCTTCAACTATATTTCATTTGATGATCTGACTACAGGCAAACATGTGCTTCCTAACCAAGACTATATGCAAGATTATCACGGGCATTACATTTTTGATAGTATGGTTACTAGTTATAACAATGTTAACAGGGATTTATTTCATACCAGCGGTAGAGAAACCTATTTCTACACTTTCTTCTATGACACGTCCATACACAATAGATGAGGCAAAGTTGAATGTACCTTTAGTGAATTACATGAAAGAAGATTACACAACAGGCATTATATGCAAAAGACTGTTATTTTTGCAGACACTTACCTATGTCAGCTGCAGAGGAAGTGACAAACCACCACATACTTTTGTCACAATCACATGTAGCATTTTATTTAATTTAGTATACAGACAAGAACAATTTGAATATTATTATTCTAACTATGACATGATTATTTCAAAAGTTCCTTTACAGAGAAGTTTGAATCTTTATCCATGGGCAAAATAAATAGACACAGCTTGGTATTATTTTAGGCTATCCACACTTATAGACATAGAGGGGGTTATTCTAACTTTGGAGGAGTGTTAATCCGTCCCAAAAGTGACGGTAAAGTGACGGATATACCACCAGCCGTATTACGAGTTCCATAGGATATAATGGACTCGTAATACGGCTGGTGGTAAATCCGTCACTTTTCCGTCACTTTTGGGACGGATTAACACCTCCTCCAAAGTTAGAATAACCCCCAGAGAGTCTGAAAACAATTTGACTTGTTTAAAGGAGGGCATACAATTCTCACAGTAAAAAGGGAAAGGCATTTTGAGGAACTTTTGTAAGAAGGAAGAAGATAAATATAGAAAGCAAATGTTCTACCCTAAACTAAAATTAGACAGAAGACAAAAGAGAAGATTATGGCCCTCACTACAACATTGGCGGTAAGTGCTGCTTACCGCCATGCTGACTGCTGCCAACATACTGCGACCGCAGCAGTATACCGCTACCCGTATAATGACCCACACATAGAAATCCACCACTATACAGACACACACACAAGTCCGACAGCCCAAAGGTCAGTGATAAAATGGCGGTACCAAAACCCACACCGTTACACCGTCAGAAATACACCCACAGCATCATGACCCACGAATCACTGCGGCGGTCTTTCAACCGCGGTAAACCATTGGTGGTACCCACCGCTGCGCTAAAAATACACACACACATACAAAACTACACCACATTGGACAATTCAAACTACACGCACCTGACACACATACACACACCACACCCACACCACTATAAAACACACACCACACTACCCACAACGCTTTACGACCCAAAGATTTTGACAACTGAGAGAGAGACGAGCCAGAAGCACCCACTAAATCTGAGCCACAAAACACCATCACCCATACACCATCCACACACCTCACAGCACACACCCCAACACATCACCCCACACACCCTCACACATACCACTCACACTACGCCCATGGCACCACAAAGACACCCCAGGTTCTCAGAGGAGGAGCTAAGGGTCATGGTGGAGGAAATCATCCGGGTAGAAGCACAGCTATTCGGATCACAGGTGCAGCAGACATCTATTGCAAGGAAGATGGAGCTATGGCGGAGAGTCGTGGACAGGGTCACCGCCGTGGGACAGCACCCAAGAACAAGGGATGACATCAGGAATAGGTGGAACAACATAACGGGGAAGGTACGTTCTGTGGTTGCAAGACACCAGATACCTGTACAGAGGACTGGCGGTGGACCCCCACCTCCTCCCCCACAACTAACAACATGGGAGGAGCAAGTCTTGGCGATCATGCATCCTGAGGGACTGGCAGGAGTAGCAGGAGGACTGGACTCTGGTAAGTCAAATCCTTACTACTTTATCCCCCACCCTACCTGCATGCTGTCACAAACAACAACCACTACCCTCACCCCCATCACCCCACCACCTCACATATACCCCACCATCACAACCCACCCATCTCAATACCAAGCCCTGCCTGCAACAACAATGCATGGACCCCGTCACAGACCTGCATGGACACCCATCACCACAGCATGCACACTAGTGACAATCACTTAGCCAAACCAATCACAACTCACACAAGCCAAAGCTGCATTGCTAATAACAACCATAGAGGGAAACATATCCATGCACAAGATGGTACACGCAGAAACAATAACACTGCATTTACATCCCCACTGGACCCCCACTCAACATCACCGGAGAGGAGGTGCCAGCCACATCCAGTCCCCCCCGCAGTAGAGACCCACAGTGATGACAGCAGCTCTGCACGCCTGCATCACGATGACCAACCTGACCCATCAGGGACCTCTGGACAGTTGGTTACCCAGGCACAGTCCCAACCCACCACAGAGCCTACCCCTCAGGAAACACCACCACAGCACCCACCCAGCGGGCCCATACCTCTGTCCACAGGACACGTCAATCAGCAGTGTGTCCACCACTACAGGGACCCCAGGCAACCCCACAAACACAGGACGATCAGGGACCTTGAGTCAGTGGAAGTGGGCACACGGTTCAGGGCACAGAGGCACAGGACAACAGGGAAGCTGGGAGGACTGCTGTGCGACAGGGGGAGGATAGGCCCAGGGAACTGACTCTCCAGGAGGCACTTACAGGGATAATGGGAGCATACCACCATTCCCAGGAGACGATGGGCCAGATACTGGACAAGTTGCAGGAGACCCAGCAGCTGCAGGAGGGACAGTACCTGGGGATCAGGAAGGACTTGACGGGCATCAACACCACCCTGGTCCCCATTGCAGGGTTGCTGGCAGACATGGCCAACACCATGAGGAAGGCAGTGGCACACTGAGTTAGAATACTAAATCTGACCAATGTATGCTTGTTCTCCAACATTTGTTGGTTTGGTTTAGACTGAAAATATGAAGACTTACACATTTTCCACAATATTCATTATAATGGAGTTAAAATAGTAAATCTAATTTTCCCATATACACACTTTCCCTAGTCATTGTTAGTTTGGAGTTGGAAAATTAAATCTGACCCCTGCACTCCACAGTGTATGTGCATTCCACAATGTTTGTTTGGCTGAAGTAGAAAAGTAAATCTGACCCCTTGCCTTCTCTCAATCTACGCACTGATCACTGGAGTTAGAATAGTAAGTTAAAATCCCTCTCCCACCCTAGTGTTTGCACTTTCTCCAATGTTTGTAAATTCAGGGTTAGAGTCGTACATCTTATCACACTACAATTTGTGCATTTCCTACAACTTTTTTAAGATTGGAGGTAGGATAGCAAATCTGACTCAATTTATGTTTCCACTTTTCCAGGAATCTGATAGACTGGAATTAGAATAGTAAATGTTATCTTCCCAATGCATGCATTTTCTCCATCTTTTGTTCAACTGGAGTTAGAATAGTAAATCTGAACCCCCCTCTTAATGCTTGCAATTTCCCTAATGTTTATTAGACCGTAGTTAAAATAGTAAATGTAACTCCACCACAGCATTTGTTTGGGGTAAAATAATAATAAATATATAATTAGTCATAAATTTGATTCGCCCCACACTATGGGCCACATTACAAGTTTGGCGGTCTGACTGCAAAACCACCACGGCCGCCAAAAGACCACCATGTTAATAGTCATACAGACAGCTGTATTGGTCCGTATAATGAGTTGCACAGCCAGAACCTCCAAAACCCAGCCAAAAAATAACACTGCCAGGATTCTGGAGGGCAGGAAATAGACGGTCCAACCACCTGTACCGCCAGCCTGTCAAACATCCATCAACCTATTACGACTCACAAATCACAATGGTGGTTCTTCTATTGCGGTAAACCAATGGCAGTCTGATACGCTGAGGTCGGCGGTCACCACAGTAATACACAACACTACATTGGATAGTTTGAATTCCACACAGCTGACACACATCCACACACGGACACACCTACAAACTGCACTACAAAACACACCCCTTCACACACTATAATCCTTTGCAAGTAAAATGCCACACACAGCAAGATAGAACTCACACACAGAAACTACAAATCATAGATTATGTACCCCTCCACATTTCAAGTACCACCCATCCCAAACCTGCACAACACACCTAACACACAAAATAGTACCCTACACATCAGACACCAACCATCACCCCCCACAACATAGCACCCATACCTCATCATCCATCTACATCACTTTACCGTGTTGTCGACCACCGCTATGTTTCCACAAAAACATCCCCGTTTCACTGACGACAAGTTGAGAGTCATGGTAGACGAAATCATCTGAGTAGAGCCACACATACTTGGAGCCCAAGTCCAGCAAACCACTATTGCCAAGAAAATGGAGATGTGGCAAAGAATAGTCGACATGGTGAATTCTGTAGGCAGCTATCGAACCACAAGGGAGGACATCAGGAAGACCTGGAAGGACCTCAGGTGGAAGGTCCATTCCATGTCTACCAAGCACCATTGGGCCAACAACATTCGCATCATGGGAGGAGAAGGTCTTGGCCATCCTGCATACTGAGGGCGTGACAGGAATACCTGAGGGAGTGGAGTCGGGTAAGTCACAACACCAATAATGTCACCCAAAAGTCCTGTCTTCCATGCTCACTGATCACCTTTTGATATCTTAACAGCCAACCCACTCACCACCCCTGTGTCCAACTGTCCGAATACCCCTGTCTGGCATCCCACATGTCAACTAAACTCCCCAGGGAGCACAGTGTCTGTGTATGGCATGAGTAGTAGAGGGACTGATAGCACCACAACTCCCAGCAGGCACTGCTCCACCATTAAGAAAACCAGAACAGTGTACCACAATGACAATTGCCTTGCATGTTAACTAAACAATAGAGTAAACCCCACCTGAATGCTCCACAATTGTACAGGCTATGGCAATGACAGCATTGCTATGGACATCTGGCAGCAGAATACCACAAACACACAGCTACAGCCTTTTACCACCCATCACCTATTGAAATCTACTCACCTGGGGGAACACACATGTATGCAGTGTACTGTACCTGGTGTAACATGACACATATGGCCAGGTAGGATGGTTACACCTAATTTGATGGCCCGTCAGTTTCCACATGACACTGTGCAGCTCTCTGTTAACTC
The DNA here is from genome assembly GCF_031143425.1 of Pleurodeles waltl. Taxonomy (NCBI): domain Eukaryota; kingdom Metazoa; phylum Chordata; class Amphibia; order Caudata; family Salamandridae; genus Pleurodeles; species Pleurodeles waltl. Next base: position 688,882,076 of record NC_090443.1, on the reverse strand, counting down.
AATAATGACCTACTTCCACCTGGGAGGTAACATGAAAAATATCAAGCTACACAGCCCGCAAGATATGAGTTCATGAGCAGACATCCAACTGCCAAGATATTCTGAAATAATGTAGAAAGGTGAATGAATTAGGAATTGTCTGTATCCCATATAGCTGTTCTCCAGAATTGAATACAGGTGTCATTGCCAAATGATAAGATCTAGCAAAGCATATCTGTACATGGCTCAAAGCATATCTTCCTGTCAAATTTGGATACCACATGTTGCATTACAATCTGTAACTGTCTGATCCACTTCTTCAACAGGTGTACTTGCCATGGGGACCATGGAGAGGACACCTGAGACAGATTCTTCACTCCTGGTTGAAGCCATCAGTGAGGAGAGCACTCCTGGATGTGTGGACAATGAGGACGACTCTGGCCCATCTGGCCTACCTGGTCAGTCTACAACTGTCAGCCTCACCATGCCCTCATCAACTCCTCCTAGCCCTGTTGCATCTACATCCCAAGCAATCAGTCACCCCCAAACCTTTGTCCCAAGGACTGTTACTACCAACATGTGCCCCCCAGTACCGGTACCAGAGTCACAACTCGAAAACCCTGACAATGAAGGAACTGGCACCACTGGTAGTGGCCAAACCGTTTCAAGGGTGCAGACACATGGGAGTAGGGTGCGTGGACGGGATGGTGTGGGCTAGCACCATAGGGCTGCTAGGGATACTTCTGGCCGGGACACCATTTCCCAAGCCTTGGGAGCTTACCAACAGTCCCAAAGTGTGATGGGTCAGGTACTTGCCATGATGGGGGACATCAAGCAGCTGCAGAGGGACAACCACCAGGAAGTCATGCAACAGTGGGAGGCCCTCAATGGCATCATTGTCTCCCTAACAGGGGTGCTGAGAGACATTAACACAACCCTGAGCAGGATGTGTCTACAACACCAGACACCTTCCATTGGCCATGTAACATCAGCCCCTTCTCCATCTGTGGCAGCCAGCGGAATGGAGGCTCTGCCAGGGGTAGGATATGCTTCAAACACCCCTGCCTCTGTAGCTGAAGAACCCTCCCGCAAATGTGAAGGGTCCAGCAAAACCATCAGGAGGTGCAGATGCCAAGACTGCAACCATTGCCAGGAAGTGATCCTCTAATTATTGGTTCCCCTTGTGTGCCACTGATACACCCTGTTGACTCTTCGACGACCACTATTTCTCAAGGATAGTAGGACACTGGACTTGAAACTCCAAATGTTGTAGCGGCTACCCTGATGATTACATCCACCATGACTGAACCCTTTACTGTTTGCACTTTATTGCTTTGATCTCATTCATATTATTTTCCTGTGCACTTGTAAATAAACACGCCTAAATCACAATAAATGACTTAGAATCATATGTAATCTATGTTGAACTGTTGACAGTGAAATCTTAAATGCATATGATACACAAATGTAGGAAGAATGGGAAGGGACCGGTCACATGTACTGTTAATTCTGGGTCAATTAATACACAAAAATACAAGTGGACAATCATCAATCCCCATTTATAGCACTGTGCTGCACATAGGCTGACCACATGCCAATGATCACATAGTGAAGTTTATCCTCACACTTTTATGCTTCAGCATAGGTGTCAGTAACTAACAGACCACTGAAGTAAGGGACACGTCAGACTTTGTCTATCCAAATAGGCAAACAGATTGGTGCAGTTTGTCATCATCTAAAGTCTTATCACATACCCATACCATACCTACCGAACGAACATACATAATACAGACAGAGGTCAGTACAAATGCCCCAGTCAGGGAACCTTCCACTTACCATGGTCAGGTATCTGAAGGCATGATACTCACCCATGTCAGTCTTGACACACGTACACAATGGTCTGCAATGATGAAACACAGTGACAGCTACATACAAGTAAGATAGTACCTTATCAAAACAATGAGAAGGTTGAGTGAATGGATTGCACAGGAAGACATGTGTCATATACACACAATCACACACAACACTATTAGTCTCAGATAACATTGTAAACAGGTCTTTTGTGCGGAACAGAACACTGCCATCCCACTGTCCAGACAGCCTGGGCATGGGGCTCATACACCACCAAGATAATGTCATACAGTATCTGGATCAATCCATGTCCACTTCACATGTCTGACCAGCTAAACCCACCTGCCAGTGACACAATTCAGAAATGTTCACATGAGGATGGCATTGTAAACAAGGAGTTTAGGTAGGTAATGATAAACAAGACCTAGAAATACATGTCCCTAATACAATGGTAACTTAGATTGTGCATTGTGACAAACACTATCAAAGGAGATCATCACAATAGTCACAACTCCATGTACTATTTTGCATAAAAACATGAGCTATGTTTTGGAAAGCAATGAATGACATGTCTGATGGTCATACAAAGACGCTTCTCAAACCTCCCTAACCCCCCTATCACCCCACTGAGTCAGTCAAATTACAGAACCTCACATACTTACAGTCAGGTGAAGTACTGAGTGGTGAGATCTGCCCGGATGTCTCCACCTTCTTCCTCATTACTGTCATCCTCACTTGGCATTTCTGCATTCTCACCCGGTGGAACTGCTGGCTCCCCCTCACCTGGGATGTATGGGATCTAACACCTCAGGGCGAGTTTGTGGAACATGCAGCAGGCCACGATGATCTGACACACTTTGGCAGGTGAGCAGAGGAGGGCTCCACCAGACTTATCAATGCTACGGAATCTTGCCTTCAGGATCCCAAATGTCCCCTCCACGACACGCTGTGTCCTTCCATGATCCTCCTTGAAGAGGATTTCTTCTGGTGTGGTTGGGTACCTCACTGGTATCAACAACCAGGGACAGTTTGGGTAGCCAGAGTTCCCTGTAAGGAATCGTCACATGTGCAAACTTAAATTTTGGACATCCTTATATTTGGCAGCAGACAAAGGATACTAACAGACACGACATATGTGACTTACCAATTAGCCAGGCCCTCTCTGGGTACTGTTGTGTCATCAGCTTTGGGATAGCGCTGTCCGGCATGATAAAGGCATTATAGGCTGAACCGGGGTACTGTGTGCATACTTGGGAAATGTAGAGGTCCACCAAACAGACTACTTGTATATTTATGGAGTGGAAGTTCTGCCTGTTCCGACACACCTGTTCATTGCCAGGTAGGGGAACCAAGGCTACATGGGTACCATCAATGGCTCCTACTACATGTGGGATGTGTGCCAAACCATACAAAATCAGCCTTCACGTGGGCCAACTTCTCATGATGTGGAAATCTGATGTAGCAGTCCAGGGGTTTAAATAATGCAGACAGTACTGTCTTCAAGACCAGACTGAACATAGGCTGGAACGTCCCTAAAGTTAGGGCCATGGTATTTTGAAAGGACCCTGTGGCTAGGAAATGCAGCACTGATATGACTTGTACAATGGGTGGTATGCCTTTTGGATGACAAATGGCAGACATCATATCTGGCCCCAACTGATGACAGAAATCCATGATTGTATGCCTATTCAGGCAGTAGATCTGAATGACATGTTGATCCTCCATGGTCTGCAGGTCTGCTAGAGGATGGTACACTGGTGACTGTCTGACTATTCTAATTCCAGGGTAACTGTGTGAGAGAAAATAAGAAGGTATGTCCATCACTCATTGTGCTCCTTCTAAGTGTCAATACATATCATGATCTGACATGCCATATGTAACAGTAGGAATATGGTACACAGCACAGAACAATGGTAATGATGTCACATTAGTGGAATCTCATCCCCTTCCCTCAATTATGACATGGGAATGTAAACGCGTGCCTCAGCGATTCTCTGTTATATTGACATCCAACTATGCATTCCATTAAAAAGCCCAAAAAACGATCTTGCCAATTGCCAAGCGAGTGCTGACTGTCCCACTAAAGATACCTTACTTGTATTTTGTCAACATGACAACATGTCCCTTCAATCTGGACATTCATACATGGTTGTTCAATGTCAGCAATGAAGACTATGCGGTAAATATGTTTCACACCTTGTGACGCATTCTACCATCTAAGGTCCTTAAAACTTAAAATGGCTCCTGCCTTACCTGCTGTACTGGACAATAGGAAACGACCTGCGATCACCAGCAGAAGTCATCATGGTGGTAGGTGGATAGTACTGCGGTGGACATTGCCATTTGAACACATTGCTGCCTTTGTCGGTCTAGGGTCAAAGGCGATGTCTGCCGGCAGTGAGTGGCTCTTATGTGGCAAATGTGACCGTCATCTCATACTTCGTCTCTCACTTGACTCCTGACACTGCTGCCAGCAAGACATCCACGACCTGAGCTGCTGTGCACTGCCTCTGGGAGCAATCATGCCTTGTCCTGCAAGTGATAGGGCCCCTGCCTTCTGACCCGAGGAGCTGGAGAAGCTGGTGGAGGAGATCCTACCCCTGTATGAACACCACTATAGTGCACCAGAGGAGCAGGTAAATGCTCCATGTGCACATATGTTTCATTAGCTCGACTATTCTTTGATATGCTAAGCAAAGGCTGATGGGCAATGTTTCTGATTGTGTCCTGTTGGGTGCTTAAGTTGTGAAAACATGGGTGAGTTCCTGGGCATGTACTTAAGTTTGTTTACAGATTTAGAGTCCTGAGATATTGTACAGAGTGTGTCATGTATGCTACCTGACCCACCTTGTGACCGCTGCACATGGTTAGTGGAGATGTTATGCCAGACTCGGCCTGAAAAATCCCATCTTCATATGGGCTTAGTGTCTGTTCATATGTGATAACATGACAGCTGGTGCTGGAGATGCATATTGTGTGCCTGTTTCCACCTCACAAATGCTCTCACTGTATATGCTCATCTATAAGTGGGGAGGATGTTCAAGACAGTCTGTGTGTGACTTGCTGAACTGACTTGTAATTAAATCTGCCCGTTTTAGTGTGGAACATGTGGACATGATATATTTTTTTGTCTCTGTCATCCATGCAGATGAATACCCATCAGAAGAAGGGGATGTGGTGTGTCATCATCAAGAAAGTGTGGACCATGGGGGTCCCCAGCCGGCGGAGCGCCCACTGTCGGAAGAGGTGGGAGGACCAGAGACGCTGGCCTCGGAAGACTGCAGAGGGCAAGCTGGGGATGTCCCCCCAAGGAGGATGGAGTGCCCGTCGGAACATGACCCCCGTAATGGCCCGCATTTTGGCGGTGGCCTACCCTGAGTTGGATGGGCTTTTGAAGGCAGAACAGCAGCCAAAAGGGGGTAAGTACAGACCTAACACAAATGAGTAGGGGAACAGAAGGTTAGCTCTGACCATGTGGTAAGTGCAGTCCTGTGAACACATTGATGTACACTAGCCACTATAGAACACAGGTGTGCACATACAAATGTCTCTTGAGACATGTTACTCAACTATGTTGTCCCTCCAGTCCAATGGCTCATAATGGTGCACATATGCTGTGTCATATATGTACCAATATTTAGCTTTTTCTACCCTGGTTGGTGTTAATTCCCACCAACAGGTCAATCCTCCCAATGTCATAGTGGTAAAGTGTGTAGGTCCTTGCTCTCTGTCCTCTGCATAGTTGCAAGATTCATGTCTATGTTCGACATAGAGTCAGACATATTGTATTGTATTGTATTGTATTGTAATAGTAGTTATATAGAGCTAACTACCCCTGGCGAGGCGTCAAAGCGCTTTTTGGCGAGTAGCACGCTACTCCGGAACCCAACAAGAATTAGTAATGGATTAGTATCGGAAAATATGAGTACAGTTTTAGTATTATGAGTTAATTTGAGCCGCGGATATGAGAGTTTGTTAGTTAGATTGACTGGAGTAATGGAGGGGTGGAGGAGGAAAGAAATCCAGAAGTGTTAATTGGGAGTATATCCCTCATTTACTCATCCCAAAAGCTTGGGATGAGTAAAGGGGGATGGAGGAGGGAAGAGTCTGTGGAAGGGTTAGGGAGATCATAGTAGCAGGGTGAGATAAATGAGGGAGAATTTAGTAGGGTTGTTTGGGAGGTCATGGTAGTAGAGTGAGGTTTGGTGAGGTAGATGTGGAAGCGGAGGGAAGAGCTTAGGCAGAGTTATTTAGGAGATGAAAGTAGTAGAATGGATTTGGGATGAGTCAGAGTGGGAATGGAGGATAGTTTGATAGAGACATGACATATGATGATGGGTAGATAAGTGTGATAAGATTAGATCAGGGATTCATAGATATCTAGTATAACAACCCACCCAGGAGCCATGCAATGACCCACGAACATGCCAAGCACAGAAACAACATACACACATACATATATATATATATATATATATATATATATATATATATATATACATACCCACATACACACACACACATACAAACACACATGAATACACACACATACAAACACACATGAATACACACACATATGCACACATATATGTACATACAATACATAATTAGAACCATGGGTAAATATACTTAGTCAAACAGGTTTAAAGAGTGTGTGTGTATTTTATTGTTATGACATAGTAGCGATACATATTTTCTAAAGAACTATACATAACTAGAAATAGACACAATCAGAATTTTTTTTTATCAACATAGGCATATGCAGTCCATAATTGTTTGAATATGGTGGTTATGAAGGAAAGAGACAACTCATGAGTAGTTTTCTGAAGATAAGAAAGTTATCTGTGGCTCTTATAGTTGGGGGTAATGAATTCCATAGTTTGGCTGCTTGAACAGAGAAGGATGTCCCACCTATAGTCATTTTCTTGTATGGGGGTGTTCTAAGGCAGGGTGCCAATCTTGAGCTGAGGTTTCTTTGTTGGATGTATTTGGTTATTTTGTTTCTAATAAAAAGCGGTCCTGTTCCATGTATAGCTTTGTGGGTGATACAAAGCATCTTGAAAGTGCATCTTCTGACAACGGGTAACCTGTGTAGTACTCTCAAGGCAGGGGAGATGTGGGCTTGCAGCTTTACATGTAATAGTGGCCTGGCTGCGGAGTTCTGAATACGTTGTAGTTTTTTCATAATAGATAGAGATGATCCATGGTAGAGGTCATTGGTATAATCCAGTTTGGATAGTACAAGCGGGATAGTAGCTTGCACCTTGTGTGGAAATCCGAGGTGGGGGAAGATGCGTTGTAAAGTCTTCAAGGAGATGAAGCTTGTTCGTGCTAATTTGTCCACTTGGGCATTCATAGTTAACTTGGAATCCACGGTGATTCCAAGGCTTTGAACTTCCTTGGATAATTGAGGAGGTGGTCCGAGATCGCCAGGCCAGACGCACAGAGGGTCATAACTTTTCCAGTCACCACATATGAGTATTTCTGTTTTGGAGGTATTTAGTTTGAGATGGCTCCAAGTCATCCACTGATCAACGGCTCTGAGGCAACCGAAGATTTCTGAGTTTTCAATGGGGCATTCTAATTTAAGTAGTATTTGTGTGTCATTGCATAGTTGTAGTATGTGAGATGGAAATCATTGATCAGTTCTGGTAATGATATCATGTAGATGTTGAAAAGCAAAGGTGAGATGATTGATCCTTGGGGAACCCCTGCTTTTGTGAGGTAGGGTTTGGATGAGAAGGGGGGGCGAGTAGATGATATTAGATCTTTTTTGAAGATAGGAAGTAATCCAGTCGAGAGCAGTCCGTCTATGCCGGCTTCGTGGAGTCGTTGAATTAGGGTGTCATGGTCAACCGTATCAAAGGCAGCTGAGAGGTCCAAGAGAAGTAGTGCAGCAACTCCATTGCGGTCGACTGTGTTTTTAAGATCATCCCAGATTGCTATGAGTGCCGATTCAGTGCCTCTTCCTGGGCGGAATCCAGTTTAGAAGTCTGAAAGTATAGAATTGTCTTCAATGAATTGTGACATCTGGCCGAATGCTGCTCTTTCTATCAATTTACCCAGGAAAGGTCCATTTGTGATTGGTCTGTAGTTGTTATGGTCTCGTGGGTCTAGGTTTGTTTTCTTTAATAACGGTTGTATGTATGCCTTTTTCAGGTGTACAGGAAAAGTTCCTGTAGTTAAAGAGTTGTTGATGATTCTTCTTCCAGGTGTGGCAGCAGAAGTAGATAGAAGAATGTTCTTGAAGATTTGTGGTGGGCAAGGGTCAGAAGGGCAACCGGAAGGTCTGCTTGCTTTGACCAAATCCATAAATTCACCTTGGGATATTTGTTGGAAGGACTGTAGAGGCTGGCTTGGTTTATTCTTAGAGGGTATTTTAGGAAAGGGGTTGGTGCTGATGGTTTTCTTCTGTTTTAAATAGGAGTCCATATGTAAGTCACTTGTAGTTTGTAATGGTTTCTGAAAAGTGACAGCAACATGTGAGGCTGTGATGTCCATCTGCATTGTTACATGACATACATGGTTAACATCGTCTCACCTGTTGCAAGGTAATCCCCCTTGGTAAGTGAGAGATGTACATAGACATTTGTGATGTCTCATCACAGCAGACGATATGCATGTTGGATACCATTGAGATATTGCAACATTTCTACAGGAACACATATATTGGTATCAGATATAGGAATGTAACTTCAATGCTGATGTTCTGATAGTAGAAACTGGCCACACAGCTTTGTCCATTGGCATACTGTTGTAGGTGTGATACACAGGCAATGGTAGCCTAATCACAGCCACAGCCCAGACAGATGATTGTCAACATCATGTTTAAATGGAAAAGTTCAGTCATGACTCAACATTGGTATATGTTATGTGTAGCTGCTGTTGCTAAGGAGGATATGTCAAATGAGGTCTGGCTGTTTGGGACTCTCATGTTTGCCATGACCCCTATTTGGTGAAGTTGTGGTAGTTCATATACACCGGTGAGTAGCTTGGTAAGTGTGATCAGGCTGTTGGCTTGCATCATAGTTGGTGTACCAGTTATGTTGGAATCACATATGCTTTGTCTCTAGGAGTCCTCCGTAGACAAATGTCAGGCTTGTCATGTCTTATGTGTGGGTAGTGATGTTGTTAGTCAGTGGCATATTGATGAACTAATTGCATAGTCAGCTAGGTATGTTTCTCACTTTCCTGCACAGTACAGTAGTCCATTGGATACGTACACTTTAATGACAACTTGTGATTGTGTATAGGTCATTAGTCTGGCTTAGATGACTGATATTGTTCATTTTCTGGAGACCAGTTTCCTAGATGCATTGGTCCACATTGTATTGAAACTCCTTGGTACATCACAATTGGTGGATGTGTGTGTGAGCTGTGTTCTAACGCCTTGACCAAAATTTGGCATGTGTGACAATCTGAGGTGTTACATGTTGGTATGTGTCTATAGTGTATCATAGTAACTATGTGACATGAAGAAGGTATGACTTGTTTGCACAAAGTTTGCTTGCCTTTACTTTCCAACATGTGTTATTGCCTGGTACATGACATCAGGGTAAAGTATTCGCATGTTAAGTATGTGGTCTGGATTTGTGGTAAGCTATTTCACATTTCTGAACTATAGCTTGATTGCTGCTTTACTATCTTGTTCTGGATAGGGAACCTGTATCAAGTGGCATAGTCACCTTGTTGTGGTATGGTCAGTGTGATTGGACTATTTAAATAATTGTATTGTAAGTTTCTGTCAGCTACATCTGCTGGTGTGTTACAATGTTGATTTTGAGGGACATACATTGTATTTTGTTTTGACATTATGTTGGCACTTTACTGGCACTTACTGGGGGTGTTAGTGAACAAGATCTTATGGGACCTTTGTGTAAGGTATGATGAAAGTGTTACCTTGTGAATGTGATGATCGTACGAGATATCAACAACAATGTCTCAATAGGTATTTATTTGAAAAAAATTAGTAACAACAAATTCATATGCAACAACGAAAAAAGGGCAGAAAATCAATTACATATCAAGATCATTTCACAATTTAATAAATAAACACAAAAACAATCTAGATCCCATCTTTCTCCTAAAAAAGTGTAGTGACTAAAGACAAGTGAACACATAGGCGGTCATTATGAACATGGGAGTCTGGACCGCCACGCCGACGGTGGCGGTCATTACTGCCAACGGCATGGCCGTCCAGACCACCACAGCCAGTTCACTACCACCCACCGCCAAGCCAGAATTGACCACCGGGCCGACTGTAGGCATATTCGACCCGGCGGTGGAGGCCGGACCGGCAGTGGGATTATGATCCCATTTGCACCAGGGATGTCATCCCTGGCAGAAAGCATGCAGGTAACAGGAATACTCATTCCTGTCACCTTTATGTGACACGCCAGGCCCCCCTTGCCACTACACCCACCCATCCCCCCAAGGCCCTAGATCCGCCAGCCCCCCACCCCCAAACCCTGAAAACTGACCCCCAACCCTCCACCCCCAAAACCCCATGTAGGTCCCCCAGCTCAACCCTCACCATTCCTCACACCAACCTCTACATACAGGTCTCCCTCAACCCCACCACATCCTCATGCACCCAATCACCTACATGCACACACGGATACATACACTCAGGTACACATCCCCCCACACATACACTCACACACACCCCTATGCACTCGCACACTCACACACACACACCCCTCCCCCTTCCCTCTTCCGTCGCACTGCTCTGGGAGGGAATGGGTTCCCTGGATGCTGCTCCACCGCCTTCGCCGCCTTTCCATACACCGCCACGCCTATGAATGCATCATCATAGGCGTGGCGGTGTCTGGACTGACGTGGCAGTAGGGTGGAGCAGCATCCACCCCTGCCACCGACCGTCAGCATGACGCATGGCGGCCCTCACCGCCATCAATGGCCGTGAGGCTCCATGCGTCATTATTTGGCGGGATGCCGGCCGTCGCCACTGGCTGTCTTCCGGTGACCGTTGGCACGGTTGGCAGAGGGGCATCCTGCCAAAATCAAAATTACCCCCATGGTGCTTGTGAACAAGTGTTTCAAACCCAGACCATGTGAAACACAAATAAACAAAGAACAAACAAAATAGCAGCCACAAAGTAGGCAGTCTTTCCAGATCCAATTACTTGAAGTCAATGATTCTCATTAAAAAATCGGATTTAAACATGTACGTCAAAGAGCCTACATTTTGCTGCTGAATTGTCGACAGCGTTTCGACCTTAAACACTTAAGGTCATCATCAGGACCAAAGAATACATGTGGACGTAGTGTTGCAACCAGTTAAAAGGCACCCATGCAATCGAGGGAAAATATCAAGGTGTGTCGTCCTCCTTTGAGTTTTCAGCTTGTAAATGAGGAAAGCTTTGCATCCCCCATTATACGTTGCATTTGCCAACCGCAGAAAGCCCGGGTTACATTTAAAAGGATTTAATGTCCCATAAGAAACCTTGATTTGTTCAGGTTTCTGTTTCTGAAACTTGTGGATGTATTCGATCTTTCCTTTATGACATTTGCATGAGCATCCTATTACACTATCAACTGGGGTAACTTTGATTGGGTGATCTTTTACCAAGTATATTTGGAAAGTATCTTGCTTTTCTTAGGAAGCTTTCCTCGTTGGTGCTAATATTGAAGACCATGGACTGGCCTAAAGCCTTGTGCATTCATATTCATTGCATATTGTCCCCCAATTAAAACCAACCAGTTGTTGGTGTATTTGGTTAGATCTTTGTCCTGCATTTCCTTTCCTAGGTTTGAGCTGTTCCTGGATGACATTGGTTGTGTGCCAGTATTTGTGTGTGTGTGCTGCTTGTGCGTCATGCATTGTTTGAGCAGTATGTGATGTTGTGTGCAGTGCTGTTGTCCCCCAGGGATATGGTGTGTATTGTGTGATGGGTATGTTTATGTAGCTAAAATGTAGTTGTCATGGTAGTGTGTTGTGTTTGTGGTAAAATGTGTTTGTTGTGCTGTGTGGCTTTATGTGTTTTGACTGCTTGAGTCTGCATGTATTGTGCATGGCATAATAGGTACAATGTGCTGTGTGTGTGTGATGTGTGTGGTATGTGTGTTCCATCACAGATGGTTCTCCATTGTGTTGTATGTGTATCAAGCCCCTGACCAGTGATGGTTGTGAGACATGTGATTATATTTGTACAGTTGTTGTATTGTTGTAATGAGTTCATAAGTTGTATGTTAATCTGTGAGGCTGGGCCTGTGCTGTGCTGACGTGCGTAACTGTGTGGTATTGACGTGTGGTGTGTGTGTGCTGGCTGCAATGTGTGTGCTGTGTATGTGTGGGTGTCCTTGATGCAGTATGTGAGTGTGTGTACTCATTGTACTGTGTTGTGTGAGTGCAGCCTTCGCACCCCATCCCCATGGAATGTTATGTAACTGTACAAATTATTACAATTTAAAAATATAACAGGTGAGAGTGAGAAATTATGGTTGTAGTCGGCGATTATTCCGTTGTCTTCCTGCGAGCAGGAGCAGCTGGATGACATCTAGTTGTGGTTCCATGGTGGCTCTGGACGTGTATGGCTTCCTGGAGGTGTCTCCTTTTATACTGTTTGTTTCCACCTGGTGTCCTGTGGTGGTTCAACCGCGGCGGTCATATTGGCAGTGTGCAACCTCATAATGACTCAGGTGGAAACACAGGTCTCTGCCAGTCTGTTGGTGCCTCCAATCGACCACAGCGGTATGTCCTGCCTGGCGGTGCCAGCGCTGCTTTGGAGGTCTTCTGTGTGCACCACCACCAAACTCATAATTTGACAGTCTTCCTTGCCAGCCTGTTGGCGGTCTGACCGCCACCACCAACATGGCGGTTACAGAACAAAACTCGTAATGAGGCCCTATCTGTATTTGTCCTAATGTGTGTAGCATTATAGTCAAAGTGGTGTTTTTGAATTTTTCTTAGTTGTTTTTAATATGTTTAGACTGGTTAGTTATTATTTCTTTAATTTTGTGGTTTTTATAAAAATGTTTCAAGTGTATTTTTTAAATAATGACATCTGATTTTTGATTTATTTTACTTGTTTTATAGATTTTAGTTGAACTTTTATTTGCTAGATATTTGTTGAATATTAGTTTTATTGATATAATGTTTTAACACATTTATATATACCATGTATATTTCTTACAAATATTATTTGTTAAAAGTTCCTCTATCAGGCTGTATTATATATTTTAAATAAAATATTATTTTTAGGTCTGGCATACACTAGTATAATTGTATTTATATTAGTATAATAAATATAGGTTACATGTATCAGTTGAATTCATTTTTTTAAAGTTAGTTAAATAATGTTTCTAATTATATATATAGTTTTAAAATATTACGGGGCATATTTATACTCCGTTTGCGCCGAATTTGCGTCGTTTTTTTCGACGCAAATTCGACGCAAAACTAACTCCATATTTATACTTTGGTGTTAGACGCGTCTAGCGCCAAACTTCATGGAGTTAGCATCATTTTTTTGCGTGAACACCTTCCTTGCGTTAATGATATGCAAGGTAGGCGTTCCCGTCTTAAAAAATTACTGCGATGCATATGCGTCGTATTTATACTCCCGGGCAAAAATGACGCCCGGGAGTGGGCGGGACTAAAAAACCCGCATTTGCGCCGGATTTTAGCGCCTGGGTCAGGGCAGGCGTTAAGGGACCTGTGGGCTCAGAATGAGCCCAGAGGTGCCCTCCCCTGCCCCCAGGGACACCCCCTGCCACCCTTGCCCACCCCAGGAGGACACCCAAGGATGGAGGGACCCACCCCAGGGACATTAAGGTAAGTCCAGGTAAGTATTTTTTTTAATTTTTTTTTGTGGCATAGGGGGGCCTGATTTGTGCCCCCCTACATGCCACTATGCCCAATGACCATGCCCAGGGGACAGAAGTCCCCTGTGCATGGCCATTGGGCAAGGGGGCATGACTCCTGTCTTTGCTAAGACAGGAGTCATTTCAATGGGGGATGGGCGTCGTAAAAAAATGGCGCAAATCGGGTTGTGGCGATTTTTTTGCCTCAGCCTGACTTTCACCATTTGTGGACGCCCATACGCCATTTTCCCCCTACGCCGGCGCTGCCTGGTGTACGTCGTTTTTTTTAACGCACACCAGACAGCGCCGGCGGCTAATGCCGGCTAACGTCATTCAATAAATACGGCGCCCGCATGGCGCTTCAGAATGGCGTTAGCCGGCGCTAATTTTTTTGACGCAAAACTGCGTTGGCGCAGTTTTGCGTCAAAAAGTATAAATATGGGCCTACATTTTTTTTAAATGATGTCACTTTATTTTTATTTAATGCTATTTTTGTAATTAATATTCTGGCACTTTACAATATATATATTTTTGGACCTCATTTTCTTTTCTTTGATGTTTTTGTAATGTGATATTTTGATGGTAAATATTATGTTATACAACCACCTCAGCTGCATACAGTAGCTGACCTTATTT